>NC_085138.1:278329527-278657529 GCF_035046485.1 Aedes albopictus
TGTATTTATCAATCGGATGTCTATACTATATGGGCCCTTCAAATATAGTTCATCAACACAAGAATAAAGGTGCTAAGGTATGATCCAGGATGTTTCCATATATTTTTTTCTGAACATAGATTATAATCACGCCTACCAAACGGCTTGTGATTGAATAAAAATTGTTCAATATCCATAGAAAACTTTCAAATGGGTTGTTTAGTGAATCAAATATTGATATTTTCTATAGCCTAATCAAAAGAGCTCATTTTTCTGAGACTGGCGGGATTTCATTGCGTTTCAATATTTAACCCTTTGATGGTTATATAAACAAAACAGTTTTAATTTCCGTGGATATAATGACAGTTCAATCGGTAAGTTCGATCAGGTTCAACCGGAAAAAAAAAAATTGTTCGCCATACAAACTTTAAATACATTTTAAAAATAGTTCCCGGGTATTAAAAAAAATAGTGAAATTTTGAATCTCGACTAATTTTGGGCGGAGATTTCGATTATGAAATAATATGGACTCCACTATTCCTTGGACAATTATTACTATTAATATGGACAATTATTACTTGCGGGATTGATCATAGAAGGTTAAGCTGAGAAGCAGGTACGAAAGAAAGAATACTAGGAGAAGGGAATATGGTTTTTGAAGTATATCCATGACAAAATATCAGATAATCTTGTTTCTCAAAGTGAAAATTTCAAAGTCTATGTCCATTTAAAAGTGTACAATTAGATTTGAACTTTTGTAATTCATTTACAACATCATGGCACCCTGTTGGATAGACCATATATCAGGACACTGAAAACAACTTGTACAACAAGTACAATTTCAGTCACGATTTCAGTCCACCTATGGTGAAGTGAGACGCATAAGAAAATGTTTGGTAAAAATTTGGTGCACAAAATCTTTGTTAGCCTGCAACTAAGATGATCACGTTGTAAGAGATTTGTCCTAAAAAAATCAGATGATGGTACGAAACAATATGTGACATATTTTATCAGAAATAGTTTGACACATTTGTCTTAGTTACATTCCGATAGTAGAAACTATTAACTAAGTAGAGAGTAAAGGGAATACTTCAAATAATTCCGGTCTACTTCTCCGTAAGAAACGAAGAGGAACATTCTGGTCCGTTTCTGTAAAAGGATCGTAGGGAGATTGTGTGAATTCAGCCCATTTCTGGAATGAAATGAAGGAATAGCACAATTGTCCAGTCCGATTCTGGTATATAAGCAGAGAGTAAAGGGAACGAAAAACGATTCCGGTCTACATCTCCATATGAAACGAAGGAGATTTGAAGATCTCGGTCCGTTTCTGTAAAAGGAACGAAGGGAGATTGTGGAAATTCGGTCCATTCCAAGTAAGGAATGAAGGAATAAAACAGATCGTCCAGTCCGCTCCTGGGAAAATAGAAGAGAGTAAAGGGAACACTGATTCCGGTCTACTTCTCCATATGAAATGAAGAGGAAAACCAATCCTGGTCCATTTCTGAAAGAAAGAACGAAGGGAGATCGTTGAAATTCGGTCCGGTTAAAAAAAACAATCGAAGGAATAAAACGAATCATCCAGTCCGATTCTTGGTGAACCAACAGAGAGTAAAAGGAAAAGTTAGAGTGATTTCAGTCTACATATCAGTAAAAAATGAAAAGAATACAGTAATCCCGGTCCATTTATGGAAAATAACGCAAGGATATCGTGAAAACTCGGTCCGGTTCATAAAAGAATCGTAGGAATAAAACGAATCATCCGGTCTGTTTTGCGAACAAGTAGAGAAAAGGGTACACATTGAGTTTTCCGGTCTCCATAAGAAATGAAGAGGAAAATGCTCTTAGTCCATTTCTGTAGAAAGAACGCAGGCAGGTTGTGGAAAATCAGTCCGATTTAAGTGAGAATCGAAGAAATAATACGAATGATCCAGTTCTTTAGTATGTTGGAATATAACATAAAAATATTCCAAATATTGGTTTGTGCTGCAGATAGAGATAATAACAGTAATTATCTAATTTGCTTAAAAAAATGTAAAGTGACACAGATTCGATGTTATACATAAGGAGTATTATACCTTATCTCAGCGGATTCATGAATCTAAACTGTTTTGAGATTTAAGCAATATATTGGTTCATGCAACCCATGATTGTTATGGTTATATATTATAATAACTGGAATTCCAAGTCTCATTTCAGCAAACTAATGAATGGAAGTAATTAAGTAATTGTCATGAAGAAGTGGTCTGAATGGTAATAATGAAATTATTGAAATAAAGAAGAAATAAGTGAATGGCTAAGTATACTAAGATAGAGAAAGAAATATGTCTAAGTTTACAAATAATAATTATTTCTTTTGTTTTCCATCAGATTGAAGAACGCACATCTACCATAGTCTAACAACATGACACGATATATAAGATGCTACGAGGAATCCATGGAGGTGCAGACACCATCAATTATTATTTAGTTACGTCAGATAACATTCACTCAATCGTATCAAAAAGAAGAATTTCATAAAAACAAATCCGTAGACACATCCCCATGACAATAATTAGTATAAAATTATATCAAATCATAATTTAAATTTTATTAAAGATAAGGAGAGATGTAGTAGGCTATAAATTATGTACCCTTGAATAAATGTCACTTGTTATTTGTACACCACTGAAAACACATCTGTTTTGGAGTCTCTACAATGGTTTTATCTTGTTTGATTTAAATTACGTAATTTTAACGACAGGTGATCTGCTTTGAAGCCGAATCTTATATGTTATAAGTGAGCTTATATAGAGAGATCGAAAAGTTATTCAACTTTATCTTGTACTGACTTTTCGTACCCTCTAAGTATAATACACTCTTTGAATAATCCGTTGTGTACAGAGGGCGGAGTTTAAAAATACAAAACTGATCACACCCATTCGAATTCAATTTAAGGACAGACTTGTTAGAATCCCAATATGGCCGCCACAATGGCCGACTTTGGCACCTACTCACGATTTTGAGGGCACAAATCTCTTCGTAAACAAAACCAGCGCACCTGAGCTTCTTATTTTAAGCTTATTACAAGTGAGCAAGAACATAATAATAAAATGCATTGTTGTTTGAAGTTTGCTTCTTGAGATTTGTGCGTCTGAAGTTTTGATGCACTGTTGAACCGGGGTTTCAAGACGTTTGTCCTTAATGTTTGTTAGTATGAACTATCCCTTCAGCATTGTCCAAATCAGATGTTTTAATCAAATTTTCAGTCAGAAATGTCCTTGTGGGTATTTTTAATGAACATTTATTCTTTTACGATTACACCAAGATGGTTCTTCTACTTCTTCTTTATGGCTCTACCATCCCACTGAAACTTAGCCTGCCTTTCTTCAACTAAGTGTTCTTTAAGCATTTCCCAAGTTATAATTGAATGGCTTTCTTTGCCTACCATTGCATGAAATTGCATATCGTGAGAAAAGCACAATGATCACTATGCCCAGGGAAAGTCGAGAAAAGTTCCCGACCGGAACGGGATCGAACCCACCTTCTCCGGAATGGCGATCCAAAGTCTCACCTGTAAGTATCAGGTCAGCCAATCGGGAGCGTCTTAGAGACTCCCCGACTCAACTGCCTCAGGGTCGGCTCGCTTACCTAAGTTTACCGCGGGGCAGGGAAATTTCGCACTAGACCCAGCCACAAGCACTTCACTTTTACAATTCCCACTTCATTCCTACTTTTACAATGTTCCAGGCTTCTTCTTATCTTTCACCTTCCCCCACTTTCTTACTCACTAATCTGAGCATTTCTTTTCCTCCTCGGGGCCCCTCTGTTTTACTCAAACCACCTGACTTCTTGTTGCTCGCGGCCTGGTAATGGCCGCCGATGTCCTCCTTTTGTACTTCACGGTTTCGGCCACGTCTGGCCACTTTCGTTTTCCGCACGGCTCTAGGGGTTCTGGGCTGCAGCTTTCTCGGAACTTCCTATGCGTCCTAGGCTACCGATATTAGCGAATCGGTCGTCGGCAACAACGATGCCGAAATTTTCTCGAAATTGGGCACTAGGACGACGTAGGGCTTATAATAGAAATCTGGTGATTTCTATATCAAAAAACGACGGGGTCCTGTGGTAAACGAAACAGTATATATTTCAAACCACGGTTCTAGGGCAAAGGTGGTTCACGGCTTTACCTGATGTCCACTTCCGCTTCCTTTTGTCCTCTTCCTATACTCTTCCACTAACACTTGACTTTTCAACTTCACAACTTTTTGGTTTTCGAACTTTGGTCACTTCTAATCTCTCCAACAGTATTCGAGCAAGTGAACCAATGGAACTCTAGTCTCTGCCTTCGGGGTTCTTGACCTGAGGCATCGGTCATTGCCCTTCCATTCGGGGCTCTTGCAATGGCCCCAAATTGCAAATTCGCCCTCCTTATGGCCGCCTGAATGATACCCTTCAACACATCTGGTGGTGGGTTTCTGAAGCTCCTCGGTGGTAGCCAGGAGATAGGTTGTGGTAGTCAGGGTGGTTTCGCCTACTAACGCCCTACTTCTATGTCAGGTGGGTCTGCTAGGAAAAAAACCTGCACTAGAGCAAAGTCTACCTATCCTAAATATATCCTTTTCCGCATAATTAAACACAAAATCACTTCGACACAACCAATTAACAAACCAAACACTTACACACCCTCAAGGCTAACTGGAGACCTAAGACTTGAGACTTAGGCCCTAAAATTATGTGACTTCATGGCCGTGCGACTAGTGACACCAAGCATTTAGTCTCATCGTTCTGAGGAGTACGGGTTCGATTCCCGCTGCAACTTTCAGGAAAATTTTCGGCAGTGTCACTACTGGGCGTTGCATGCTAGTCCATTGTCTGGTGTCGTGCTGTCCGTGTTCCTGGAACGATCCCTGGAAGAGCTCTTGGAGGAATCCTTGGATGAATTCCTGGAGGTATTCCTTGATGAATTCCTGGAGGAATCTCTAATGGATTTCTAGGAGGAATCCCTGGAAAAATTCTCAGAACAATCCCTGGAGTAATTCCTGGCTGAATTCCTGGAGGAGTTCCTAAAAGAATTCCTGGATGAATTTCTGCAGCAAGGCCTGGAGGAAACTCTGGAAGAATCCTTAACGAATTCCCGGAGGAATTCCTGGAAGAATTCCTGAAAGTATACCTGGAAGAATTCTGGAAGAAATCCTTAGAGATATTCCTGGAGGAAATTTTGGAAAAATTCCTGGAGGATTCACTGAAGCAATTCCTGAAAGAATCTCTAGAGGAATGCCTGGAGGACCTTTTGCACAAATTCATGACGGAATGTCTAGAGGAATTTCTGGAGGAACTTCTGGTGGAATTCTTGGAGAAATTTCTGTAGAAAAGGATCCCAGGCGAAATCTGTAGAAGAATCCCTGTAGAAACTCCTGGAGGAATTCTTGAAGCAAAAAACCTCAGGAGGAGTTCCTGAAGGAATTCTTTGAGAAATGCCTCTATGAATTTTTCGAAGAAATGAATAGAGTATTTATTGTAGGATTACCTGGAGGTACTCCTAAAGGAATCCGTCGAGGAATCCCAGGCAAAACCCCTAGGGGATCCCTAGAAGATAAATTCCTGGGTAAACTCCTTGAGGAATCCCAGGAAAAAATTCCTGCGGGAATTAGAGAACAAATTTTTGGAAACAATTCTGAAGGAAACCCTGGATGATTTGCTGAAGAAATTTCTGGAGGAATTTCTGGAGGAATTGCTGTAGGAATTTCTGAAGGAAGTCCTGGAGGAATTCCTGAACCAATTCGTGGGATAATTCCTTGAGGAATTCTTGGACGAATTCCTGGAGGAGTCCCTGCAGAAATTTCTGGATGAAATGCTGGAGGAATGCTTGGAGGAATCCCAAGAGTAATCCTTGGAGAAATACTTTGAGGAATTTCTGAAGAAATCCTCGGAGGCATTTCAGGTGGAATCTCTGAAGCAATTCCTAGAACAATCTCTGGGGGAATGCCTGGAGGAATGTCTGGAGGAATTCCAAGAGGAAAGCTTAGAGGAATTCCTGGAGGAAATCCAGGAGGAATCCCTAGAGAAATCCCTTAAGGAATTCCTGGAGGAATACCTGCAGGAATTTCTGTACGTATTCTTGTAGGAATTCCCCTGGAGGGATTCCTGGGGGAATATCTGAATGAATCCCTGGATGATATCGTGGAAGATTTCCTGGTGGAATTCCTAGAGTAAGTTTCTGGAAGAATTCGTGGAGGAATTTCTGGATCAATTCCAGAAAGTATTTCTGAAGGTATTCTTGGAGTGATTCCTGGGGGGATTCTTGAATAAATTCTCTGAATGAATTCCTGGATGAAATCCTGAAGGAATTCCTGGATGAAATCCTGGAGGAATTCCTTGAGGAAATTCCTGGAGCAATGCCTAGTGGAATCCCTGGGGAATTCCTTGAAACTCCTGGAGCAACTCCTGGAGGAATGCCAGGAGGAATACTTGGAAAAATTTCTGGAGGAACCCTGGGGAGGGATGCTTGCAGAAATTCCTGGAGGAATGCCTGGAGCAACTCCTGGAGAAGTTCTTAGATGCATGCCTTTAGGAATTCCTGGAGGAGTCTCTAGAGGATGTCTATCTGGAAATCCTGGAGGAATTCCTAGAGGAATCCCCGGAGGAATTCTGGATAAATTTCTTTAAGGATCACTGAAACAATTCCAGAAGGAATCCCTGGAGGGATGTCTGGAGGAATTTCGGGAGAAATCTCTGGAGGAATGCGTGCAGGAACTCGTGAAAGAATCTCTGGAGCAATCTCTGGAATAATCTCTGAAGGAATTCCTAGAGGAATTTATGAAGGAATTCCAGCAAGAATTATCTGAGAAATCCTTGGAGGAATGTTTAGAGCAAATCCCTGGAAAATTTACCATAGAGATCCATGGAGGAATCCTAGGAAGAATTCCTCAAAAAATCTGATAATCTGAAAAAAAAGTTTAAAAAAACCTATGAGGAATCCCGGAAGTAATCCCATGAGGAATTCTTTGGATAACTTCCTTTGGGAGCTTCCTCACTTGTAGTTAGTGGGCACAAACAGGAGTGTGTTGTGGATTGGCATCTAAGCCGAAAGAGAGATGAGTTTGTGAATTAGGAAGTTTTTCCAATATCTTTCTTAACGAATTTCTGTAATAATTTCTGTAGAAATCTCTGTAAAAAAACCTGAAGGAATCCATGTTTGCAGTAATTTCTGAACGAATTATTGAAAGAATCCTTGGATGACCTCCTAAATATTGTTTACGCAATTCCTGGATTATTTTTTTTACCCAAGTAACACACTTGTCACCGAAGAGTCACGGCGGCGCAGGTTTTTGTTGCGCAGAAGTCACTGCGACTTACTTTTAGCAAGTTAGTATTCATTTGTTAGAAGTAAGTCATAGTAACTTCTGCGTAACAAAAAACTGCGCCGCCGTGACTCTTCGGTGACAAGTGTGTTACTTGGGTAATCTCTGGTATTTCTTTCTGAAAGAAATTCTTGCAGAAATACTTCGAATAATTCCAGATGAAATTGTTGTAGTAATCCTTTACGGAATTTTTAAACAAATATATAAAGAAATCCCTGAAGATATCTCTGAAGGAATATCTGCAGAAATACCTAAATGGAACTCTGATGAAATTCCTTCGGGAATTCTTTGAGAAATTCCTGAAGGAATCCAAGAAAAGAGCAATTGAACAACCACTGAAGGAACCTCTAAAGATATTACAGGACCAATTCCCGGAGGAATGTCTGGAATCTCTGGAGGAAGCTGTGAGAAAATTCCTGGAGCAGGTCTTCGATTCATCCTTGCAGAAGTATCTGTAAAAAAATCATGGAAGGAATTCCAGAAGCATTGCTTGGGGCAAGCCCAGAGTTGCACTCTGTCACTGTCGCTGATTTTGATAGGCCGACTGCAATCCAAGTCAGCCTGCGCTCAACTGAGTCACCGTCACTTTCCTTGTTCCATCAGAACTGGACTGACTGAGATGGTGTGTGGATACCACTAATAAGCCATCTTTGAAATTCGTTTGAAAATCCAAATGAAGATTTACTAAAAGATGATATTTTAATATGTGGTACAAAATAACAAGTTTCGCATGTTGGTCATAAAAAATTGTGTTTTGGCGAAAACCACTAAAATATCACCTCAGTTGCAATGATTGTGATCTAGAGTGCGGGTCAATATCAAGTCGATGCCTGTCATTGTCGTTTTGATATTGAACGGCCTGGAGTGATAGTGACGATGGTGCAACATCAGTAGTCACCTGACAAGACTGATACTCTGGACTCAGCAACTCTGGACAAGCCCAGGAACAATCACTTTCGGAACCCCGCAAGACGGCCATGGACGAGATCACAAAGGAGAAATCCCTTGAGACAGTGCTTCCAGAACTGTGCGCCGCGGTGCCCTGGTGCACCGTGAACATATCTCAGGTGCGCCGCAGGCTCTTGAGCCAAAACACAAATAACAAACTCTTATTATTAAAGGCAGAATATATTTTTATTTGTTTTTGTATTGTTTAGCAAAACTAGTGTGCCCTAAAACCCTTCTTTGTACTCTATTCGAATGTCTTGCCTATTTGAGAAAGCCTTCAAAAGAAAGTCATTTAAAGGGATTTTATCCCGGCTAAATTTTCAATTATAAAGTAAATATTCCAAAGTCTACAAATGTTTTCTGGAATTTCTAATATCCTCATAAAACATTTAGATTTTTCAAAATTTTTAAATTTCCGGAATTTTCAATATTTTTGTAAAGACTTTCAAACTATTATCTGGACTTTTTTATGATTCTGCTTAGTTTTTTTTTTATTTTATTAATAGCTTGTAATTCAAAGTAAATATTTCAAGAAACTTTTCAGAAGTTCTTTTCATAATAATGTCTATAATTACTGTCAATCTCCAGATCTTCGTGCTGTCTTAAACGTTTTTGGACAACATTTTAACTTACATCACTATCATAACATGTTTGTCTCTGAAATGAGATTTTCAGCTCAAGGCTGGTTTAGCTCCTCTTTGTAAAATAATCTGTGACAAGGTACGTGTCGATGATTCTGAAAACCGTTTTTTTTTTTAATGTTGAGTTGAGTTGAATTGAGTTTTTAGAGTTCCGAATACAAAAACATAACCCCTCACCGTCACTGTGAGCCGTCCTGAGCTTCTGAGCAATACATTTTTATTTCTATTTTCTCTAAAACTTGGTAATCTACGCACTTTGTTTAACAAATTCAAAAGTTTTGCTGTGCAATCCTTCAAAAATCTAAAGTTTGTGTTAAGTTCTGTGAGTCTGAGCATTTTTTTTAATTATAAGAAAGCATGACATTGAAGGCGATTTCTATTATAAATTTTGAACTGAAGCTGTTAAAATTGATTAAATTCTTTGTAAACAGTTGTTGGTGCGCCGCGAGAATTTTGAAAATTTCAAAAGGCGCCGAGGTAGCAAAAAGTTTGGGAACCTCTGGTTTGAGGAATTCCTGAGAAGTTCCTGAAGAAATTCCTGAAGGAACTTCTGAAGGTTTCCTTGGAAGAGCTCATAAAGAAACCCCAGGATTATGCTCTTAATATAATGCTTGTTTGAATTAAATACTCTATAGCAGCATATGGCTCTACATGATAAGGTTGAAGTGATGTTATTAGAGAAATCAGGCCAAACATTTCAATAGGTCCTATCTGCATTTAAGAGGCTCTCTTTTTTAACTTTCTCTTTCAATTATTGCAATGTAATGGTACACTTTTCAACTACTTTTGCAGTACAAATCAAAAGACGATTGTTTTGACAATCGTTCTTTGCAAGGAGACAAACAGAATTCAAATAAACAGCTGAGATAATAACGAAAGAGAGGGAAACCAAAGAGAGCCTCTCTTCTGCAGATTGGACCCTTAGATATGTTTGGCCTGAAATACTTGGTGAAATTTCTTGTAGTGTTCGAGAGAGAAAAAAAAAATACAATAATGAATGAAGTCCTAAATTATTAGATTAGTTTATGTTTTGAGATGAATTCTGAATAATTGATAATCTTGAGTTTGTTCGCAGACAGTCAGATCTCCCTTACTAATACGCCTTGTATCCAGGCGACCGGAAATGTCGCGGTTTCCCATATGTTGATGCAGCAGTTGTGCCGATACTACGCTTTGAGTATTTCGGCTGATATTCGATCGACCCTGGCGGCTCTATTCAATTTCATGCTACGAATGGCTGATTCCAAAGTTCTAGAACCAGCGTATCAGCTGGTCAGTCGGGAAGGTCAATAACTGTCCAGACGTGTCTTTCAATGGCATCTTAGTCCCACTCGGAAAAGAAGTTAAGCTTAAGTTGTTCAAATCTCTAATTCTTCCACATTTCATATATGGTGCCGAATTTTTACTTAATGCATCGGCCAGATCTCTTGTTCGATTACGCGTTGCATTGAATAGTTGTGTAAGATATGTTTATAATCTCTCTCGTTTTTCTAGTGTTTCACATCTTCATAAACCTTTCTTAGGTTGTTATTTCCATGATTTTATTAGGTTACGTGCTTTATAAGCTTTATTCAAAATCATTAAATTTAATTCTCCTAGCTATCTGCATCTCAAATTACAACCATATCGTAGCTCTAGAGTCATAAACTTAATAATCCCACGTCATAATTAGACCTGTGCGCCGCCGCGCCACGCCGCCGCCGCCGACACTTTTTGTCCCACGCCGACGCCGACCAAGGTATCGGCGGCGCGCCGTACGCCACTGTTTGTCACGCCGCCGATTTTCATTTTTCGCGCCGGTGTTCAGTGCACAAACAAAATAAAGTTTATATAAAGTCGAGATAAAAAAAACCTCACGATCACTATCATAAATGATTGACTATAATAATTGATTTCTCAACTCTTAAGGACTGTTCATTTTATAAAGAGGACAACTTTGCAAGGCTATAAAAAGAAAACGCGTAGTTCAAATTTGAGCAGCCTTGGTTAGTTGTTCAGTACATTATATTAGCAGATAATAATCATAAATAAATTGGGTTAAAATTATTGAACTTCATAGAAATGTGGCAAAGTGTTTCGAGAGATCAATTTTTCAATTCCCAAAAACTAAAGATAAACACAAAATTTCTGTAAAACATCGGTGTATTGTTTTTAATTGCATAAAAGTGTTTGCCATGCTGCAGCAGTTTGAGTGATACATATTCTGGCAAAATATAAACCTAATCGGAATAATGATTGTTGAGATATCAAAGTTACAAGTTGGACTCGATTTTCAGGATAAAATTTATTTGTTAAACAAAAATGTATAAAAATATTAAATTTTGAATGTTTTCAATGGACTAGTCGAAAGTACTAATAATGCAATTTCAAATGCAGAAAACCGCTTCTTGATAGCATTGTTGGCTTGGTTACTGTGCTTCATGGCAGTTACCGGAGATAAAACCGCTTCGTTCTTTGAAGGTTCTTCTAATTAACGATGTACTCTATTGCAAATACAACTTAACAATGATGTCGAAAATAAAAATTAACATGTAGTTATTTTCAAATAAGGTATATAATCACATAGGGTCAGACCTTGCTGAAAATAAATAAAAATAAGCTTCTCTAGAATCAAAAACTTGCATTTATGGAGCACAAAGTATGCAATTTTTCATTATGGCCATCATTAAGTATTAAATTTATGATGAAGAATGTACTTTAAAGCATGTTTTTCTTCGGTATCATTTAGAATGCGATTCTCTTCTATACTGGACAAATTTTGAACTGATTCCGTAGTGTTATTGCATCACTGGACTTAAATAAGTATTTTTTTATCAATTTCATTGATAACAAGGCAACTCACTATATCAAGCTGTATAATGCTTGGTGCATTATTACTGACCAACTATTACGCTCTATATTTAGAAAAATAGTATTAGATCCCAACACATTGAAAAGTTCATGAAAATTTTAAAGTTATGTATGTGGAAAGTTGTGTAGAATTTTGAGAAATGGGGTTTTATTGAGTTTTAACGAAAACCGCTTCAGTTCCATTACTAAGGACAATTTGTATAATGTTATATTTTTCCTACACTGTAGAATAGCTATGGAAATTTATGCAAAAAACCGATAATGATTTTATTGAAAAATAAAAAAGATATCACACAAATAAGGTGTCCTCTTTATAAAATGAACAGTCCTTAGATCTTTTGTTTTCATTTTTGATTAGATTGTATTAGTTATTCCTCATTCACCTCTCTCCAGAAAATTCTTCAGGGACGCTTCCAGGAGTTTTATCATCCATTTTTTTCAGTAGATCTCTCAGGAAGATCTCGACAGGGAAAAGTTCAGGAGTTCCTTCACAAATTCATTCGAGAGAGTTCAGGAATGCTTCTTAGAGATACATCAGAGATTCATTCAGAAAATTCTTCAGGGATTCTCATAGAAGTTCCTTCAGAGATTAGTCTGAGAGTTTCCTTATGGATTAAGTTCCTTCAATCAAGGATCGGTATATTCGCCTCACTCCATTCATATTCACTCCTCTTTGCTGAAGCGAATCGAGAAAGATGCAGCAAACGAATAGTCATGATCAAACATGCAACCCCGTCACCAGTGGGAAGCGATGCGCAAATTGGTCGGCATGGATATTCGTTGCCATTCGTCGCAGTTTGGATCGCTCGCGAATGAATGAATGGCAAATGGTGAAGAATGCTGGTGAGCGATCGAAGCGGCTATTATCATAACTAGAAGAAAATTTTTGCATGTAATGCATACATTTTTAGTGTATTGGTGTTGAAATGCTAGATTAGCAAAGAAAATAATAAGCATTTTTTGGAAACATCAAAAATTCGTATGCACAATATCACTCACGAATCGCATCACCGCTCGATCGCTCGCGATGCGAATGTGGACGAATGAGTAATTTCCAAGTGTGGCTTCCCACCGTTCGCCGGAGTTTGCTGTTGTCGCTGACAAGCAAGCACGCAAACTAAAGCGATAACCGTTCGCTGCTGACTGTCTTCGCATGTGGAAGAAGATGAAAAGTCGAAATCAGGAACCCTGCCTTCAATAATTCATACAGGAGTTGCTTCAGAAACTAGTCCAGGAGTTTCCTCAGAGATTTCTCCAGGGTATCTTTCAGAAATTCCTCTAGAATTCAGGGGATTGCTCTTGACGTTCTGTAGGTATTGCTCAAGAAGATTCTTCAGGGATCACTCCGGGAATTTCATCAAGGGTTCCTACAGGAATTCCTTCTAATATCCCTCCTAGAATATGTTCAAGAATCCCTCCTGAAATTCCTTCGGGGATTCCTCTTGGAATTACTTCGGAATCCCTAATGAAAATATTTCAGAGATTCTTTCAAGGATTGCTCCAGAAGTTTCTTTGGTGATCTCTTCAGGAGTTCGCTAAGGGATCGTCCCAATAGTCCCAGGAGGATGCAGGGATGCCTCCGGGTGTTCATTACGAGTTCCTTCAGAAGTTCCCGAAGCTATTTTAATAGGAGGTTTGTTCAGGAATCCTTCCAGAAGCCCCTTTAAAGAACCTTCCGAAGGATTCATAAATGCCGCCTGGAGATCCATCAAGAATCCCATGAGAAGTTTTTTGTTCAGGAATTCTTGCAGGAGGTCTATAGAAATTCCTACAGGAGTTCTTACAGAAATTAGTCCAGGAGTTCCATCAGAAATTTCTCCAGGAGTTACAGGGATTCTTGCAGATGTTTCTTTAGAGATTCCTCCTGAATTTCTGCAGGGATTCCTACATAAAGTTCCTGCAGAAATCTCTACAGAAGTTCCTCCAGAGAATCTTATAGGCAGCTCTAGGAGAAATTAGGGATTTCCCCAGAAGTTTATTCAAGGATTTTTATAGGGTAAAAGCTCTCAACTTTGTTTACCCCCCAAAATTCTGCTCTAATCTTCGCCACTTCATACATAAAAAATGGAGTTTGTATGGAAGGGGCAAAGACTAGAGCAGTGGCGAAGTCTAGTGTTTTCACCCTAAGAGTTTCTTCCAAGATTCCTTCAGGATATCCTTAGGTGGGGATTCCTCGAGAAGTTCCTTTAGGGATTCTTCCAGAAGTTAATCCAGGGATAGCTCCTGGGGTTCTTTCAGATTGTAGATGGAGATCGAGATGTTTCGAGGATAACTCACGGATGCCTTCAGGAGTTACATCAGAGATTTCTCCAGAAGCTCATTCAGGAATTCCTTCAGGGAATCTTGAAGGAGTTCCTTCAGTATTTTTTTAGAATTATAACACTAGTTTACAGCATTTTTGAACTCGGTAAGCTGATGATCGTTTTTGGTGTAGAATCACGCCCTGAGTTCGAAAACGCGAAGGAAAAAAATTACAGTAAAGCAGAAATTTTTTCGACTTTCCATACAAGGCTGATGATTTGAAATCGATTTTTGTTCTATTTTTAAGCAAAGTCGCTCACTTCACACATCTCATTCTCCGTAATCAATGCTCCGATTGAGCTGAATTTTTTACTGTAACTCGCCTACATATGATATGTCAAATAAACGTTTAGAAAGAATTTTTATATTATTTTTTTCTTATGGAAAAAAATACATTTCTGCATATATTTTTGGAAATTTTGCTAAAATTTAAGGAGATCGCCCCCAAAACTCGCCAATATCTTGAATTTCATCAATCTGACGCAAAACCTCCATTCAGATGATCGAATGGTATTATATTCAGCTTCTAATTTATGGAAAAAGATTTTAAATTGGTTGATTAAAACGCAAGATATTTTAATTTTAATAAATTCCATATTTTAAAAATTTGTAGAACTCGATATTGAGCTAATACTCAAAAACTGTTCTACTTTAAATTTTTTAAAGCACGGTTTCGAAATCAGCGCTAAATTATACTTCAAAAATTTTGGTCGTTGACAGAAGTTCACGACTTTCGTTTTATTTTGTAAACTGGTGTAATCAGCCATACCTCCAGGATATTCTTGAGATATCTTTTGTATTATTGTTTATTTTGATTTCCAATTTTGAAAGAAGATTTCTTCAATGATATCCTTCTGGAATTTTTTCCAGGATTTTTTTTGGGAATACCTTCTGCAAATCCTTCCCCCTACCCGGAAATATCCGCTGAAACTTCTTCGAGGATTCCGCCTGAAAATCCTTTGGATTTTCCTACCGGAATATTTTTTTTTAATTTTTATTTTAACTTATGCTAATGCTACACTACCTACCAGAATACCTTCGTGCATTTCCCTGGAATCCCTGCAGGGATATCTCTTGTAATTTCTTCGGGGATTCCTCCTAGATTTCTGCAGGAGTTCCCTTGGACTTCCTTCGAGGATTCCTCCTGGAATTTCTTCGTAGATTCCTTCTAAAATTCCTTCGTGATTTTTTCCTGGAATTTCTTTGGTGATTTCTTTTAGAAATCTTTCGGAGATTACTATTGGAAATACTTCAGGGATTTCTTATATAATTCCTCCAGGCATTTCTCTTGGGCTTCATTTAAGGATTCCTCCTGGACTTTCTTTCGGAGATTCCTCCTGGAATTCTTTCCGGTATTCCTTCTGGATTTTTTTTTCGGAAATTCCGCCTAGAATTCACTCTGGAATTTCTCCTGGAATTCCTTCGGGCATTCCTTCATGGCTTCCTCCTAAAATTCTCTCGAGGATTGATTCTAATATTCTAACGTGGATTTCTCCTGAAGCCTCTTCGGGGTTTGCACCTGGAATTTCCATGATGATTTTTCTTAGAATTCCTTAAGAGATTCCTCTTGAATTTGCTTCGGGGATTCCTCATGGACTTCCTATGGGGATTCCTCTCGAAAATCCTTCGTGTTTACCGCTTGGAAATCCTTCGGAGATTCCTCCTAGAATTATTTCCTGAGTCCCACGTGGGATTCCTGCAGGGATTTTTCCTGTAATTTTTTTTGGGGGATTTATCCAGGAATTCCTTCAGGAACTTTCCCATTTATTTCGTCGGGTATTCCTTCTGTAGTTCCTCAGGGATTCCTCCTAGAATTCCTCCGGGGAATCCTTCTAGAGTTCCTTTGGGGAATTCTTTCGGGGATCCCTCCTGGACTTCCTTCGAGGATTCCTCCTGAAATTTCTTCGGTGATTTCTCCTGCTATTCCGTCGGGGATTTAAACGGGAATTCCTCTTCGAATTTCTACGGATATTTCTTCCGGAATTTATTCAGGTATCCCTCATGGAATTCCTCCGCGGATTTCTCCCAGAATTCCTCAAGAAATTTCTTCAGGAATTATTTCGGAGATTCCTCTTGGAATTCCTTCGGTGATACCTACTAGAATTTCCCCAGAAATTAGTCCTGGAACTCAGTCAGAGATTTCTTCTGGATATTTTTCGTTGATATCTCCTAGAAACCCTTCGTAGATTCTTTCTCGAACTCGTCTGGAAATTCCCCCTGGGTGTTTTTGGGGATTCCTGTTGTTGTATATTTTTGTTATGGATTCGTGCTGGAATTCTTTCGGGGTTTCCTCTTGAAATTCTTGCGGGAACTCCTCTTGGAATTATTTCAGGGGTTCCTCGTGGAACTCCTACGAGGATTCCTGGATTTTTCGATAGTTCTCACTAGAAGTACTTTGAAGCTTTCTTCTTGAATTCCTTTAAAAATTCTTTCTGGTATTCCGTTGGGGATTCCTCTTGGACTTTCTATGGGGTTTCCTCTTGAAAAACCTTTGATGTTTCGCTTGGAATTCCTTAGGAGATTCCTCCCGGAACCCCTTTGGCAGTGCCCTCTGGGATTCCTGCAGGGATCTCTGTTGTCATTTCTTCTGGAATTCTTTCTAGACTTTCTTCGAGGATTCCTACTCATATTCCTACGCAGATTCCTCCTGATGTTTTGCCGAGGATTTATTCTGGACTTGCTTCGGGATTCCCTCTTGGTGATTTATCTTCAAATTTCTTCGGAGATTCCTCCTGGAATTCCTTCGGGGATTCCTGCTGGAATTTCTTCGTGAGTCCTCCGAGAATTCCTGCGGAGCGATTCTTCCTAGAATTCTTTCGAGAATCTCTCTTAGAATTTTATCGAGGATTCATCTTGGAATTCCTTCGGAGATGCCTCCCACAGTTCCTTCGGGAATTCCTTCTAGAATTCCTTCGGGGGTTTCTCCTGAGGGATTCTGTTCTCGAGGATTATTCCTGAAATCCCTTCGGGATTCCTTCTGATATTTCGCCGAGGATTCCTTCTGGTTTTCTTTCGGGATTTCTCTTGGAAGTTCTTTGGGGATTCCTATTCGAATTTCTTCGGAGATTCGTCCTGGAATTCCTCGTGGGGTTCATGGTGGAATTCCTTATGGGATTCCTCCTGAAATTCCTTCGCGGACTCACGAGGAAATTCCTCCTAGTATTCTCTCAGGGATTTCTCCTGGGATTCATTCAGAGATTTCCCCTAGATATTTTTCGTTGATTCCTCCTAGAAATCCTTAGGGGATTCCTTCTCGAATTCCTTTTGGAATTCCCGCTAGAATTCCTTCTGAGATTCCTCCTGGAATTCCTGGTGTAATTCCCTTGAGATTTCTGCTTATATTCAAATGGGGAATCCTGGAATTTCTTTCGAATAATTGTCATGGATTTTCTTCCGAAATTCCTCGAAAGCTCCAATCAGCGATTTCTTCAGAAGTTTCTGCAGGGATCAGTCTAAGAGAGATTCTCAGAGGTTCCTGCCACAAGGACTACCAGAGGTTCCTGCAGAAGTTTCTTCAGGGTTTCAAACAGCAATTCCTGCAGAGATTAGTTCAGAATTTTCATCATGGGTTCCTTCAGGAGTTTCTTCAAGGCTCCTCTTGGAATTCCTTTGGAAGTTCCTTCCTGAAATCATTCGGGGATACCTTAGTGTAAATAGTGTGACCTTATTATCAAGTTTGATAGGAGAACTAAACAAATACTATAGCAAAATCGATATTTTATTGACCTTCATTTACAATGGAGTAATGCAACAAGGATACAGGTAATGTCTCAAAATGTCTCAAAATCACTGGTGGCAGTGACGGAACCGAACAAAAGTAAAAAAGGTATTCATTCTAACATAATAGTTTATGTCATCGATGGTCATGAAAAAGCTCAGACTACAAATTCTAGATCGTAATAACAACTTCTATGCACTGCCAATGTGGACATTATGATCAAATTTTAGTCACGCCGATTCACGCCGCCGCCGCCGCCGATAGCTGCCACCGGCGTGACGCCGATGACGCCGCCGCCGCCGGCCAAAAATGGCCCTCACGCCGCCGCCGAACCAAATATAGTCGGCGCACAGGTCTAGTCATAATACGTCGCATTATGGTGATACTTTGTTTGTTAGGGGCATAACTATCTGGACCCAGCTACCAGTACAAATAAAAAACAACAACACATTAATCGGTTTTCAACGAGATTTCATTGCGTACTTTGGGGTGAATCAGTAGAATTATTCATTAAATATTAAGAGTAGTATATAATATTTGAGTCGTATTTATATCACCATTGTAGAAATTAAAAAGGAACATGCCTTACTCTGCAATATTCAATCAAATAAATAAATAAATAAGGCGACGTGGGACATCGGTGAGGAATGTCACCGGTATTTACCACTTTCTCGCCATCGTCGGCTACCCGAGCGAAGTCTGACAGCAAATTGAAAACAAATTTTGATGTTGTGATATTGCAAATTATGATAACTCAGGTTGTTGTCGTTTTGGTCGTTTTAACGGTTAAAACATCAAAAATGAGAGCAGAAAAATGTACCCGTAACAGCAAGTTGAAAACAATTCCTGCTATCAGTGATGGCAAATTGATAACTGTTTTTGCTATCAGTACGAAAAAATGGAAAAATCGTAGAAAATATAGGGGTTTTGCGATTGATATCAAATCCTAAATGCCATAAGATAATTACACTAATGGTATATTCCTAGAAATATTATACAAGATTGCCTAGAAGTTATGAAATAACTTAAAAACTTATTTTTTTAAATAGTTTGAAGTGACAGCAAAACGAAATCTAAGTTGAAATTTAGTCAAGACCAACTGATATCAAAATGTGATATCAATTTTCTATTGAAAACAAATCGAGTTTTAGATTTGCTATCATTTTGTTGTCAGACCCTGCTCGGGTAGGGAGTCCGTCCACGCTATTTTGCCCCGTCTACATGAGCGCTTTACTTCCTTCTCGAGAGCCGAATAGCGCCGACAGGCTACGGCTTCGGCTCCTCGTGTTTTCGCTCGCTCTATCGCGGATTTGGCGTTCCATCGCTATTCTATCTTCCTCCAGGTGTCATATGTGATCCACTGTTTTCTCTGGGTGCATAGCTCATCCAAATTATTCTCGCCGGTGGCGATGAAAGTGTTCTTGAAAGAGCAATTCTCCAATCACCATGTCATTGTTGCCACAAAACTCTGCAAATAGCTCTCCATTCTCGCTCATTTCTTCGAGACCATGGCGTCCCATTACGTGGTCATAGTCTGAGTTTCGGAACCAAGATTCGCGTTGAAGTCGCCCATAAGGATCTTGACATCACCTTTTCGAATCTTATCCACGGCAGCGTTCAGCTGGCTGTAAAAGTTCTCCTTATTTGTCTTGTATTCCGACAGCATCGGTTGGCGCAACATTGGATCATGGTAAGTATCGAACCCGTGTTTTGAATCTGGCTATAACTATCCTTTCGTTTAAAGGTTTCCACTTCATGAGCGCAGCGGGAGCGTGAGCGCTGAACAGGAAACCAACTCCACAGTGATGAACAGCGAGTTCGCTTCGTAGGCCACAGTATAGCTGTCACTGTTGACCCGACGCCAATCTGGGTTCTCCAAAGTTCGGCCAACGGACTTCGCTCAGTGCTAGGATCTCAAGCTTCATACGGCATGTCTTATTGGCTAGTTGTGCCAGTTTATCCTGCTGGGCTAGGGTTAATACATTCCAAATTCCAATTCTTGTCCGTTATTTCACGCCAGAAGATGTTGCCGTTGATCAGTTCGTAATCTTTCATTGTCAGTTTCTGAAACGGGTTTTTGGGTTTGGAGAACAGTAGATTGTTGGCCTAAGATTCCCTGTCCATCGTGGTGGGACTGCCATGTTAGGTATAGCTTCCGGAGGAGGAGCATGGAATCTGGCAACCGCTGGACGCCAGAGCAGACGCTGTTTGAGCCGTACCGCCTTGGTGAACAGACGCTCAGTACGTACCTACTCAATCTAGCTGATGTCTGAAGGACAACAGTAGGGGAGACTGAGGAGACTTGATCCCTGAGGAGAATTGTTCCCCCCATATTTTCTCGGAATCAAAAACAGTTTTCTTCTAGCATATGTTTTCCAAAACAACAGACGACAGATGTTATAGCTACAGACATGGACAGACGACAATGTTATGGCTACAATTGATTTTAATTGTGTATTGCATTATTTTTTAATGGCTGATAATTTGTTTTCAGTTCTTTAGAAATCTTTTGGGCGATTCCGAAAAATCTCAATAACTTTGTGAAAATTGAACCAAATCGTGTCAAAATTTCACAGCACATAGTATAAATAAAATACTATCAAACGTATTTATCCAAATAAGGTTGTTATATAAATATTTCAATTAATGTAGCTTAGTGTATACAACAGTGACATGGGGAAACTTGATCCCTCGAGGATTACACACACATTATACATGTGAAAAATAAAATTCTATTTGGAAGCCTCAATTTACTCGGAATTCTAGTATATTCAATGATAAAACGTGTCAGATAATTATTATTTAATTACACACCATTAAAAGGGGGATCAAGACTCCCCATTTTCAAAATACGGCATATCCTTAACAATTTAAGAAAATCTTATAATTTCAAATACACCATACTCACCAAAAATGTAAGAAAACTTGAAAAGAAAATGAATAGGAAGCTTCTGGAGTTATTTTCCCATTAAATTAAACATGTGCTCAAAAGGGGATCAATTGTGACCCATTTTTGAAAAATACATCATAAGACATGCCTCCATAAAAACACAGTTTTGAAAACTTTAGCAATAATTTAAAGTCCTTCTGTTGTGTATAAACTTGCAATAGATGTTTACCTGCCATTCTGTACGAAAAATGGATCTAGTTTTGTGTTTTTTTCTTAACGTTACAGTCAAATTAAGAAAAAGGGATCAAGTTTTCTCAGTCTCCCCTACGCAGGTTGCACTACCAGCTAAACACACAACTCTTTGCTGGCGGCATTTGTCGTCGATTGACCCGCGAAAGCATGTTGGACGCTCTCCTTGCCGTCTCACCATTTAGCATAATTTTGAAAACATTCGCAGAATTTACAAAAATATTTAAAAAAAAACGTTATTATTGTTTATTGTTATTGTTATTGTTTATTTTAACTTGAAATTTAGAAAGAGGGAAAAACCCCTTTGAGTGATTTCGGCATTTCAAAAACGAAATCTTTCTCAAAGAGGCACAAAACCTCGTTTTTTTTCAAATAACATTATAAAAAAAACTTAAAACTAAAGGCTCACACGGCAATGAACCATAACAGAGCCGCTATCTTGAAAGAGAACAGCATGCCAAATCGTAAAACGAGTCTCCGGAAATCCAGAAATCCTAATGGGGGAGGGGGAAGGGTCAAAGGATCATCAGAAACGAATCTTCAAGGCTGAAAATAAAGAATACCAAAAAAAGGGGAACAGTATCAAACAAAATAGGCAATCTCATTTAGAAATTTGAACAAAAGTTTCAATATATGTTCATTTTTTAAGCCCAAAATATCCCGTATAGATACAGGAATTGAAAAACCTGCTGCAATTAGGCTATCAAATAATATCTTCCTCGGTGCAATAAACCGAGAACAATTAATTATAATGTGATCAATGTCTTCATACGATAAGCCACATTCGCATAAGTTTGAATCTACAATGTTGATACGATACAAATGACTATTACAAATATAATGATTGGATATCAATCTCGAAAAAGCACAAATGAAATTCCTACTCCCAGATACATTTCTAAACCAAGGAAAATGATTCACCTTGGGACATATTGAATGACACCATCGCCCTTTATCACTAGAATCCCAATTGATTTGCCAAGCATTTAGAGAATAATTTCTCAGATTGGGAAAATATTCAGAAGGAAATATATCACGATGATAAATTTGTCCACGCATAACCCCAAATTTTGCCAATAAATCCGCCTGTTCATTGCCATAAATATTACAATGAGCAGGAACCCAAACAAATTTAATAACATATCCTTCATAATGCAAATCAAACAATATTTTTTTCAACATCAACAAGATATGATGTGATTTAAAATTGAATTTGATAGTATTCAAAGCACTCAGACAACTGAAACTGTCAGAGCATATTATATAAAAATTGGGCGGACAATCTTTGATCATGTTACAAGTAAAATACAAAGCAATGAGTTCTGCTATGAAAACAGAACACGGAGATTGTAATTTATAAAAATGAGCTGAAAATAAGTTATATATTCCAAAACCTGCGGTGCCATCAATTAGAGAGCCATCTGTAAAATACATTTGTGTAGGGTTGAATCCATCAAATTTACGTTTAAATAGTAAATTTGCAAATTTCGAATGTTCAAGCTTTGGTATTTGTCGCAATTCATAGAATAGGGACAAGTCGATTAATGGTTCATAAGTATGAATGTTTAATTTAAAATCATAAAAATCATTCGAATGCACATGTAAAAGATTTTGATTTAAACAGTGAGTAAAAGAATCCAACATTCTATTTGTAGGATTAATTTGGTATAACGACTCCAAAGTACTTATGATTTGATGATTATTCGCAAAACAATTTGTCAAAAATTTACAGTTTATCTCCTGAAAACGAATTTTTAGTGGAACAATACCGGCAAGAACTTCTATTGATTGAGTATGGGTGGAATTCATTAGTTTTAAACAAATTCTCAAACAACGGTATTGAATTTTATCAAGTTTGGAAAAATGAGTTTGCACAGCACTACCAAAAGTAAAACAACCGTATTCCATTACTGAACGAATAGTGGTTTTATATAACGTTATTAAATCAGAAGGATTTGCACCCCACCAAGTGCCTGTAATTGTACGAAGAAAATTAATTCTTCTTGAACATACTTTTTGAATGTAAATAATATGAGTTTTCCAATTCAATTTAGAGTCAAACCAAATACCAAGATATTTATATTCATCAATTTGATCTATTTGAAGTCCATTCAGAAATAAATTAATATTTGTGGAAGAATGTTTTCTGGAAAACACGATAAATTTGGTTTTTGAACTGAAAATGAGAATCCATTGTCATGAGCCCACATATCCAAATTATCCAAAGCACATTGCATGAAATGTTCAATAACATCTCTATTTTTTCCACGTATGGACAGAACATTATCATCAGCGAATTGAAGCAAAAAGCAACCATTAGGAATAATAGATGCCATATCACTAGTGAATAAATTGTATAAAAACGGACTCAAGCATGATCCCTGTGGAAGGCCAAAGTAACTATATCGTATTATTTTGGAAGAGTTATTATGAAAAAAATGCATAATTTTAAATGAGAATAAATTATATATAAAATTTGAAATCATATTTGGAATTTTCAAATTGTTCATTTTATTGAACAACAAATCAATCAGGACAGAATCATAGGCTCCAGAGACATCTAGAAAAGTAGACACTACATCTTGTTTTTGATTAAATGCAAGTTGAACTTGCGTTGCTAAAAGTGAAACACAGTCACGCGTACCACGACCCCTTCTAAATCCAAACTGAGACGGAGAAAAAATATTGTTTTCTTCAGCCCAAAATTCAAGGCGATTTAAAATCATTCGCTCCATAAGTTTGCGTAAACATGATAACAAACTGATAGGTCTTCTGCTATCAGCTAATAAAGGATCTCTACCAGGTTTAAGAATACTTATTACTTTGATTGAGCGCCATTCAACTGGAATGATATTTTGAAACAAAAAGCTGTTGTATATCGAAAGTAAATGAAGTTTACCTTCATCAGGCAACATTTTCAAAGCAATGAATTTCATGTTATCAATACCTGGAGCTGTATTTTTGGTAATAGATAAAGCCAAATTGAACTCAGCCAAGGAGAATGGATCACAAAGCTCAGGAAAATAATTTAAAGATTTTGATTTATAATTTACTAATGGAGCAACAAAGTCTGGACATATTTTTGAAGCAAACTTTTCAATCCATTCTTCTGAATATTCCAAAACAGTAGGAACATTAGAATTATAATTTCTTAAATTTCGTGCTACTGACCACAAAGTAGACAATGAAGTTTCACTGTCCAGGTTTTCTACAAAATTTCTCCAATAATTTCTCTTTTTGAATTTAGTAAGTCTGGTAAACTGGACTTCAGCTCTACAATACAATAAATAGCTATCTCTGGAGCCTAATCTGCGAAAGTTTTTAAAAGCATCAGATTTATTTTTCAGTGAATTGGAACACTCACTATCCCACCAAAAAGAAGGACGTGCCTTTTTAACAGTACCCGAAACACATTTTTTAGTTTGAGATTTACGTAAACTATCAATTAGTAATTTTGAAAAGCTCTTATAATTGTCAATTGGTGAAGCTGAATCTACACTATTTATCAACGAAATAGATATTAAATCAGAAAATTTTGTCCAATTCACATTTTTGCACAAATCATAAGTACAAGACTCATTAATTAATTGATTTCGAACGGGAATGTGTATTCGAATCAAAATAGGTAAATGATCACTGCCATTTGGATCATTGATAGTAGACCAAGAAGATTGCAGTGCCAAACTATTCGAACAAAGTGAAAGATCAATACATGAATGATTACTAGGAGGCACAGCCACTCTAGTAAATAAACCATCATTGAGAATATTTAAATTAAGGTCATCAATCAAATCCATTATTAAGGAACCCCTACCATCGATTTTATCACTACCCCAAGCGAAATTATGGGCATTAAAGTCTCCTAATATAAAAAATGGAGAAGGGACTTGTTGCAATATACTTGTAATTTGTGTTAAACAAAAACTAGCATTTGGAGGAATATAAAAACAAACAATAGAAAAATTGAATTTTTCTTTTTTGATTGATATAGCTATAAATTCTATCTGGGACTGAGGTTGCAATGGTAAATCTAAGTATTTAAATTCAATATTACTGTGAATTCCAATCAATACCCCACCAAATGATAATTCCCTGTCTTTACGCAATATATTGAAATTAGGAATACGAAAATATTTAGTAGAAACTAACCATGTTTCATTTAAACAAAATATATCGATATTATAATTAGTTAATAAGGCTTTTAATATATCTATTTTCGGAATGACACTACGACAATTCCATTGTAAAATATGAAGCTCATCACTAATATTATTGGACGCCATTAAGATGAAAATAATGAAGAAATGAGGGGTCCAAATGTGTTCAATTTATCCAAAAGGGAAGCCAAAAATGGTAAAACTAATTTAATGATATTTTTCCAAAAATCACTTAATCCCAAAAAATTAACAAGCTCCTCCAAAATTCCCAGAATTGAGCTCTTTGGATTTTCATCAGAAATATCATTTGAATTTTTATCATTTGTGTTAGGCGCATTATCGGAATCAATTTGTTGAAACCCAGGAATATTCTTGGAAGAAGAACGAAGAGGAGGAAAGTTTTTATCAAAAGAGGTAGATGGTTGGGGTTCAGAAATATTGTCTTTGACAGCGGATTTTATGTTAGATCTTTTTCGTTTACTTGGAGGTTTGTAAACAAAATCATTACCATCATGAAGTGATTCAATACCTTCTTCATCTGGTAAAATTTCAAATGCATTGGGAGAAGAAATATCATCATATGATTTCATAATTTCAGCATATGAAACTTTATTTTTGTGTCTTATTTTTTGGTTGTGCTTTTTTTGATTTTCAATATAAACAGCACATTCTTTTAAAGAACTGTGCGTTTGTTTACAATAAATACATGCATCCGATTTTTTAGCACAATCGGTTGATGAATGTAACTCCCCACATTTTGAACATTTTTGTTTGTTCAAACAAAAACTCGAAGTATGACCGAAAAGAAGACAACGATCACAATGCATGAGCTTTGGATAGTAAAGTCTCACGCTGAAAATAACTTGTCCAACTTTTACATAATCCGGAAGAACGGATCCTGAAAAAGTAATTTTTATACAATCAGAATGTTCATATTTTGAATCATTCCCAGTAAACAATAATTTTGATAAACGAACACAATCGAAAACCGTAACAGGTGAAATGGATTTGTTCTTGAAAAAACCTGAGCCATGATTGACAACATCTTCACAATCCAAAAACTCATCATAAATTATTCCATTAATTTCGCATGAATCGCTAGGAGCATACACGCGATAGGAATTTGCAAATAATTTGGATTCCAGAAAAGCATTAGCTTCATCTCGAGATCCAAAAATGACACGCAATTTGTCAAGTGAAACTTTCTTAATTTCCTTCACAGATTTGTTTTTTTTTATAAACCTCAGAGGAAATCAATAAAACATTAATTGGCCTCTCTTTCTTACGAAAAAATATTGCAAACGGTCCAGGGAAACTGGGTGGATAAACCTTCACACGAAAATGTTTAACCAATGAAGATGTTTCAAGCAAATGAGCATTATCTTTTGACCCCCCCTCCCCCTCATCAGTCTCCATGTAGGAAACTCAAAAATGAAGGTCTGTTTTGTAAACTGTGGGATCAGGATACAATAATGTAAAAGTTAATAAATAAATTATACTTGCGGCTCTTCAATACAAACGAACAAACTTCAACAAATCCAACGTCGAACCAAAACGGAAAACTTGAATTCTAGGAACCAATAACTTGCAACTTCAACCGCAACACTTGAATGAATCCAAAAACATGAATCCTCCACCGAACACAACAGCAAGGGAATCCAGCAATGGAACACCAAATTAACTCTTCAACCGCAACACTTGAACAAATCCAGCAATGAAAAAAAAAAAAAAAAAAAAAAAAAAAAAAAAAAAAAAAAAAAAAAAAAAAAAACGTTATTGTTAAAATTGTTCAATCAGACAGTTTAAATTTTTTCTGAAATGTTGCCTTGCTTCCAGATTGCAATATTTATGTTTGCACTTGTACCATTATGTAAGCTGCACAATAAAATTTAAAGATAAATTTTCAACTGTAACGTTCACGCCTCATTATGGATATGAGCTATCTATTCATATGCATGCAACACCAACCACATCATGCAACGGAAGCTTGTGAATAAAAAGTTGTCAACAAGTGGGCGTCTCTTCATCAGAAATCGCATGTCCGTGTGCTGCTGGTTGGTAAATATTTGCAAAATAACCTGTCGCAGTGCCGCTGGCTGGCTGTTTGATGCCAACTCATATGGAGATATGTACGACGACAGTTCCACCACTAAAACTCCATAGCCGACCATGTGGATGTCGCAAAGGTATTTTGAACGTATGGCGCACACCGGTTGACATTCATTAGGCAAGGAAATGAATATTAATTATTATCATACTCTTTTCTTCACTTTGCGACCAAGATCCAAACTAGTTGGCTGGCGTTGAAAAAGCCAGTCCATGCAAATGACGACCACTATGGACGGACTGCCGTTGACTTTGTGCGTCCTCTGATCTGCTCTCGGTACAAAGTTAAACGGGGGATGAAAAACCACTCAGCAGTCAATAGCAGGGGAGAGTGATGCGGGATGGATAGAATTGAACTTTTACTGAAAAACTTCACTTTTTGAATATCTAACATTAAAACATCATCCTGTTGCGGCTCGGTTGCATATTAGGGGCTGTCGTAAGGAAATATTCACGAGTCTTAGACACCTCTTCCGCTCTTGTAAGATTGTTTGTTTAAGTACCCAAATATTTTTGTATGGGGTGTAAGATTTCTCGAACCGCCCCTCCCCCCATAAAAATACCCATAATCAATGGACAGCCCCTTTTTAATAATAATATTACAAAGTTTCAAAAAAAATCAGAACGATGAATTGTACAAGCATAAACATCACATAAAAACTTATACTTGTAGTAAAATAAATGAACGAACAACCATGCGCCTCCACAGATTAAGCAAAAGCATAGATCCATTATAATGGACTGCGTTATTCGTTATGTGGAAAAATGAAAAATTCAATCTTGTAATGACTTTTTGAACCCTCCAAGCAGAATACCCTTTTCGAATGAGTGTAATCAGTTTGTTGCTTTTAATTCCGCCCTGTTTTGCTAATCGTTTGACAAATTTGCGTATTTTGACTACCACTTGTGTCTTCCTCAGTTTCAGTTATCCACTCCATATATGGATAACTGACACTGAGGAAGATTACAAGTGGTATTCGATAAGAATTAGTTTTTAGGTTTCATTTAAGGTTTTGAGTAACTGCAAAGTTTGGACGGAATCGCTTATGCCTTTGTTTTGCGTTTTCAGATTAAAACTTTTGTGGAAATTTACATGGGAAACATACTTTTTTCCTTTTTTTGTGGCAGGCTCAAAGTTTAAGATGAAAACTTATGAAGAGCAAAACAGACATTCAATTTAAATAGATGCAGACCCAGAAAGCAATGGGCGACCTTTTTCAATGCATTATGGCAAGTTGATTTCAATCGTTTCTCCCCTATCGCCGTCGTCATCGCGTCACCACTGCTGTCGCCTGTGACGTGTGTTGAATCAACTTTTTGAATCACTTCTGGTTCAAGTGTCATTCACTTCTAATATGCCGCCGCGCCGCAGATCCGTAGACGGCACGGACCTAAGCCAATATGACCGAACCGGAGACGGACGTATGTATGTTTTAGCGGATTAAAGAGAAGCGGATTTTTTTCAATTCGTCTTACATGAAAAAAAATGAATGAACGAAATGTGCAAATGAATGAATGGTCCCCAGCAGGAAATGCCTTCGGTACATACACCTACCGCCACCACCCAGGCATACAAAACCGCCCTCTTTGGGCTGCTCTAGCCTGCTTGCTGCTGAGTAATTAATGCTATTAAGATATTAATGACAAAATCAATGACCATGAGCAAATATGGAAACAGCCTGGTGGACAAGTGTAAAGCCTCTCCATCACTGTTTTGAGTTAGTCGCATGGGCGATTCACGCCAATCGCAACGGTATCATTTGGGCTCCACGCATGCTTGAAAAGTGTTGTTTCATTAATGAGTAGCAGTGATTTTCCACATTTTTAATTGGTGCCACTAAAGTGGTTCAGCTTCTAAAAACGGAAGTGTCATGAAAAATCTGTGTAGTATGTTACAGAGAGACTCTCTATTGCAGTTCATTTTTAAAGAAATGTTCCAGCTTTTATTTCAAATCTTCTTTATCCCTCTATAATATTTCTTGTTTTAGGATGTACGACTTATATTCTTTCTGCTAAAAAATACCTAATTCACATTTCCACTGACAATGCTCTTCTACGTGAGAAATTACAGTAGCAATAGCTAATCGAACAAAAAGTATAATTCCATTCAACAGAATCAATCATCAATATGAAGTTTCCATTCAAACAAACTGTTCCGATACCATTGCACACATTTACGACCTGCAACTCCCAACTCAATAAAACCAAAGCCCTAATCCGGTACAATCTACTTCACCGTATTACTGTAATCGCATTTCGTAACTGGTGCTCTGGTGCAATCGATCAGATCAGATGCAGGCAGGCATGTATAGAATGAAGTTGATGGTAAGTGCCTAGGTACTACATGCAGTTTTGCTACCACCATATGGCAAAGAATGCGTTTTGCATACAACCAACCCGGTGGTGGTCGTGTGCGGTGTGAGAATGCATAATAGGATTGTGGAAAAAAATGCGAATTGAGTATCAAACGATTGTCGGTCTGGAAAGTTACAAACGTGGTTTGTCAATTACGATTGTGCTAGGATTAAGGTGATGTGGTGATGCCGCAGATAAGGGTTAAATAGTCAAAACAACAGTGGAATAAGGTCAAAATACAAAATTTTGAACTTTTATGAGGATTTTAGCAACAAGAATTACTCTTCTGCTGTTTCAGTCCTGATCACCCACGGTGGTAATTACCTTACCGATCAGGCTAAGGCCGGGGTGGCCTCTGCTGTACATAGTAGTCTCCTCCATTCCACTCGGTCCTTGGCTGTTTGTCTTCAGTTCCGCACTCTGCGTAGGGTCCGCAGTCGTCCTCCACTTGGTCGACCCACCTAGCTCGCTGCGCTCCACGTCTTCTTGTACCGGTCGGATGACTCTCGAGAATCATTTTAGTCGGGTTGCTATCCGACATCCTGATGACGTGACCCGCCCACCGTAGCCTCCCGATTTTCGCGGTATGGACGATGGTCGGTTCTCACAGCAGCTGATGCAGCTCGTGGTTCATTCGCTTTCTCCAAGTCCCGTCTTCCATCTGCACTCCGCTGTAGATGGTACGCAACACCTTCCGTTCGAAAACTCCAAGGGCGCGTTGGTCCTCTGCACGTAGGGTCCATGTTTCGTGCCCATAGAGGACGACCGGTCTAATCAGCGTTTTGTAGATGGTTAACTTCGTGTTACGGCGAACTTTGTTCGATCGTAGAGTTCTGCGGAGTCCAAAGTAAGCACGATTTCCTGCCACAATGCGCCTCTGAACTTCTCTGCTGGTGTCGTTGTCGGCGGTCACCAGTGAGCCCAAGTACACGAATTCTTCAACCGCCTCGATTTCATCACTGTCTATATAAACTCGGGATGGCGGGCGCGGTGATTCCTCCCTGGAGGCCTTTGCCATCATGTACCTTGTCTTCGACACATTACTGACTAATCCGATTCGCCTGGCTTCACTCTTTAGTCGGATGTACGTTTCCGCCATGGTCTCAAATTTACGAGCTATAATATCAATATCATCGGCGAAACCAAGCAGCTGAACGGACTTCGTGAAAATCGTCCCACTCGTGTTTATCCCCGCTCTCTTTATTACACCCTCTAAAGCAATGTTGAACAGCAAGCACGAAAGACCATCACCTTGCCGTAAACCTCTGCGAGATTCTAAGGGACTCGAGAGTGTCCCTGATACTCGAACTACACGCATCACTCGATCCATCGTCGCCTTGATCAATCGTATCAGTTTATCCGGGAATCCGTATTCGTGCATAATCTGCCATAGCTGTTCTCGATCAATTGTATCATACGCCGATTTGAAACCGATGAACAAGTGATGTGTGGGCACGTTGTATTCGCGGCATTTCTGCAACACCTGGCGGATTGCAAACATCTGGTCCGTTGTAGCGCGTTCACCCATAAATCCAGCCTGATATTGCCCACGAACTCTCTTGCAATCGGTGATAAAATTTGAGAGAGTATCTTGTAGGCAGCGCTCAGAAGTGTGATCGCGTGGTAGTTCCCGCAATCCAACTTGTCGCTCTTTCTGTAGATGGGACACACGATACCTTCCATCCATTCCTCCGGTAATACTTCCTCCTCCCAAATCTTGGTCATGACCCAGTGTGTTGCTCTCACCAGTGCTTCTCCACCGTATTTTAGAAGCTCGCTTGGTAGCTGATCTGCTCCAGCGGCTTTGTTGTTTTTCAACCGGCCAACCTCCTCCTCAATCTCTTGAAGGTCAGGGTCCGGAAGTCTTTCGTCCTGCGCACATACTCCTAGATCTATTACCACGCCACATTCGGTACTTGCAACGTCGCCATTGAGGTGCTCATCGTAATGCTGCCGCCACCTCTCGACCACCTCACGCTCGCTCGTGAGGATATTCCCGTGATTATCTCGGCACATGTCGGCTTGTGGCACAAAGCCTCTGCGCGAGTGGTTCAGCTTCTCGTAGAACTTTCGTGTGTCCTTAGCGCGGTACAGCTCTTCCATCGCTTCGCGATCCCGTTCTTCCTGGTGGCGCTTCTTCATCCGGAAGACTGAGTTCTGCCTGTTCCACGCCTGTTTGTAACGTGCCTCATTCGCTCTCGTACGGTGTTGCAGCATTCTCGCCCATGCTGCATTCTTCTCGTTTTTCAACTGTTCACATTCGCCGTCGTACCAGTAGTTTCTGTGATTCGGAGTCGCGAAGCCTAGTGCTGTAGCCGAGGTACTACCTATGGCGGATCGGATGTCCCTCCAGCCATCTTCAAGTGTAGCTGCGCCAAGCTGTTCTTCCGTTGGTAGGGCCACAGCTAACTGCTGCGCGTAGTCTTGAGCCACTTCTCCGTTACGAAGTTGCTCGATGTTGAGCCGCGGCGTTTGACTTCGACGCGTGGTGATAACTGTCGAAAGTTTTGAGCGCATGCATACAGCGACTAAGTAGTGATCCGAATCTATATTCGCACTGCGGTATGTGCGGACATTGGTTATATCCGAGAAGAGTTTACCATCGATTAGAACGTGGTCGAATTGGTTTAATGGTCGGGTAATCTCCAGGTGGCTTTGTGGATATCTTTGCGGGGGAAGAAGGTGCTTCGGACTACCATACCACGGGAGGCTGCAAAGTTTACGCATCACTGGCCGTTACCATACGATACGGCGTGCAGGCTGTTTCGCCCGATTACCGGTCTGTACATTTCCTCCCTTCCCACCCGCACGTTCATGTCGCCGACAACGATTTTCACGTCACGCGGCGAGCAACCATCGTATGTTTGCTCTAACTGCGCGTAGAACGCTTCTTCTCGTCATCAGGTCTCCCTTCGTGTGGGCAGTGAACGTTGATGATGCTGTAGTTGAAGAAACGGCCCTTAACTCTTAACATGCACATCCTTGCGTTGATTGGCTGCCACCCAATCACACGTTGTCGCATCTTGCCCAACACTATAAATCCTGTTCCCAGTTCATTGGTGGTGCCACAGCTTTGGTAGAAGGTAGCCGCACGATGCCTGCTTTTCCAAACTTTCTGTCCAGTCCAACAAAGTTTCTGCAACGCCACGATGTCGAAGTTGCGGGGATATAGTTCGTCGTAAATTAACATGTCACATCCTGCGAAACCTAGTGACTTGCAATTCCATGTTCCAAGTTTCCAATCGTAGTCCTTATTTCGTCGCGTGGGTCTTTGCCGATTGTATCGAGTCGTGTTTTCTCCTATGTTCTTCGCAATGGGGATTTGTACGGGTGGCTTATAGGGCCTACGCCAACACTTCTGTCTCGCCAGAGGGCCATCGTGCCAGTTCTGTTTAACGTCCCAACCAACACTGGGGCGACCACGCTGATAGGGCTACCACCTTGGATCTAGCTGGTCGTGGTGCAGCGTTTCTTACTCAGCCGCTGGATGCCAGAAAAGACGCTGTTTGAGCCGCACATTCTTGGTGAACAGACGCCACGGTGGTGCAGAGGCCCAAATTGAAAAATTTTCATCCTAGCTCAAATTTCTGTCGACTTGCCTTTTTCCTTGTTGAGGCTGCGCCGCCATGAGCCTCTGATTCTGCCTCTGCTGCGATGTCCAGCTGGGTTCCAATCTAACGCTTGCTTGCAGAATTCATTTCCGCTCCTGCGTAGAGTGTGGCCGACTCACCTCCACTTCCACTCCCGAATTTCTGACGCTATTAGGTTTTGATGACATCGACGATGGAGCTCTACATTGGAGATCCAAGTGTGAGGCCACCACACACAAATTATATTTATAGGGGAAAAGCGGGTAACACCGTCAGGGTGGGTAAGCCCGTCACCCCAATGATTTTACCAGAAAACAGTTATTTAGTAGCTTTTCGGCCACACGCCTTATTTGTTTTTACCAGTTTTACTCTTTCGAGACAAATGATACCAAAATTGACCTGTCAAACACGAAGAAAATAAACAAAACAAACGCACGCGTCATTGTACCAACGCCGGATGTAATATTTCGTCGGTAGAATTTAGCTTTTGAAATACAAAAGAAGTGCAGAAACTAACTTTCATCAATTATGTATTCTCATCTGTACTATGGGGCTGTCCATAAACCACGTGGTCATGAGGGGGGGGGGGGGGGGGGTTCGGCCGATGATCATTTTGTATGGACTAATAAAATTTTTTGTATGGACTAATGACCACGCGGGGGGGGGGGGGGTCGAAAAGTCCCAAAAAAATGACCACGTGGTTTATGGACAGCCCCTATTCTTTAGTGCCAAGATTCATTGAATGGTCAGTTTCAACAATTATTCAGAAATTACGGTGTAATTGAAGAAAAGTGGCCTTTTCGGGTAAGCCCGTCACTCTTCGGCGGGGGTAACACCGTCTTGCTCAAGGTAAGTAAAAGGAAGGTAATCCAATATGCTAAATTATACAATCCGCCATATTGGAATTTAGAATGACAGCTGGCAAGTTTGTTATGATTTGGACGTTTATCAATGATAGCAAGCCATGACCGAAAAGGTCACTTCATGGTGATTTCAACCAACGAGCTTGTGTCCTAATTTATTGCATCCAAATAATGCAATAACCCCAATGGTATGCTCTAGACTAGAGAAATATTACCCGTCCCGTGCGAAACTTCTCTGAAACCCTGCGGAGTAATCTTGGCAACAGTTTGTTACACATAAGGCCTCCGGGTAAAATTCCCAACTGCTGCCGAAGGTACACCATCACGCCTTTCCTCAAGATTCTGATCTGTTGGTTTTTCTTTTAACTTTCCGCAGTAAAGATTCGGCATGCGTATATGGCTAAAGTTGAGCGTATGGCGTGAATTTATCACAATAATTAACTTGCAATTCTACAACAAGCTCGACAACAAGCACCTGCCCTGCCACTGCGGAAATTTTTTTTCACTTGTTTGGAAGTAAATAACAACGCATAGCAACCCTAGCAACCTCACAGAAACCGATAGAGTAGCGCGTAAACAAACTCGCCAGCAATCAACTCCTACACCCCCGCCATAAACCTCTCCCCGCGTCTACTTACTGCTTATATGCTAGTACCTTCCATTAAATTTACCTTGGTCTTGCTCTTCGGATCACCGGATGTTTGTCGAATTGGCTAGGCATTTTTATTAGATGCCACGCAACTACAAACTGATGACCAACCAAGGAAATTTCTATAGGGGTCTCCCATATATGACGTAGCATTAAATTAGGGGGGGGGGGCGCTGGTGGGTGAGTTGGAGTCTCGAATTATGCTACGAGCTATGTATTACGTATTGGAAAACAGACTACGAGGGGTGGAAGGGGTGTCAAAAGTCGTCAAAAAAAATGCTTCGTCATTTATGGACGACCCCATATGGGTTTCTCCTGGGAATCCTTCGGGATTTTTTTCTAAGGCTTCTTTCAGTATTTCGTACGGTTTATCCAACTAAACCTACTAGGATTTCTCCAGGAGTTCCTGCTTGGACTCTTCCTATTCCTTCTGGACTTTCTAAGGGCATAATTTGTGGAATATTTTTTCAGCGATTGCAAATTCACTAGCGCCGCCTAGTGGCAGAATTCCGAAACACGTGTCCCGTTTTATGTAAGTCTATGTCATACAGACACAGAGAGACTCTGTGATACAGATCAACTTTGCCGGAGACACCAAATCATTGGATTCTGATATATGAGGTTTGGAAAATTTACATGCTCACTAGCGCCGCCCGGTGGAGGAATTTCGAACTTCGTATCTCATCATCTGTAAGTTATTAGCGTATCCAATAATTTTTCCGAAGACACTATTTCCAATTATCAGGGTCTTGAGCTGTTGCATATCGTAACTTTGCTTGACAACCTAATATGATTCGTATAGTGAAATTTAACATCAAACTGTTGGTGGCGCCTCTGGCGACCAAGTCACTAACTAATCATATGAACCAAAGTTCTAAATGGTAGATCTTTTCAAACCCTAAAACTTTGCCGAAGAAAGTATTGCGCTATCTTCTAACACACCCGGGATAAATAGCCACACCCCCAAAAAGCCCAAATCCCATAAGCGTAGTCTCCTATTAAGCGGATTCCAATTGCGCCCCCCGACCAGTGATTTTACAAGAGTATCGACTGTAGAATGATTGGTAAACCATTACTGCACTTCAGAAATGTAATGAAAATATTTTAAAATTGAAATCTTCAAATGTATCAATATAAAAATATATATGACGGACTTACCCCATAGGGGTGACGGTCTTACCCGCACTGAATTAAAAACATCAATATTTATTATGGTTGTGTTATGTGCATTGTTCGCCAGAATTAACATAATTTGACAATTATAATGCACAAGTCTTATAAAAAACTAATGAATCAAATATTCTGCGTACTGAAAATATCAATTTTCGTCTTACATTTATTTTTAAAAATCCAAATGGTTAAGGTGACGGGGTTACCCCTTCCTCCCCTACCTCAGTCATCTATTGATAAAGACCTGCATCGTTGCGTGTTCTCCACTGATACACACTAAGTTTTACTGGCGTACAGCAGCACAGATTTCACGTTTGAGTTGAAAATACTGATTTAGGTGTGTCGGCTAATCTGGTTGTTTTTCCACACATTTCTCAGACTCGCAACAGCAGCTCTCGCCTTCTTGATCCGTGCACCTATGTCCAGCTTGGTGCCGCCATCGGTTAAGCTAAGAGAGCAACGTCATCAGCCAATTCGAAGTCATTTAGCTGCTCCATGGTAATGTGCTGCCGCAACAACCCACGATTTGGCTCACGATCAATCGCACCTATCAGGGGTTATCCGTTAAGTACGTCACGGTCCTAGGGGGGAGGGGCGTTTGAGAAAGTGTGACAAGCAATGCACAGTGGGAAAAAATAGGTATAAAACGCGTATAAATTCAATATCTCTGCTCGGAGTAGATGGATTCGAATGAATGTGAGCATGAGCATGAGCATAGATGACCATACAATTCGTGATTGCTACTCCGTGATTGACCAGAACAATCGACATTGCACAAGGAACCAACAAACGGAGCTTGGGAGTAGCTACCGTTCTCAATGTGCAACTTCGAGAATTCCCGACTTTATTAAGTCAATAACGGCACCGGCCACGTCCTTACGGTCATCGAGGAAGGAAAGGATTGTTAGTGTGACGTGCGTTGCTACTAGAGACCGAGATCACCTCATCTTCTCCACGAATGTCACGGGAAGGAGTTTTTGTTAGTAGGGAAAAGTTACATGATTTGGGTTCACTTTGGTAAGTGATATGATTCATGCAACCTGTATTAGAAGAAATTCTTGTTTCCATTTCAACTACAAATATTACACATGTCGATACCGAGGATGACGAATCATTCAAATTATTTTATAAATGCATAAAGAAAGAAAAAGAATTTCTAATATGTAACAAAATGGGGTTTGGGAACTAAGGTCGACACTTGAAGTGACGAACCTGGCAATATTTGTTGGGTGAAATGTAAAAAAAATATTTTTTAATTATATTTTGTTCAATTTTATGTAATATACAAAATTAGTTTATTAATTAATATGGAACGAACTCACCGATAAACGTCTACTCCCGGGTCCAGCGATAATGTGCTTCAACTCAGCGCAGCATTTTGCCATTGACTGGCATCATCACGACGAACCACACTGAACTGGGGACGAAAATGCGCACAGAATAAACTGACGAAATCAGTATATTGAGCTCGTTTTACCCCGTGCTCTCTTTTTCACACCTTTTTGAGAAAATCCTCATCTATTCTCGACTAGCGTTCAAAATAAATGACTTATTTAACTCGTATTTGTGTAGAAACTTCCATTGTATCGGAAATTTGACATAAGATTGCTCCTTCTCTTGTCGATTGCATTCCACTCCGGGCGGAGATGCATGTGAAAATTTAAAGAAATAGAAGATATCGGGGTTATTTGAAGATATTTCAATTTTTAAGGCCGTGCGGTGAGCAAAACCAACTCCATTCGATACTACGGAAGTTTTAACACAAACACGAATCAAATAAATCATTTATTTTGCACTTCAGGATTTTTCCAAAAAGGTAAAAAAGAGAGAGTGGGGTAAAACGGGCCCGATACACTGATTTCTAGCATCGTGCGGCGAATGACCCCCTCCTTATCCGAAACTGTAGAGTTTTTGCAGTTTGTGTGAAAATTTCATTCAAATCCATTCACTCCGAGCAGAGATATTGAATTTACTCGCGTTTTATACCTTTTTTTTTATTCCCATTGTGCAATGTATTAAGTATAGGAAAAACCTGTACGTAGGGAGGAGGGGGGACAAAAATTCCCAATTTTAGCATGACGTACTTAATGGATGCTCCCTCAGGATCTATACATCCTTGCCACACTCCAGCAATGACCCGTATGGAATCGGACAAGACACCGTTGTGCAGTACTCTGCCCGTAAATGCCATGTTCTGTGCTTCAATGAGGCCGATGATTTTCTCAGGGAGACCCTTGCGCTTGAGGGCTTCCCACATATTTCCGTGATTGAGACGGTCGAAAGCTTTTTCGTAATCAATGAACACCAGGTTGAAAAACTCTTGGAATTCATTGATTTGCTCCAGGATGATACGGAGCGTGACAATGCAGTCCACATAGGATTGTCTGGCACGGAATTCTGTTTTCTGCCGTCGGAGAGTTGCGTCAATCTTCTCCTGTATCCGGATAAGGATCACTTTGCAGAGAACTTTGAGATCGATACACACTAACATGATGCCCCGCGAATTAGCGCATAAGTCAGATCAATCTTTTTGGGTACCTTTACTAAAATGCCTTGCATCCAGTCGGCGGGAAATGTCGCTGTTTCCCATATGTTGCAGAATAATTGATGCAGTAGTTGTGTGAATACTACGGGGTCAGCTATAGCATCGCAGCTGATATGCGATCGACCCCTGGGGCCCTGTTCGATTTCATGCTACGGATGGATGTTTCTATCTCCTGCACTGATGGAGCTTCGGGCAATGCGTCGTACCCTTGGCGGATCATGCTGAGGTGTTGATGGCGTGGCCGACACTTGAAAAAGTTTTCCAAATTGCTCGAACCAGCGCTTCAACTTGTCAGCCAGGTCGATCCATAACTGTCCAGACGTGTCTTTCACGGGCATCGAAACATTCATCCTAAATAGTCTCAGAAAAGCGACGTGAGACATCGTAGAGGAGACGGATGTTACCGGTGTTAGCGGCTTTCTCGCCTTCGTCGGTTAGGGAGTCCACCCACGCTCTTTTGTCCCACCTACATAAGCGTTTCACTTCCTTCTCTAGAACCGAATAGCACTGACGCACAGATAAAAATAATGAGGTTTACACGTCATGTAAACTTAATTTTAGTCATGTAAACTTAGTGTTATGATGGTTTACATGATATATCATGTAAATTTGTGTTATATGTCATGTAAACTCTCAGAGTCATGCTGAATTACATGACATATAATGGAAGTTTACATGACATTTTATGAGTTTTACATGATATGTCATGTAAACTTCTGTGATATCCCACGCTCCAATTATGTGCATTATATGTCACAGAATTTTACACTCTTTTTTCGATCTGTGCGGGCTATGGCTTTGGCTCCTCGTGTTTTCGATCGCACTAGCACGGCTTAGGCGTCCCACCACTCGTTTATCTTCCATCCGGTATCATCTGTGATCCACTGCTTTCTCGGGGTGCGTAGCTCACCCAAATTATTTTAGCCGGTGGCGATGAAAGCGTTCTTGATGGCGTTCCATTGACATTCTACGCTTCCACCTCCCAGCATATCTGCAGCACGGTTCCCTGGCGTCTTCCAGTTGGCGTGTGTTGAACCGGTGACCGATTTTCTCCTCCTGTCGATTGATCCTAGCAATTCGCAGCCGGATCACACCAATTAAGAGATGGTGGTCGGAGGCAATGTTGGCGCTACATTTGTTCCGCATATCAAGAAGGCTTCGTCACCATTTTTGGCTGATGCAGATGTGGTCGATTCTTGGGTCGATTTAAATTTTCGTGACATCATCACGGAAAACCCATGTGCACTGCTTGATGAGGAAAGAGCGATTTCCCAATCACCATGTCATTGTTGCCATAAAACGCTGCAAACAGCTCTCCGTTATCGCTCGTTTCTCCGAGACCATGGCGTCCCATGACGTGCTCATAGTCCGAGTTGTTGGAACCAATCTTCGCGTTGAAGTCACCCATGAGGATCTTGATATCACCTTTCGGAATCTTACCCACGACAGCATTCTTTTGACTGTAAAAGTTCTCTTTGTTTTGCATTTCGGTAGTATCGGTTGGCACGTTACTTTGGATCATGATAAGATTTCGAACCTGTGTTCTAAATCTTGCTAAAATTATCTTCTCATTAATAGGTTCCCACCTAATGAACGCAGCATGGACGTAAGTGCTAAGCAGGAAACCAACTCCACGGTAGCGAGGAGCGTGTTCACCTCGTAGGTCAGAGTATAGCAGAATTTAACCCGACGCCAACCTGTGTTCTCCAAAGTTCAGCCAAAGGAATTCGCTCAGTCCTAGGATCTCAAGCTTCACACGGCATGCCTCATTGGCTAGTTGTGCCAGTTAACCCTGCTGAGCTAGGGTTAATCCATTCTGTGTTCCAATTCGTGTCCGTTGTTTCGCGTTAAAAGTTGTTGTCGATGAATCAGTTCGTAATTTTTCATTTTCGGTTTCTGAAACGGTTTGTGGGTTTCGGGAACAGTAGGATGTTGGCCTAAGGTCTCCTATCCACCGGGGAGAGCTATGTTGGACGCTCTCCTTACCGACTCACCGTTTTGCAGCAGTATTGGGGCACATTATTATTCAGTCTGTGACATCTTAAATGTGATTTAGTGCAATAAATGTATGTAAATCGATCTCATTTCGTACAAAAATGCTCTTGTTCAAATTAATCCATTGAAGAAACCAAATGGCAAATATCCAAAGTACAAACCTTTTCAAATACGCTCCATTCAACAGTGCTACACACATACCTCAGAAGGTCAATCTCCAAACGATGGTGCTGCTGCATGGCTGCACATCGCCTGTCGTCCATGCGAATAGTTTTGATTTTGATTGTTGCTGCTCGATGATTTGGCTTCCATGTTGGCCATTTACCTGCTATTATAATGGATTCGGCGAAGCAGTACAGACGGCACCTACTCTATTTTCCACAATAGAAATCCAAGGGGCGTGACAATTGTCGTGATCGATTATCGAAACAAATCGCGGCCAAGCTAAAACAATGAAAAATGCACTCAAGAATGGTTTAGATACGGTTGAAAAAATTTGATATAGATCGGTTTCACGGAGCTAACTGATGCTTTTATTGAACAATTGTCTAAGGGTGGAATGTGCTGGCGTTAAAGGTTAAAGAAAACCCTGTGTTTCTCCGTTAATGTTTGTTTTCTTATTCCATTCAAGCTATGGTTAATTATGGACATTTATTGAATTCATGTGCGGAACTATGCCAGTGAACAACAATTTTGGTAGCACGCCAATACACAATATCGATGTTAACGGTGTGAATAATGAGCATTTATCGCATTCACCGTCAGAGCGTATCAACCAAACTTCACGGTTGCACAGAAAATGCAATCCACCAGTTCATCAAGGCATTTCATATTCCATGCACGTAATCGATTTGATAGGTCATACGGATGTCAGCAATGAGATGCTAAACAAGATATGATTTATGTATGCTTATTGGGGCCATTCTTAACCCTCCTTGCACATTAGGTTCAATTTTTCGCCCAAACCGTATACAACATCAGCGAGCTGTTCCCAACATGATGCATTAGGAAGGTTAATGGATGCTCAGTACGACATGCGCGTGATGAATTATGGCATCGACACTTGCAACGAAATAGGTATATTTCAAAATTTGCAATTTGCTGGACATAAACGTTGCCATTCAGAAATCTCCTATAGCAATTTCCTTCGGACTGATCGGTCTCCTAATAGTACTGCTAGCTACCTACATCTCAATGTGAAGCAACTTGCCACACAATGTGCTCCGCTCAATAATTGGGTCATCTACCTATTTTTTTTCTCTCTGCATGATCAGCCCTCCCAGCAATTGTGACCAAGACAAACCAATCCTGCCTGAGAAACAGCAGCAAGTTCAAGCGATGATGAATGCATCAATTAGAAAATCAGCTGTCCGTTGGCCATAGCTGACTTGAATCGCTGAACTCAGATCACACCGAAGCAACAATGGTGTAGGTACACAATTACGAATGTACTTATGGTTCTTTTTTTTGCCGACAATGTACGATCGGTGGGCGATGTAGTTTTTGATGCTCGTCTATTAACACTAGTTTCTACGACACAAATGTCAGCAAGCGTGTAGTCCATACAGGGTTTAAGTATTGGCAGTCGTCTGCTTTGGTTTGCTCTTTGTGCTGGCTACATACTGAAAAAGTACTGTACTTCCAAAATATTGCGTTTGTTGAATAACAGGCACATTAAGTTACTGGACTAGTTACCTCAAATTTCAACAAAATACAAACAAATCATCCAACTTTTACCTTCCTACTGGGAACAGCTCGTTGACGGTTTGTAACATGTCACATTACACTACACTGCCTTGAATCGCATATCAGTCCTAGAGATGGTCGGGTTTCGGGTTTTCAAACCCGAAACCCGACCCGAACCCGAACCCGACGGGTACGGGTCGGGTTCGGGCTTGGAAATTAAAAAAAGACTCGGGTTCGGGTCGGGTCCGGGTTTAAACAATTTCGAAATTTTCGGGTACGGGTCGGGTCGGGTTTGTATAACGTCGGGTTTAAGTCGGGTTTCGTAGCAGTCTAGATAAATCAATATTTAGAAAAATGCTTCATTTGTTATATTCGATACATTTAACAAGTATTTTTTTAACTCGGGTTTTGGTCGGGTTTATTGGCAAATATTTTCTCGGGTTCGGGTCGGGTTCGGGTTCGATCGACGAAAATTTTTCGGGTTCGGGTCGGGTCCGGGTTTGACGGAACAAAAAAATCTCGGGTTCGGGTCGGGTCCGGGTTTTGAAATTGAAAATTGTTCGGGTACGGGTCGGGTTCGGGTCTGTAAAATCTGAAACCCGACCATCTCTAACTACCTACTAGCACACAACCCCTACTGTGGTATGCAGACCGCTACGCTTGCTCGAGGCTATTGACGAGTTATTTGACATTATCTTTGACAATGTCATTATCCTCATGCTTACCCTTTTGCAGGCATATTCCACGTGGCTTCCGAATTTCAGCTTAACATCGATCATGACCCCCAATTGCTTCAATGAGCGCTTCGATTTAATCGTACACCTGCCTGTGGTGACGGTGGCGTGGTAACAGATCTAGTAGTATGTGGACAGGGCGAAAGACTTCCGGCCCCTGACCACCAAGAGATTGAGGAGAAGGTTGGCCGGTTGAAAAACAACAAAGTCGCTGGAGCAGATCAACTACCAAGCGAGCTTCTAAAATACGGCGGAGAAACACTGGTGAGAGCACTACACTGTGTCATTACCTAAATTTGGGATGAGGAAGTATTACCGGAGGAATGGATGGAAAGTATCGTGTGTCCCATCTACAAAAAAGGGCGACAAGTTGGATTGCGGGAACTACCGCGCGATCACACTACTGAGCACTGCCTACAAGCTACTCTCTCAAATTTTATGCTGCCGTCTATCACCGATTGCAAGAGAGTTCGTGGGGCAATATCAGGCTGGATTTATGGGTGAACGTGCTACAACGGATCAGATGTTTGCCATCCGCCAGGTGTTGCAGAAATGCCACGAATGCAACGTGCCCACACATCACTTGATCATCGATTTTAAATCGGCGTATGATACAATCGATCGAGAACAGCTATGGATTATGCACGAATACGTATTCCCGGATAAACGGATACGATTGATCAAGGCGACGATGGATCGAGTGATGTGCGTAGGTCGAGTATCAGGGACACTCTCGAGTCCCTTCGAATCTCGCAGAGGGTTACGGCAAGGTGATGGTCTTTCGTGCTTGCTGTCCAACATTGCTTTAGAGGGTGTAATTAGGAGAGCGGGGATTAACACGAGTGGGACGATTTTCACGAAGTCCGTTCAGCTGCTTGGTTTCACTGATGATATTGATATTATTGCTCGTAAATTTGAGACGATGGCGGAAACGTACTTCCGACTATTTAAAGAGTGAAACCAGGCGAATCGGATTAGTCATTAATGTGTCGAAGACAAAGTACATGATGGCAAAGGGCTCCAGGGAGGAATCACCGCGCCCGCCACCCCGAATTTCTATCGACGGTGATGGAATCGAGGCAGTTGAAGAATTCGTGTACTTGGGCTCACTGGTGACCACCGACAACGACACCAGCAGCGAAATTCAGCGACGCATTGTGTCAGGAAATCGAGCTTACTCTGGGCTCCGCAGGACTCTACGTTCGAACAAAGTTTGCCGAAACACGAAGTTAACTATCAACAAAACGCTGATTAGACCGGTAGTCCTCTATGGGCACGAAACATGGACCCTACGTGCAGAGGACCAACGCGCCCTTGTTGTTTTCGAACGGAAGGTGTTGCGTACGGCGGAGTGCAGATGGAAGACGGGACTTGGAAAAGGCGAATGAACCACGAGTTGCATCAGCTGTTGAGAGAACCAACCGTCGTCCATACCGCGAAAATCGGGAAGCTACGGTGGGCGGGTCACGTCATTAGGATGTCGGATAGCAACCCGCCCTCCATTGTAGCTCCTCTCGCCTTCTTCGGTGTCATAGATTAGCAACATATTCTGGAAATAACTCTCCATTGCTCGGCATAAGCTAACCGGGACTCTTAGGTGGTGTATGGCGCAATCGATGGTGGCCCAACTGACGCTGTTGAACCCACCCAGTAAACCACAGATCGTAATGGGAAGTGCATTCAAAATCGTATATCACTCTGTCAGAAATCAAAATCGTAAATACCGTTGAATGTTGTGATAAATAATGTCAGGTCCAATTATATATAAATCGTTGCTGCGATTTGTTTTGGAGTAAGTTTGTTGTGTATAAAGCAAGTCATAAATCGCGCTAATTGAAGTCGTCATTGTTTGCATACGCTTACAAGTCATATATAATGTTAGTAAAGTTTGGTTGGGAATCGTAATGACTTACTGATTTTCGGCACCGCGACGATGCAAAATGAAAAAAGCAACCCACTTGTCTTGCTCATCACCGCCTGGCCACTGATTATGTTTTGAGGCTGGAAACATTTTGTTTGCCAATAATGATATTCGGGCAATCTTTGGGAGTGTTCATAGTTACCGAAGGAAGCCATTTGTCTCTCAATTGTTCCTACATGAGCAGTAAACTTTTCCCGCGACGACGACGTCGACAACGGCGTAGACGATGACGTCGTCGTCGAAACGTACACTCGATGCGGGACTGATGTTGTAAACAAAACATGTCGTAATAAGTGCAAATCCAACTCGCTACGAGTTGTATATAAGTTGACAACTCATCATTAGGTATACTATATATCATTACAGCATTGTAATAAATGAAATCACAATGACTTAGAAAAAAATGCAGCCCATTCCTCATATCTGCACCAATGTAGGAAGGCAAAGGCAAGTCTCATGGGTGGTTTAGAAAGCTTTAGCTTATATTGGCCAAAATTTGTGCTATTCTCAAGGCAGATCAGTTAGTACAATGGTATGGGCTTAGACTCACAATCTCGAGGTTCCGTGTTCTAGGCTAGGTGTCAACTTTTTTATAGTTAATTTCGGACATCGTATTACATATCACCCGAAGTCGTATTTTATTCTTCCGATCGATTATTCGGGACATCGTAATGATGATCATATGAAATCGCGAAATATCGTCAGAAGTATGTATATGGCCTCCACTTTGGTACGTATATAGCAGTTTTGTGCAGTTTATACGATTGAATTGGTTCTTATATAGTAGTGTATAACACAAATTATACAGACCAAAATGTTTACTGGGGCATTCTTTACGTCCAGCGTGACGACCGCGCAAAAGTGGTTTCCCGTTCGCTTCTTCCAGCACTATCCCGGCGGTGTCCAGAAGTCAGATATGTCTGTACGCCGACGGGTTGTAGTGGCTTCCCGGGTTTGGGCAGTAGAATCAATCTTTGCCTTTTCCACCTCTCCGGAAATTTGCCTCTGTTTAGGCATATTTGCATAGACATGGCTACTGACGGGATACCATCCGAACCCGGAGCCTTGTTCTACTTAGGCCACTTCGCTATTGCAATGAGCTCGTCGTTCGTCACCGGAGCGACCTCGCTTTAACCAGTTTGGCTATAGGGGGCGAGGGTCCGTGGTCTTGTATCGTTGCGCGGAAACAACATTTCCGCGATCTTCTGCAGTATCTCTGGGGAGCGTTCTGAGGGTGCTAACGTGCCTTTTGTATTGGCCATGACTGGCCTGACAGAGATTTTCGAAGAACACCCGCTTACGCACCTTAGTTTCTTTGTTCAGTGCCAATTTGGCCGCCCTATAGGCTTCACTTCGCTCCATTCTACCCTCAACGGTCCGAGCTCTTTGCATCCTTCTTACAGCTCTAATGCAGGTTAAGCGGAGTTCTGAGATTTCTGGACACCACCAGTATACCGGTTTGCGTACTCTGGGTAGGGATCGCCTTGGCATTGTGGCGTCACATACACGGCTTAGAGTTCCGACTGAATATCATCGCTGGATAGATCATCAGTGTTGGTGTTACCCTCCATAAGCGCTTGATAATAACGAATCCAGCATAGACAAGATCCGGTCTATCGACCATCTTGGGAGGAGACATAACAACTGCAATAGAAAATCTCGTTGATCTTCGTTATTGCGAAGTCCTCGTGCGACGTGGAAATTATTTTCTGGACCGGAAAATGACTGGTTGTACAGATCGCCTCTAGCTTGGCCTTATCCGCTACCCAGTTCCTGTTATCGGGAGGGATGCGGTATGGGCCCGGTAGTAGGGCGATGTGTGTACTTGACTCCGAGACTGACTGCTACAGCAATTGTTGTACGTCTCCACAGTGGTTCAGGTTTAACTGTGTAACCTGCATTACCGTCGGTTGGTTCGACGTCCTCGCGTGCCTGGACATTTAGGTTCGCTCGTCGTGTGGCCCTTGTTCGCCGTGCAAATCAGACATTTTGGTGCCGAGTTGCACTCCCTGGCGATATGGCCCTCCACTCTGCACTTTCTGCAGAGCTTGCTCCTGTCGGAGCCTTTACACGCTTACGACTTATGTTCTTGCTCAAATCACTTGAAGCACGCTACTGGCGTCTCGTATATGCTGAGCGGAGCGGGCACACTGATCAGCCTAAATCCAAAGGTTCATCTTCCCTAGATCCGGTTGGCTACCGTCCCTCTGTGGGTTGGCCTCTTGGGGCTTGGTTTCCCTGCCCCTTACGCGATTCGCAACCAGCTTGGCAACCTGATTACTCGCGCTGGCCGCCCCTTAATCCTCTTTGACTTTTCGTCCGCCTTTTCCGGACGCTTCTTGAGCCGCGTCTCCTCCGCAGGTTTCGGCCATGCAGCTCAAACCGCAGAGCGGTTTGACCTCTTCGCTACGACTCCGGCGATCTGCATGATCTTGTGCTGTATCATTGCTAGCAAAGAGCAGCGTTACGGAGGAGTTTTCGGGGTGTTCGGAGCCTCTCAGGTGCGTTACATGGGGTCCGAGGGGGTTTAAGGGGGATTTCGGAGGCATTTCAAAATGATTCAGAGCATTTTCGGCGTGATTCAGAAGCGTTACGGAAGCGTTACGGAGGAGTTTTCGGGGTGTTCGGAGCCTCTCAGGTGCGTTACATGGGGTCCGACGGGGTTTAAGGGGGATTTTGGAGGCATTTTAAGACGTTTCAGAGCATTTTCGGCGGGATGTAGCGGCGTTACTTATGCGTTACGGAGGAGTTTTCGGGGTGTTCGGAGCCTCTCAGGTGCGTTACATGGGGTCCGAGGGGGTTTAAGGGGGATTTTGGAGGCATTTCAAGACGTTTCAGAGCATTTTCGGCGGGATGTAGAGGCGTTACTTAAGCGTTACGAGGAGTTTTCGTGGGTTTCGGAGCCTCTCAGGTGCGTTACATGGGCTCGGAGGGGGTTTAAGGGGGATTTTGGAGGCATTTCAAGACGTTTCAGAGTATTTTCGGCGGGATGCAGAGGCGTTACTTATGCGTTACGGAGGAGTTTTCGGGGTGTTCAGAGCTTCTCAGGTGCGTTACATGGGGTCCGAGGGGGTTCAAGGGGGATTTTGAAGGCATTTCAAAATGTTTCAAAGCATTTTCGGCGTGATTTGGAGGCGTTACGGAAGCGTTACGGAGGAGTTTTCAGGGTGTTCGGAGCCTCTCAGGTGCGTTACATGGGGTCCGAGGGGGTTCAAGGGGGATTTTGAAGGCATTTCAAAATGTTTCAGACCATTTTCGGCGTGATTTGGAGGCGTTACGGAAGCGTTACGGAGGAGTTTTCAGGGTGTTCGGAGCCTCTCAGGTGCGTTACATGGGGTCCGAGGGGGTTTAAGGGGGATTTCGGAGGCATTTCAAGACGTTTCAGAGCATTTTCGGCGGGATGCAGAGGCGTTACTTATGCGTTACGGAGGAGTTTTCGGGGTGTTCAGAGCTTCTCAGGTGCGTTACATGGGGTCCGAGGGGGTTTAAAGGGGATTTTGGAGGCATTTCAAAATGTTCCAGACCATTTTCGGCGTGATTTGGAGGCGTTACGGAAGCATTACGGAGGAGTTTTCAGGGTGTTCGGAGCCACTCAGGTGCGTTACATGGGGTCCAAGGGGGTTTAAGGGGGATTTCGGAGGCATTTCAAGACGTTTCAGAGCATTTTCGGCGGGATGCAGAGGCGTTACTTAAGCGTTACGAGGAGTTTTCGTGGGGTTCGGAGCCTCTCAGGTGCGTTACATGGGGTCCGAGGGGATTTACAAGGGATTTTGGAGGCATTTCAAGACGTTTCAGAGCATTTTCGGGGGATTCAGTGGCGTTACGGTAGCGTTACGGAGAAGTTATTTGGGGTTTCAAAGCCTCTCAGGTGCGTTACATGGGGTCGCCGTGGGGTTCAAGGGGGATTTTTGAGGCATTTCAGGAAGTTTAAGAGCAGACTCTGAAATACCTTAACTCCTAAACTACCAAGGGTCCAAAAAAAGTCGGAAGTCCAACTTTGACAAGGCATTTCTCGGCCATTTTTCAACCGATTTCAAAACTTTTTTTTTGCGATGGAACCGGACAGGTTTCAAGATCATCGTCCATTTGAAAAAAATATAAAATAGATGCGTCTACCCAAAGTTATTAAGCAAAAGGCACTTCCTAGTTTTTTTGAGAGCGCATTTTTTGCGCACATTGATCAATAAATCAAAATTTAAAGCGATGACATATGGTTTTTTCGACTCTAAATCATGCGTACAGCTGGAGTGAACATGTTTATGCAAAATTAGTGATTTTCCAGTACACTGAAATTTTACATTACTCAAAAAACTGCTAAAATACCCTATTTTTCACATAAAATAAGCAATAAATCAAAATTCAAAGCGATGACATATAGTTTTTTTGCTCTTAAATTGTTCGTAGGATTGTACTTGACATTTTTGATGAACAATGAAAATGTTCTAATTACACTCTTATTTTGTTTTACCCGGAAAACTACGGAAATTCCATACTTTTTTACACAAGGTAATCAACAAAACTAAATTTATAACGATAACATGTATTTTTTTAGCCTTGAATTGTTCGTAGCAGTTTGGGGGACATACTTGAAGAATAAAAGTGATGTTTTCATTACACTCAAATTTTGATTCACTCAAAATCAACGTAAGTACCACATTTTTCACGCAAAGTGGTTCACAAAAATAATAGCTTACAATGCAAAGTAGTTTTTTGCCTTTAAATTATTCGTGAAAGCATACTGGACATTTTTGATGAGTAATAGTGACGTTTTCACGACACACTTAATTAATTTTACTCGAAAAGCTACAAAAATGCCATAATTTTTATACAAAACAGTCAATAAAACAAAATTTAAAGCCATAACATGTAGTTGTATGGCCTGAAATTTTCCGTTACAATGTACTGGACCTGTTTTTGATAAAATGTTGATGTTTATATTACACTAATATTTTGTTTTATTAAAAAATGTACGAAAATACCACAAAAAATCGAATAAGTCAAAATTAAAGTAATAATATGTAGTTTTTCAACTTTGAATTTATCGTAGTAGTTTAGTGGATTTATTTGAACAACCCAAGTGATGTTTTTATTACGCTCATATATTATATCACTCAAAATACTAGGAAAATACTGGAAAATACAACATTTTGTATACAAAGTAGTCATCAAATAAAAATTGGAGTCAATGCATTATAGCTTTTTTTTTGCCATGAAATTATTTGTAAAAAAGTACTAGACTTGTTGACTGTGACTCAAACCACTCAAATAAAGAGAACTTACTATGCGCAGCATATAGTCACATGTTGATTTACCGTAAATAGTAGTTTACGCAACAAGGTGCAGAATGATGATTTTTACAGCACGAGTCGTACATTTATCCAACGAGGCTTGCCGAGTTGGATAATTACGACGAGTGCTGGAAAAATCGAGTTCTGCACCGAGTTGCGTACAGCGTTTTTTGCAATTTCATAAATTACCCTTGAGGATAGTTTTAAACAAACTTTTTCATCAAACTGCACACTGACGTTCATAGCTATGTTCAAGAAAATCTGATCATAACAGGTTATACTGTGCAGTTGTCACAATTTTTCAAAACTGCGCCAAGAAAGCATCAATAAGTTGACCAAAACTGAAACCAGTGCTGTAATGGTTCATTACGCAACGCAAATCAGTGCTGTAATGAACCATTACCGCACTGTTAATTTGATGTGGGAAAGTAGGCCTTTTCCTGTCAGATTTGGGTGAGGTAAAACAGCCTATTACGATGAGAAATTGCAAAAAATATATTTTTACCCTGATAATGATTTTTGATATCTGAGTCTCTGAATCTCAGTGCTTTTAGATTTTCACTCATGTTGATACAATAAATTAACCTAACATGTTTCATACGGCTTTTCCCATCACGCTGATACTCTTTGCGTTGCAATCTGTAATATTTTTTTGAGATTTAATATGTTTTTCAGAGCACTATCAAAGTTTCCCCAAAATGAAAATGTGATTCTCGCTCATATGACAACAATTAAAACTGACCAATCCTTATATTGCAATCATAACTGAGGAATAATATTATCAAAGTTATTCCTTTTTACGGTATTGCTTCAGAAACTTTTCTATATACATTTGTTTTTCAGCAATTTCTCAAAAGGTGCACTGAATGGAGGAACTGAAATTTCTTCGCTGGTTTTCATCCGGAGTTTCTCCCGGGATTTCTCTTAGAGATTTTCAGAGTTCTTTCATAAATTTTCTAAATATTTCCTACCAGAGCTTTTTTCCGAGATTTCCCAGTTTTTCTCAGGATTTCTTCCGAAGTTTCTCTTGCGTTCTTCATTGCAGAATTTCTCGCAAAAATCACGTGGATTCATTCTGACTTGTCTCCGGGAATTTACAACAATGAAATTTGTAGGTTATCTCAGGCAGGAGGTTTTCCGAGAAACACTCATAGAAAAGTACAGTACTGGACGCATTGACCAATTTTCAAAAAAAAAAATGCCTAAGTTTGGAGTTCTGTATTTCAGCTTCTAGAGCACAAACTCCGAGAGTAATCTCAGGTGAAACTTCAAAAAACTCTCGCGAGAACCTTTATAAAATATCCCGAATGAAACTTCTGTAGAAATCCGGGGAGAAACTCCAGAAAAAAATCATTGAAATTTCTTAAAACTTCTGGAGAAATCCCAAAAGCAATTCCTTCAGAAAACTCGTGAAAAACTCCTTTAAAAACCGGGAGGAGCCTTAGTTGAAATCCCAGCAATATTTTCTGTAAATACCTTAGAAATCCCAGGAAAATCTCATGGAGAGAAGTACCAAGAGGAATACCGAAAGAAATCGCGGAAAACCTTCAAGACAAATTCCAAGAGAAACTCTAAGAGAAATTCTACGACAACATTTGAGGTATATTCCAGGAGAAAAGAGAATAAATTCCACGAAAATTTGTTTGGGCAAAACGCAGGAGGAAAAATCCAACGAGAGACTCTGAGAGCAAACATGGGAAAACCTCTGGAAGAAAATCTATAGGATTCCCATGAAAACCTTCAGGAGACAATATTTGGATTTCAGAAATCCTGCAATATTCTCCAGGAATTTTTCCGGAAACAACTGTTTGAATCTAGGGTAAAAACGTCGATAGAAATACGAAAGAATCTCCGAGAGGAATTTGAAAAGGAATCCCAAGAAACAGGAATGAAAGAAGGCTGAAAATCTCTCTAATAAAGACACATAACCTAACCTTAACTTTGGAAACCAGTTAAGTTCGTAACTTTTTTCATTTTCACGGGATTTCCGTTTATTTTTTAGTGGTTGCTACTGCATGTTCAGGAGACGCAAATGGATTCAAATAAAAACAAATTTAAAAAAATCCCTGGGGGATTTTCGGTTTGCCTTGTATTTTTTTTCAGGTAGCAGATAACTTGAAACTGGTACACAAAAATCAGTAATAGAAATCTGCATGTGTTTGTTTTGAATTTTGTGTTATTGGCTATTTTGTGTGAAAAAAATGGACATTCGTGATTTTTTAGTAAAACAAAATATGGATGTGATGTAAACATCAAAATTTTATCAAATACATGTCTAGTACATTCTAACGGAAATTTTTAAGACTAGCAACTACATGTCATTGCTTTAAATTTTGTTTTATTGACTATTTTGTAAAAAAATTATGGTATTTTAAAAACTTGTTTGGTAAAATAAATTAATAGTGCAATGAAGGCGGTATTATTGTTCAATGTTCATCATTTCACGAAAAAAAATCAAGACAAAAAAAACAGAATGCATTGCCTTATATTTTTATTTGTTGACTACTTTGTGTGAAAAATGTGGTATTTTTCTAGTATTCCGAGTGGAATAAAATATTAGTGTCATAAAAACAACACTAGGGTTGTTCAAATAAATCCACTAAACTACTACGATAAATTCAAAGTTGAAACACTACATATTATTACTTTAAATTTTGACTCATTCGCTTTTTTGTGGTATTTTCGTACATTTTTTTATAAAACAAAATATTAGTGTAATATAAACATCAACATTTTATCAAAAACAGGTCCAGTACATTATAACGGGAAATTTCAGGCCATACAACTACATGTTATGGCTTTAAATTTTGTTTTATTGACTGTTTTGTATAAAATTTATGGCATTTTTGTAGTTTTCGAGTAAAATAAATTAAGTGTGTTGTGAAAACGTCACTATTACTCATCAAGAACGTCCAGTACGCTTTCACGAATAATTTAAAGAGAAAAACCACTCTGCATTGTAAGCCATTACTTTTGTTAACCACTTTGCGTGAAAAACGTGGTACTTTCGTTGATTTTGAGTGAATCAAAATTTAAGTGTAATATAAACATCACTATTATTCTTCAAGTATGTCCCCCAAACTGCTACGAACATTTCAAGGCTAAAAAAATACATGTTATCGTTTTAAATTTAGTTTTGTTGACTACTTTGTGTAAAAAGTATGGAATTTCCGTAGTTTTCCGGGTAAAACAAAATAAGAGTGTAATTAGAACATTTTCATTGTTCATCAAAAATGTCGAGTACAATCCTACGAACAATTTAAGAGCAAAAAAACTATATGTGATCGCTTTGAATTTTGATTTATTGCTTATTTTATGAGGAAAATATTGTATTTTAGCAGTTTTTTGAGTAATGTAAAATTTCAGTGTACTGGAAAATCACTAATTTTGCATAAACATGTTCACTCCAGCTGTACGCATGATTTAGAGTCGAAAAAACCATATGTCATCGCTTTAAATTTTGATTTATTGATCAATGTGCGCAAAAAATGCGCTCTCAAAAAAACTAGGAAGTGCCTTTTGCATAATAACTTTGGGTAGACGCATCTATTTTATATTTTTTCAAATGGACGATGATCTTGAAACCTGTCCGGTTCCATCGCAAAAAAAGTTTTGAAATCGGTTGAAAAACGGCCGGGAAATGCCTTGTCAAAGTTGGACTTCCGACTTTTTTTTGGACCCTTGGAAGTTCGCGGGAGTTTTTACCCCCTCAGTAGTTTAAGTGTTAAATCGCCCCTTAAACCTCATGCACCCTTTAAAGTCTCCTGAGATCCCTTGAATTGTCCCTAAAGCCCCTTGGAACGCCCCTGAAACCCACTTAATACTATTGAAATACCCCAGAATTCTCCGTAATCCAATGAAAATACCAAAAAATCTTGACAGAACACCCTTGTAAGGCTCCTCAAACCCCCCGAAACAACCCCTTAAAACGCCCCTGAAGCCCCTTGGAACCCCCTTTTTGGGCTCTCTGGAAACATTCTGGAAACCCTCTTAGCCCCACCTCATCTGCCCAGGATCAAGATCTGTTCTCGCAAGCTAGATTTTCTAATCAAAGCCCAAACTTAATTTATGCATAAATTTCCCTCTTTTTATGCCTTTTTTAATTTATGCACATTTTTAATTTATGCAGTCCCAGCCATGTGCATAAAAAGAGGTTCCAGTGTACCAACATATTTGTAAGTCCGCTCCTAGGTCTAGTGAGTATGGGAAACGCCTAGTGTCGAAAGGTAGTATTCAGTCGATGAAGTGTTATCTTTGAATAGTAATGTCCATTTAAAATGAATAGTACAATAGATCATATTGAAAGTTTAAGCTATCGCAGCCATTATTGTGCAACAGTCTTGATCAAATGGCATCGCTTTCAGTTTCAACCATAAAACCAGTATGTCCACACCGCACTGATAAGTGACCGACCGCAACGTTTTTCCTGATTATGCTCAGCTGAAAAACCAGTCGCAACTACAGGTCTGGAAGTTATTTGCAAATGCATGTTGGCTACTTACCTAAATCATAACAACGAACCATTAGGTGCCTGCCCCAAGCCGGCTGATTTGAATGCGCGCGCGGGCGCGATCACTGAACCATCCAACATCGTAGGTACAACACGGTAGCTGCCAGCCAGCCAGGCCAGTCCGCGCAACAACAAAAGCGAAAGAGAAGTCAGAATTGATTGGTCAGCGGCGCATAATCGACACCTGGCTATCTAATGCATACCTTGTCTATTACCTCTACCTTTTGGTGGGCGAATGGATAAGTCTAATGACGACGCGACGCGACCGTCCGAGGAATCGTTACGATTTCATTTGCTGCGTCGATCGTCGATAGCCTTACCACCAGTAAGAGCAGTTTAGTCGGTACGGTTGACTCGTGTGCACGTGGTGTGTAGAAGTCGATATAGGCGTTAATGCACGGACAATTTTTTGCTGTAATTATTCAAATTATGAAACTTGGGTGTGATTTTTTTTAATGGGGTCGAGAATATGGATGAAGTGGTGATGCGTGGCGAATTCCGCACTCGTTAGTGACAGACAAGTGGATACTACGTGGTGGAAATTGCTTCTGTGAAATCGAATGTTTATGTGCTGTCGCTTATAGTGCTAAAAAATCATATATATTGGAATATACACTGCGAATGTTTGAGGTCATACATAATTGGAAAATGTAACCGGGGCTAAATCATTATCCGCAAACTCAATGAATATATGTGATCGTGTGATAATAGTGTCATTCATCTGCACGCAAGTCATCCTTGCCGTTATTTCGAGTGTAATGTTGAACAGTACAATTGTAGCACTCATTTAAGGTTGCAAAAAAGGTACCCACTTCGAAATTCTCCAAGGGTTCACTAAAAAATACTTCTTGGAGTTCCGGAATTTGTTCAGAATCTCCTCTAGCAGTTCTTAAGAAGCTCCCTCAGCAGTTGTTCTCTCCAGGATCTCTTTTTCGGGAATTTCATAGCAAATCTCCTCCAGGAGGAGCACTTCATGAGTTCCTCAGAAACATTCGCAGATATTCCACGGGAATTCATGGAGTGGTTCATCAAGAATTCATGTAAGAATAGCTCCAGGATTTTTCTGGTAATTGCTCGGACTTCTCAGTAAATTCCTCCATTATTTATCTAGAAATTTTCCCCAGGATTTCTACAAAATTTACTACAAGAGTTCCCTGGGAAATCCTCCAGGGTTTTCCCCAAGAAGTCCTCCAGCATTTATTTAAAAATCTCTCTAGGATTTTCCTGCGAATTCTTCCAGCGTATCCCTGTTAATTTTTCCACAACTTCCCCGGAAATACTTCCATAAGTTCCTCAGGAATTCCTCCAGAAATTCACCGGGATTTATTCCAAGATGCTTCTGGGGATTCATCCAGCATTTTCATGGATATTCCACAAGGTGTCGCAGGAAATTCCTTCAGGAGTTTATCAAGGGTTTTCTAGAATTTCTGCAGTAGTTCTTGTTGAGGACATGTTTGGGAATCCCATCACGAGCTCCTTGGAAATTCCTCCTGAAGTTCCTCACGAATTGTTGCATGAGCTCCACAGGATTTCCTGCAGTAATTCCAGTAAGTCTTCTTCTAGAATTTAAGCAGATGTTCTTCGAGGATTCTAGCAGGAGTTTTCCGGAAATTGCTGCAGAAGTTCCTCGGAAATTCCTCAGGAATTCCTCCAACAGTTCTTCAAGATTTTCCAGAAATTCCTCGGCAACTTATCTATGAGTTCTTTAGGATTCCTCCAATAATTTCTCAACGAATTCCTTAGTAATTCCTCCAGAACTTCCTCGGGAATACGCCAAATGTAATTCGAGAATTCATTCCGGAATTCCTCGGGAATCCTTTCAGCAGTTCATCGGGTATTTGTTCAGTAGCTTTCCGGGAATTCTTCCAGCAGTTCTTCGGAAATTTCTTCGAGAGCTCTCATAAATCCGTTCCCCAGTTCCCCGGGAATTACTACAGGAGTTTCTATGAAATTTCTTCAGGAATTCCACTAAAATTCCTCCGTGAATTCCTCAAACGATTCCCTGGACATTTCTCCAGGAAACCCTGAACCCGAAATTTCTCCTGAAATTCCCCGAAAATTGCTGCAGAACTTTTCGGAAATTTATGCACGAGTTCCTTAGGAATTTCTCCGAAAGATCTTCTGAGTTACTCTAGGATAGCTTCAGGAATTTTGCAAGGGGTTTCCTCAGGAATTCCTTCAGGAGTTCCTCGGGATTTACTCCAGGAATCCAACCAGAAGTTCTCTGGGAATTCCTGCAGAAGTTTCTCCAGAAATTTCTACAGGCGCTCTCAGAGAATTTTTCCAGGAGTTCCCCGAAACACCTTCAGAAGCTCCCCGAAATTCCTCCCGGAGTTCCCCGGGAATTATTGCAGGAGTTTCTAGGAAATTTCTTCAGGAGTTTCTCGGAAACTTCTTCAGGGAGTTGTAATAAAACTCCTCCAAGAGTTCCCAGGATATTCCTCCAAAAGTTCCCCGGAAATTCCACGTGAAGTTCCCTGGGAATTGCTGCAGGAGTTGCTCAGGAATTGCTCCAAGACATCTTCGAGAATTCCTCCAGAAGCTCCTCGGGAAATCCTCCAGCAGTTCCTGGGAATCCCTCCTGGAGTTCCTCGAGAATTCCTACAGGAGTTTTTGAAAAGTATCTACAGGAACTTCTCAGAAACTCCTTCTTGAGTTCGTCAGGAATTGCTTTTTTTTTCAGTTCGGCTGAGCCACTGCGACCAGTATTTAGATCTTTTGCGGCATTACCCGTATCCTTAGTATATAGTGCATGTCGTTCTACTCCATTGTCATTGAGAGGTAATGGGATCACAGGCTGATTGGAAATATAAGTTAACATTGATGGTTAACATCTACACGAGCCCGAACAGCCCCTAACGAATTACCATGGAAATACTTCCAGAAGTTCCATGATAATTCATGGAGGGGTTCACCCTGAATTGTAGAGTCCGTCCAGAATTTTTCCGGGAATTTCTCTGATTTCACTTTATCCAGAAATTGCGTCCAAGATTTCCACGAAGTTGTCCTGAATTTTCCCAAAAATTCTTCCAGTATTCTGCCGGAAATTCCTCAGCGAGTTCCTGGGAAATACTTGAACGAGTTCCAGAAAATTCCTCCAAAATTCTTCGGGTTTTTTGTTTTTCAAGATATATCCGGAGATTACCCCTGGATTTACCCGTTAATTCCCAAAGAATTTACCCGGACATTTATCCAGCATTTTCATGGTGGATATTATAAAGTGATTCTCGAGAATTGCCTCAGGAGTTTCTTTAGAATTCTTTCAGGAGTTCCTCCGCAATTCCTGCAGGAATTCCTAGGGAATTACTGCAGCACTTCCTCAGGAATGCAGCAAAAGTTTCCCAGAAATTCCTCCAGGAGTTCGTCATAAACTTTTCAAGATTTTCTCGGGAATTCTTGCAATACCCGAGATTGCAGCTACACTTCCTCGAAAATAATAGCAGGAGTTTATGGGGGATTCCAGCGGAAGTTTCTCGGGACAGTACTACGCTATGCTACAGTAGTTCTTGGAAATTCATTGGGAAGTCCTTCAGCAGTTCCTCGAGATTTTTTCCGGGAATTCTTCGGAAATTCCTCAAATTTCTCAAAGAAATCCTGCAGAAGCCTCTTGGAAATTTCTTTAAGAGTTCCTTGGGAATTCCTTCTCCTTTTGGAGTTCTCCAAAAATTTCTCCAATTACTCTTTGGATATTTCTCCAGTAGTTTTTTTCCGAGATTTCATCCAAGAGTTTCCCATGAATGTGTCCAAGAGTTCAACGGAAAACCCTCCAGTAGTTCCCCGGAGTAATTCCTTGGAAATGTCTCGAGGATTACTTCGGAAATTTCTTAACGAGTTTCTCGGGAATACCTCCAGGAGTTCTTTGGGAATCCGTCCAAGAGTTCTTCGGGATTACCTACAGGAGTTCCTTGGAAATATTTTCTTCGGGAACTCTCCTAGGAGTACTTCGGATATTCCTCAAGGAATTCGTCTAGGAGTTCTCGGGGAATTCCTGCAGGAGTTTCTCCAGATTTTTCATTAGGCGTTCTCGGAAAATCCCTCCATGAGTTCTCCGGAAATTCCTTCAAGAGTTTTTCGAGATTCCTCCTCGATTGCTCCGAGAATTACTGCAGGAGTTTCTATGAAATTTCTCAGGGAATTCTAGAAAATTTCTTTACGAGTTTTCCCTAAATACCACCAGGAGTTCCCTGTGAATTCCTCAAAGAGTTTCCTGGACATTTCTCCATGAGGTTCTCCTGAAGTAGTCCGAAAATCGCTGCCAGATTTCTCGGAAATTTCTTCAGGAGTTCATTGGGAATTTCTCCAAGAGTTCCTATGTGATTTCTTTAGAACAGCTTCGCAAATTTTTCAAGGGATTTCCACAGGAATTCCTCCAGGAGTTCCTCGAGAATTCGTCCTGTTCATCGAGAATGCCTCCAAGATTTCCTCGGAAATTTGTTCAATAGTTCCTCGGAATCCCTCCAGGAATTCTCAGGCTATTTCTGCAGGAGCTCCTGCACAAATTTCCACAGTTGTTCTCAAAAAATTCCTCCTGGATTTCCTTGAGAATTCCTCCAAAAGCTCCCTGGATATTTCTCCTGGAGCTCTCGGAAAGTCCTCGTGGAGTCTCCCGGGAATTGCTGCAGGAGTTCCTCGGGAAATTTTCCAGAATTTCCTCGGGAATTCCTCCAGGAGTTGCTCTGGATTTCCTACTGGATTTCCTCGAGAATTCCTACAGGAATTTCTAAAAAATTTCTGCAGGAGATTCTCAGAAATTCGAGTTCAACAGGCGTTCTTTCCAGAGATCCTCAGGAATTCCTCCAGAAGGTCCCCGGGAATTCCTTCAGGTTCCTGAGGAACTTCTGAAACAAATATTTAAAAACTTCTGGAGCAATTCCTGAAAAATTCTTGGAGGAATTCCCGAGCAACTCCTGGAGGAATTCCCGAAAAACTTTCAGATGAACTTCTGGACTGTCGTGTGCAGCACAGTTGCATGTTAATAGGGATTCCCATAGAACATGGAACAAATGCTGTACAGGGGCTGTTCATAAACCACGTGGTCATGAGGGGGGGGGGGGGTGTTCGGCCAATGACCGTTTTGTATGGACGAATAAAAAAATTTGTATGAACCAGTGACCACGCGGGGGGGGGGGGTGGTTGAAAAATCCCAAAAAAATGAGCACGTGGTTTATGGACAGCCCCACACGGTTGTGGAGGAATTCTTGAGGAATTCCTGGAGAAGTTCTCAAGGAACTCCTAAAGGAATTTCCGAAAAACACTTCTGAAGGAATTCCCGAGAAACCTCTAAATAAATTCCCGAAGAACTCCTGGAAAACATGTAGGTGCTATCAATTTGTTGTTTTTAATTTGTCACTATCAAACTGTAACTGCAGAGATTCGATGAGTGAGTTAAAGAGTGACCTCAAACTTTAGTATAAGAGTGTGTTCTGAAGAAATCTCGTCAAACGAACACGTTGTGAGTGATAGTTTTATCTGTGTATGAAGCATACATTCCGATCAGTTTATTGATGCAGATATCGTTATGTCGGTGCTTGACACGTTCCCATATGTACCGACACCGACGAACAATAATCAAAACCGGCGCAATCTGCCTTCTACAGATGTTTATATGCAGCAGCTAACATTAGTGCGCGAAGTGTTGTCGCCACAATAATACAAGTGCAATCCAAAAGTGTCATAGACGTCGACGGCTGCACTAGGTGTACCAGAGGTACTGCTCGAAAAGGAAGGAAGGACATGGCCACCGCAGCAATTAAGCTACACACACTACAACTGTCGTCGCTCGGTTTATCGTCGCCAGGCTGCTGCTGCTGCAGTGGCAATCGTCGCATGTTGAAGTAATTATTTTCGGATAAATTGAGATTACCAGGCACGTTCACGATATATGTATGTAGAGACCAATGTGAAGGATGTTTGTGACTAATATGGGAAAAAGCGCTGCGTTCGTGATCGGATGGATTTGGCATGGGCCACTTGCGGTATCTGGAGCAAACGAGAAGTAATTAAAATTTGATAGGCGAACGTGCTTCGGGCAGTACGATAAGCGTCGCCGAGTGGAGTTTTCGTAGTACACACTGAGAGGTACGTAGTATTCAAAAGAGGAGCATTTTGTTGGGTTAGATTCTGTCACAAAAAATACAGCTCATAAAAGGAGCTCCTAGCCGGTGTGTTCAATACTGTGTACGAAATGGTATTAGTCAGATCTCCTATAACACGCTGACAACCATCAACCTTTTCACGCCCACTGCTTTTCTCAGCTCTCCTGAATCCTGAATCAATTGGTTTAACTGAGTTAGGGTAGGCATAGACACATTAGGCATAGCAGAAGTTAGGCATAATGGACGTTGGGCATAATGAGCTTTTAAGAAAATGGCAAATTATGCCTATCGGTCATTCATTATGCCTGACGTTCTTATGCCTATCGTCCTAATGCCTAAGGTGGCGATTTTCTGAAAGTTCTAGCCAAAAAAGTAAGGAAAATGCATTTGGTTATTCAATTTGATGGACCCCTCGTTAGTTAGAGCCACAACAATTCTTGCGGACCCCTGGATTTTGGTCAAATGTTGGCCCATTTGAACTGTTATAACTCGAAAGTCTCTTCTAAAACTCCCTAAAAATGGAACGTTGTTGAAAAGAGGAAAGATAAAGCTACTATTTACAGTTATAAATGAAAAGTTGGGTCGGCCATATTGATTTTTTCTGCCATCTTTTTTTTTTGCTAGGTTTCTAGCTGCACTCTGAATAGAGTTGAAACCTCTACACTAGACCCGAAGATAGAAAAGAGTACGTAATCTTTCAGAAGCAGTTTGCCAGCCGTACGCGGAAAATGATATCCATTAAGACACTGTTGCAAACTGACTCAAAAATTACGGTAGAAGATTGGAAAGTTTTCCATTGGTCAGTCAGTCAGAATTTGCCTATGTAGTGTTATGATCACACGGTTTGTGTTTGTCTTCTTGTTTGATTTTGTGGTATGGTTCCGTTCAATATGTATTTCTCCTCGTTAAGTCAGTTGTAGTATGTTTGTTTTTTTTTAATCGAATCAATCGAACCCCGTATGATTAACTATAGTCGATCCTGTGTCAAATTGATTTCTTGATTTCGCTAATTGTTTTCTACTACTCTGTGTTCATCTCTTGTGTCCTTAAATTGTCATCGGTCCAAAACCCACAGAAACATGTAACTGAATTTCTGTTGGTGTCATAATACCAGCTAAGAGATAAACAAAAATACGCCAGTCAGTTGATTGCAATAAATTAAAAAATAAATAAAGATTGCTCGCCAACTATTATGTATTCATCTCCCTACAAATACTATGAACAATATTCAAATTCGTTCAATTGTCCTATCGGTCCTACCTGGTCCTACCTGGTTTTTCTCAAGCGTAACCTAGAAATGTCAACCTAGTCATAAACAAGTAACGTTGTTCAGTTAATAAAAAGCAGTCAGTTTTTGTCCAAAATGTCACGTCAAACGCATTGACGTCAACAATGCGTTTAAGTGTTCGCACGTTAGCTTCGAATCTATCAGCACAATTAAGTGCTGCAAATCTCCTTCCCATTAATTCTTCGGTCGATTTTAATTGCTTTATTTAAAAAAAATATGACCAACTAACATTGTAAAAATTCGAAAAAGCAACTATGACATTAAAAATAATAAATTACCAATCAAAATCAACCGAGAAACGTGGGAAATAGAGCCCAAACAGCATTTTGAAGTCAGCTGGCTGTAAAAGGTTCCAAAACCTGTCACAAATCCAACAATACTTTTATTAGGATTTGTAACGATCATCAAAACCTTCTTAAATCCAACCGACTTGGAATTATTGCTTGGGAATAGACTCTAATGAGCCCTGGCAGATCCTCCATGTTTATCGAGCATGTCTGATGCATATGATCAGCCATACTCCATCTGCAGCAGCCGGTTCGTGATGAACAGTTGGAGGCGCATTAAAGTGTTAAAAAGGTGATATGTTTCACTAAAGAACACTACATTACAATAATCAAAATGAAACTCCTTCACTTTAATACCGTCAACCCCTGCGAACTTGGCCAGGGATTGATTTTTTCCGCCATCTTGGATTTTTATACCAAAACAGATTTTTCACCATGTTGGCAACCACCAATTTACAAATTTTTTGCAGCAATTGAAAGCTGAGACATTTATACACAACATATAAACAATTGGAGATGTCTTTTTCTCCTGTCAAATTCCGGATAGGTTTCTGGGGAGTTCGGAAAGATTCAGGTGTTTCGGAAGCATACTAGGAGATTTCAAAGGGTGTCCGGAGCGGTCTCAGGGAGTTTCTGGGGCAATTTAGGGAGTTTCAAAGGGCTCTCGAGGTTTTCTATGGAGGAGTGTAAGGGGGTCCACAAGGGCATAAATGGGTTTCAGAGGCACACCAGGGGTGTTTCAGTGAATCTCAAGTAGTTTCAGAGGGGGGTTCCAAGCAGTGATGCATTTGAACGTATAGTCATTCAGCTTTCAAGTTCAAACATAGCACACTGAAATAAAAAATATATGAAAAAAGTTAAGTTCAAAATTTGGAACGCGATTGACCTTGAAATTGAACGCTGCTTGAACTAATATCAAAACCTGCATCCTAAAGGACTATAGAATCGTACCGTGAAACTGTAATGGTCTTGTTTCCGCCATTTATCGTCAATTCTAGCCACTGTAGGCTTATTCGATTCAGATACTCATCTTCCATCCAGAGAGAAAATCATTTGTCATTATCATACACTGCGTTGTCATTCAAAAAAAACATAATAGTTCAACTAGTATTGGCTCGCGTTCAGTTCAAATGCAACACTGTGTTCAGGGTGTTTCAAAGGAAGTTCCAAATGGGTTTCAAGGAGTACCTAGGGTGTACAGGGGGTCTCATGAAATTTCACGGGTATTTCAGAAACATTCTAATGGACTCAAAAGGTTTCAGAGGGTTTTTGGGGCATTTCACAGACGTACCAGCAGGCCTCAGGGATTGCCAAGAAATGTTCAGAGATGTTCAGGGGCGTTCCAGAAGTGTTCACAGGGCTTCAGGAATTTTCTGGTGCGTTCTGTGGGGGTTCAAATGAGTTTCTGAGTGTTCCATAGGGCTATAGAGGGAGTGTCATGGACGGTCCAGGGATGTTCTAAAGCTTTCAGATGCGTTCCAAGGCTTTCAGCAGCGTTCCAGGGCATTTTAACGTATTTTATAGGGTTTCAGGAGCAATGGCTTTAGAGGGGGTGCCGCAGGTTATTGGGCGTTCCAAAGATGTTCGAGATGGTTTTAGGGAGTTTCAGCTCAAGGGAGCTCCGTCGAAATGACATGAAATGACTTTAAGCCTCCTGAAACAAATCTGAAACCACTAACCTTACGGATTGCCCCACCATCCGCCCAGGTTCGCCGTAGAACTCCGATCTAAATGGAGATATAAACGGGCATTCTTGAGGAACAAAAAGCTGTGACATGCCCAAAAAATCATACGGTTCTTCTTATCCTTTCCTTCTTCTACTTCTTTATGGCTCTACGTCCCCACTGGGACTTTTTTTTTAATTTTTCAACCACTTAATCTAATTTACAGTGACTTTGTCCACTAGGGCACTGCGTGAGCGATTCTAATTGGCGGCTGTATACACACTTTGTAGAGCGCCTAAATGTATTCATTGTTTCCTTGTCCTTAATGATACTGTACTGTAATAGGATCCCGTAATTTTGAAAATAAACTATTAAACTATTAAACTATTCTATTCTAATTCTACTATATCGAACTGCTTTTTTTATTTAAATCTTTTTTTTTTTATTATTAGGTCCCTGTGCTCGAAGGCTTAACGGGACCGATTACTCCTAGTTCTCATATATGAATGGGAAACAACGGAATCACAGCCACTCTGTGATCCCACGTCAGCACAAATCTTTTTTTCTTTCACTCGTTTCGATGACAGTCGTCGCTTGTTGGTGCCTTAGTTGGAAGCTGTACTTACACTTTTTACAGCGCCTAAATGTATTCTATTCTAATTCTACTATCGAACTGGTTGCCGTTGCGCTGCTGTCACTTTTCTACCCTGTCCAGGGGTGTAGAATGATGAGCACAAGGATGTTGATGTGTGGCTCTTGTTCCTTCTCCAGTCCGATTTGGGGTCCATTATGTGTTGCCATTCTTCATTACACCAACGAACCTAACCTCAAAATGACTGACAATTCTCAGGTCATTTTGACAGATGTAACATGAGAATGAAAGGGACGGCAACAAGATCGATAAAATAGAATATATTATCTGTCTTTTTCGTGCTTTAGTGTGGACTGTCAAAATGACCTGTGAATTGTCAAACACTTTCATGGCTAGCTTTGTTGGTGTAATGAAGAATTAGCCGATATCCAAGTTTCTGGGTCCGTTATAGCATATGCTCAGAAGAGGGTCAGGTGTCAGCTGCTGTCGGGGGGGAAGAGCAACTGACGAAAAATTGCAAGTACCGGGACTGGGATCGAACCCATGACCGTCCACTTATGAAACTGAACGTGTAGCCACTACGCTACGGCCCTGGCATTCCACTGGGATTTGGCCTGCCTCGTTTCAATTTTCAACTCGCTTGGAAGTGTTCTTTGAGCACTTCCACAGTTATTAATTAAAGGGCTTTCTTTGCCTGCTATTGCATGAATTTGTATATTGTGAGGCAAGTACAATCCCAAGCAACAGTCACGGCAGCGCATGTAAGGGTTGCACAGAAGTGTGACTTACTGCGCAACCTTTACATACGCTGCCGTCACTGTTTTGTAACCATGTGTGTTGCTTGGGATGATACACTATGCCATGGGAGTCGAAAAAATTTTCCTGACCGGAACGGGAATTGATCCCGTCGTCTCTGGATTGGCGCTCCATAGCCTTAACCACTAGACTAACTGGAGACCAATCATACGGGTTCAGCTTAAATTTGGCTCGTGATCAGTTAAATGCGGCACTGGCTTCAGGGGGTTTCAGGTTCATACCAGGGGTGTTTATGGGGATGGGGGTGTCAGGGAGTTTTAGGGAGCTTCAAGGGCATTGCAGAAATTTCAGGGAATTTTAAAAGGGTTTTAGGTTGTTTAGGGGCTTCAGGGATTGTCAAGGGTTTTCCAAAGGTTTTCAAGAGCGTCCCAGGAGTGTTCTAGAGAGCTTCAGGGAGTTCCATCGGCGTTCGAGGGATGTTCTAGAGATTTCAGAGGCGTTCCAGGAAATTTTATCAGTTCAGTGAATCTCAGAGACTTTTCAGGGATGTTCTAAGAGGTTTCAGGGGGTTCTAGAGAGTTCCAGGAGCGTTGCAGGGAGTTTCACGGAGTTGTCTTAATTTAGGCACAGAATACCCTATGTTATGCCCTAAGCAAACCTAAAATACCCTATTTTTGCTCTGTTCTAATTTAAGTACATAGTCAATTAATGCACACCTCCAGCTCTTGGCATAAAAATAGATTCTAGTGTACTTTTATTCGTATTATTATTATGGCAAATGATACTATAATAAAGAAATCTTAGGTTGAAACATTTTTAAATGTTACTCTTTTAAAACATTAGCTGTGTTTAAGCTCGGTAATGCAATTATTAGATCCTGATTTACTAGGATAGATAAATTTAACGCATCCAAGTGTATTTTAGATAAATTGGGTCTCCGACAACGTCGTGCCTAAAACAGGGGTCTTATTTAAGGCTCTATGACAATATACCGAATTCCATTTCCAAATGCTAATTACCCCTATAGCATTTCCCCAAATCATAAATATTGTATTTTTCCGAATAAAGGATAAACAATCCTGCGTTGGATTCCGTCTGAAAATGCCCTTCAGCTAAATTTCTCAACGATAATGCATGAATTCCTCGAAGGTAAATCTTCTTTGAAATGTTCCAGAAAATCTATATTTTGCGGGGGATTGATTTGAGAATTCCTTCAGCCTGGTTGCTTCAAAAAAATGTCCAGCCATTCTAGAAATTCTATGAAGATTTTTTCACAAATTCATAAAGAGACTCTGTTAGATATTCCTTAAGAAACATCCTTCAGGCCATTATTGAAAAAAAATCATCAGGGATTCCCAAATGAAAGCCTTGCATTGATTCTTCCGGAAGTTTGTCAATGTATTTTTCGGGATAACTCACAAAAAAAAAATCCAACGGGTATATCTCCTGATATAGTTTAGGAATGCTTTTGAAGACTCCCCAAAATTACCCTACAGTTTCTTCCAGAGTTTCTACTGAAATTCTATCGAAAAAGCCTCCACGATTTTATGTAAACATCTCCAGCGTTTTTTTTTTCGAATTCTCCAGGGATTCTTTCGCAAATTTCATCAGATTTTTTAAAAAATCCTCTAGAGATTCTTTGAATTCCTTTCGGGCGTTTTAGAATGAATTTATCCAGAGATCCTTGCCAAAACCTCCGGCAAGGATCTGTGGTTAAATTCATTCTAAAATGCCCGAAAGGAATTCAAAGAATCTCTAGAGGATTTTCTAAACAATCTGTGATTCCTTATTCGTCCATGGATTTATTCGACAATTAATCCAGTGGTTCTTTCAGATAATTATCTACAGACTTTCTAGGTTTAATCACCGCATGACTTTATGATAATATAATTTTATTGTTCTTTCTCGGTGAACCTAATACTACTCAAAAAAGGAGGGAGTAATGAAAGTAATAAAAGAAACGGTGGATTAAATCGCAAGTGTGCGACGAGAGAAATTGAATAGAAGTTGAAAATTGACGGTGGGCCATAATTCGAACGACACAATCACAACGACGACCTCTTTGACTAACGTCCTGGTATTGAACGGCTAGGTACTAGTAGTTTGATGATGACTACTAGCCCTAGACAGACTAAGAGATCGTGGTTGTGATCTGTTAAATGTTGTTCGAAAGCAAAACCGATATAGGATGTTTCTTTTTTTCAGTTAGCCTCAGTTAGTGGTTGAGGCTAAATATATAAAATTGGTTGAGAAAATTTTCTCGACTCTCTCCCTGGGCATAGTGTATCATTGTACTTGCCTCACAATATTCAAATTCATGCAATGGCTTGCAAAGAAAGCCCTTCAATCAATAACTGTGCACAGAAAAAAATATTCATGTAAAATTCAGCGAAAATCATGCACATAAAGAGAATGCTAGAGTTTGTGCATATTTACATGAGATATCATGTAAAATTACGTTACGTTCGTGTAAATTTCCGCTAATCGTCGCGTAACTGGTTGGAGTCCATGATGGTTTACGCGATGGTTGGCGGAAATTTACACGATGGTAATGTAATTTTACATTATATCAAATGTAAAAGTGTACTAACTCAAGCATTCCTTTTATGTGCATGATTTCTCGCTGAATTTTAATTACATATTTTTTTCTGTGTGGGAGTATTTGAAGAACATTAAGTTGAAGCAGTAGGCGGCCAAGCCCCAATAGGGAAGTTGAGTCATAAAGAAGAAGAAGAGAAAGGTGTTCCTTTACAATTTTCAAGATAATTCTCTAGGAAATGCTAAAGATTTTTTTTTGAAGAATTTCTTTTTTAAAGAAATTCAACAAGGGACTTTTTAGAAATAATCTTGAGGAAATCTTTCACGAAATTACTGTTGAATTTTTTTACACATTCCTGAAACGTTTCCCACGATGTAGTCCGAAAGCAGGCGACCATCCGTCCTATTTTAAAAGGGACAGATCATTTTTCAAACACTCGATCTTTAGAGGCGAATGAACGTCTAGGTTTAATAAACAAACAAAAAACAATTCGTTACTGAAACATTATGCATCCATTATATTCAACTGAATTATTTGTTTTAATTTAGCACAAATTACATTATTCACCACATTCATCTTGGTTTTCAAAATTTGAATCATTATTTATATTGAATTTTCAACATGTTTTGTCCCGTATTTGAACAGAATAAATCTGGTCAGCCTGTAAAAATTTTTTGAAACTCAATTTTTGGGGAAAACGGTATTTTAATACTTTTTAGTAGGATGGAAAAAAAGTATTCCCCAGCAGGAAAGGCCTCCATATTGCAAAATAACTGCCTCACCAGATCCAAAATGTCATATGTCTGTTGATAGGATATTACAACACTTCTAATATCAGGCTATAAACAACTGAGGTCACGATCTTATGAATATGTTTGCTAATTAGCCCTTGGCACTACAACACGATTGCCCACAAGAAACTCTTTCAACATATTGACTGTTTCCGATTAAATCAACTGCAGGTTCAGCAAGTTGGCGCAGTACTTGTATTTATGTGTACACCTTGCTATGAACTACCGTCGACGGGCGGTTGGTTGGCTGCATACAATGTATGAAGTTACTTTGCATCAACCATCGTTGTAGTGCAAGTGACAGAAGCGTAGCCAGTCAGTCTAGAGTTTTAATTCGCGATGATGAAGACGGAAACAAATGCGGTGATTACCAGTATTCGTAGCTACATTTTTAAAATTCCCAACAATAATGCTTATACTTTTTTTGGGAACCGTAGAAGAGGTTTTAGTGACCAACGCTAAATTCTAAATTATTAAAAATGCTGAACTCCAGCTCTAGATACAAACCTGTTATCTGCATGAATCCGTGATAAACAAGTTTTCTCTCGACTGAACCAACATGCTTGCAGCAAATCGTTGAGCAAAACAAAAAGCGAAAACTAAAATCTGAACAGGCAGACAAAACACGATGCTCGAGAGCGAGCAATTAACGATAAACTGTGAACTTGTATGTTGTAGGTACAAACCAACTACAGCACCACAGATTGTGACACATTTGCACGCAGCCATGTCCAGAGTGCATTAAAGCTTTGGGCCATTGGCAAATATGCCATTTAACCTCCGGAACCTTTCTGTTTGATTAGCTAGATTTGACCTATTGACGCGAAGATCCGCTGACCCGATATGGTTGCGATGGATGGGCACGTAATTATCGGTCTTACGGTTGGCCGTGTTGACCCAACAACGCGGACGGACAACGCCCCGGAGAGTGGTCACCGCGGTATAACTTCGTTAACCGAGACCTGGATTTCGATTTGCATTTGGTAAATATTATTCCTGATTGATAGACGTCTGAGCTTAATTGTTTGCATTAATTACCGCAAATACTGTGCACTCAAGAGTGGTGGCTCGTGTGGGTTTGTGCGTGTGTATTTATGAAGCAAATAGCATTGCTCGACTGAATGGCATTTGCTTTGCAATCGATACCTTTCGAAGGGTGCAGAGATTGCAGATGGGCTTTGCGGCACGGGTCCCATAACCAAGACCTGAATTGGAATGCGCACCTCGCTTTTCCAATCTTCATCATTCAGCGGCATTAGCAACGGGCTAAATATTAATGACACATATAAACATCGAGTTTTTTTTTTAATCCGATTTTTCCATATTAAATTAATAAATTCACAATGAAAATACAAGCAATAAAAAAATACAACAAACAAAAAAAGAAATTGTCAATCAATGTCAATAAACGTAAAATAAACATTAATACATTTTCAGCCAAAAATTGCATGAACCATGCAGCGAAACCTATAGAGAACTAAGGAACTGAGGCGGTAGAAGGCCGTGGAGGCTTCCGACATTCGCTGCACCGTAACTGCATCGATTAGGTTCTAGGCAAACCACAGATCCAAGAATTTGCTCGGTATAATGCAATCATAGATGATAGCTCTTTATTTTTTAGGGATTTTTTACCGAGCAAACAAATAAACCTTAAGTTAAAAATTTTTGCCGCTAGGTGGCACTGTAACCGTTTTACAATTAAAACGTTTGATATATATGCTAAACAACTTTGTCGAAGACCGCAAATTGATCCGACGCCTGTTAAAAAGATCTACCCCAGGTAGAGTGAGGTGAAACATTTCTGTTGTTTTTCCAGCATATGTAAAGAAATAATATCAATAATGAATTCCAAATTTTGAACGTAGTTATTTGGAATCCAAAAAAAGTGATTCATACTTGGTTTGTTTTCGTTTTTCATAAAAGTGTGGTCCCCCCTAGTGACTCTAAAACAAAACGTTTTATCGCTACAGCTTATTTTTTTTTTAATTTCTTTCAAAGTCGTTCATGAAGAACAATGTCAGAGCTATCAGAAATTCTGATTTGCTTGCATAGTAATTGTTTCTATGTCATACATCTATATTTTTTAATGCTTAGTATAACATTTCTTCTTTTAAAAAATCCGGGATTTTTTTTTGAACGCCTGGACCGCCCCAAATTTTATGTACATTAGAAAGGCCTTAATAGAAGCAGTTGAAAAGCAATTTATTGCTGTTTGGTTTTCGTACACCAAGTGTACTGAAAAGGCTATATGTTCACTCCAAAAATGACAATCTTTTGTTATATTATTTTCTATTGAAAATGGTTTGGATCGGTCCAGCCATTTCGGAGCTATGGCCATTTAGATGTTCCGGACCGGAACCCCAGAAAGGGGCCAAAATACAAATCCATGCAGGCGACACATCAAACCGCGGCATTTTCGATATCCTGATGAACGGTAAACAGGAAAATAGCCTAAGACAGCGTTTCTCAAACTATGGGTTGCGACCCACTGGTGGGTCGTGGGCTGATTTTTGGTGGGTCGCGAAGGCTTGGGCATTATAATAATAAATGATACTGCTAGAATTTTCCTAATTTACAAATATTCCCTTGGAGAATGGGCAGTTATTTCTAGAAATTCTGTATCTCCATAATTTTATTCAAAACTAGCTGTACCCGGCAAACTTTGTCTTGCCTACTGCGTTTTTTGACTTTTCAAGTTTCTATCCAAGACCAAGTTCCCGGTCACAAAATGTATGGAAGATCGATTTTCAAAAACTCAATTTTTCCATGTTTTTGCCTCATAAACCTTCCTTGGGTGAAAACTAACAAAACAAAACTAAGACAATAAAATCGGACCATCCGTTCGCAAGTTATGCGCGGTCCCACGTATGCCACTGCATTTATATATATATATATATATACATATATATATATATATATATATATATATATATATATATATTATATATATATATATATATATATATATATATATATATATATATATATATATATATATATATATATATATATATATATATATATATATATATATATATATATATATATATATATATATATATATATATATATATATATATATATAGATTTTGCATTGTAAGCCTTAGCTTGGAATATATTTAATATTGCTGTCTGCGTTCTGAAATCGATATTGAAACTATGAGTTTCCAATCTAATAGTTTTAGATTAGGACTAAATTTTGGATTTTCCTTGTGTTTCCGAAAAATGAGTTTGAGTTGTTGCTTACAGTTTGCATTTTCAGTTAGATTTAAACGCCAGGTTCAGCAGTTAAATTATAAAAAAATGAAATACCAAAAACCAGCCAAAAAATCACTAATCTTCGACAAGAAACCTTACCTTTATCGAACTAGAGATGAACCAGCCACGGGCTGAAAGTCTCTTTAATAAAGATAATAAAAAAAAAACCAGATTAATCCACCTAGTGGTGATAGTGCCTTTCTCGTCGAATATGTACTCATGAACTTTTCGTCGACGTTAGCCAAAATGTTCCTGAATTCTGAAAACACTTCATATAGAAAAGCAACCATTTTAACAAAGCTATCATCGATTTTCGAAACTTATTAATGATCCATATTCCGATGCTATGTTCAACAGCAAAACAGAGCTGAAAAATATCAGACCTCTCAGTTGACTGCTTGACCACCTCAACCCTAGTCGTGTATTGGGGTCATTATGACCCCATTCCATTTACTACGGCAGCTAATGCATGAAGAAGGTAAACTGTATTCACAATCACAGATCACTTTGTGATCTTCGCCAATGTTTATTTCAGCACACTTTAGGCTATATTTTATTATCATTGGTAACATGATTCATGCATTTTGCATTTTGTGACCTTCCCACGAGAAAAATACATTCAAATTCTTGAATTTCATTTCCATTCAAATTTCAATCGCAATAAGAAAAGTGAAGGCTCAACCCAAATTGTGAGCAGTAAATTCAAAAGTATAAGGAGATTGAAGATTGAAAAACTGTATAAGGTGTTTATGCAATTAAGTTATATTTTTTCCATTAAACGTTGATCCATTCTACTATACATTTACACCGCAGGAATCTGAAATGGTGTGATTTGAAGAGATCGCTTTGGTCACGATTTTGTTCTCTTGAATATATAATCTTATAATCTTACCCAACGTTTACATGCTATCAAAAAAGCCACAATTTGATTTATCGCTTTGACATTTATTTTGTTCACCTTTATAATTCCGCTATTTGATGTGCAGCTTGCATCGGTTTTGTTAAATTTTGCGTTTGACCACTTCCGGCGGGACACCTGCAACCGATTCCGGTAGTCTCAAATATTGTCTGGGACTAGGTTTTTGTCAACTGAAAAGCCGAAATTGAATGTGATCTGAGGCTATTTTCTTGCTAATCGTTCGGCAAATTTTTGAAAAAGCCACGATTTTATGTATCGCATGCATGATTTTGGTTCACTTCTATTAAATCACTTCCGATGGAACACCCGCAACCGATTCCGAAATATTATTACAAGTTCTAGATGTGGCCTGAAACTATTTTCTTGTTGACCGTTCATAAGATTACCAAAAACGCCGCTATGGTTTAGTTCCCTTCTATATTTTACCACTTCCGACGCGTTACTCGTCTTGTCACCAGTTCTGGAACACTATCGGTTCTCCCAAATATGGTCTGAGATTATTCGTTGGTTAACCGTTTATCTTGTTACTGAAAAAGTCATTGAAATGTCGCATGTATTGGTTGTCTTTTACATTTGACCATTTTTGGCGGGACACCCGTAATCGGTTCCGTAACACACTGATATGGCTTGCGTCTATTTTCTTGCAACTGTTCAACATGTTACCTAAATAGCCGTGATTTGAGCTATCGCATGCATAGGTTTGGTGTCACTTCCGGCCCGGAATCGGTTGCGGAACACTACCGATAGTCTCTTAAATAGTCTAAGACTATAAGCTTGCTAAAGTTTATTAGGTTATCAAAAAAGCCATGGGTTTGGTTCAATTTAATATTTAGCCGCTTTCGGAGGGAAACCCGGAACTTTTTTTTTCATTTTTTTATTTATGTGTATTTTAACTTAAATGCTAATTCTACACTAAACCCGGAACTAGTTTTGGCACTACTGACAGTCCATAATGTGGTTTTAGCCCACTTCCTCAATAACCGGTCATCAAGTTGTCGAAAAAGCCGTTATTTGATGTGCCGTATGCAAAAGTTTTGTCAACTTTTATATACGGCCACTTCCGGCGGAGCACCCTGGGACTGTTTTCTTGCTAACTGCTCATCAGGTTATCGAAAATGCCGCAGTTTGATGTGTCGCATGTATGCGTTTGTTACATTTTTATGTATAGCCCCTTCCAAGGGTACTGATCCGGAACACGTAAATGGCCATAACTCCGGAACGGCTGGACCGATCCGAACCATTTTCAATAGGAAACAATGGGACCAGATTCCGCGTCGAATGAACCGTCGGTCATTGAAATCGGTTGAGGTTTACTGCCAAAAAGTGATGTGAGTTTTTTGTATACACACATACACACACACACAGACATCACCTCAATTTGTCGAGCTGAGTTGATTGGTATATGTGACTTGACCCTCCGGGCCTTCTATCAAAAAGTCGTTTTTGGAGTGAACATAAAGCCTTTCCAGTACACTTAGTGTACGAGAAAGGCAAAAAGTGAATACAGTGAAATTTCTCATAATAAAACCCATTCAAATTTCAACCATGTTACAGAGCGCGAGGGCTCAACCAGTTGCATCAAAATTGTGCGTAGTAGTTTCAACCGCAAAAAAGGATTGTTGCTATAAAATTAAAAATTTCCCCATACAACGTTGATTCATCCTACTGTATAATTACGTCTCAAGAATCTAAAATGGTGTGATTTGACAAGATGCATCCAATCCTGATTCTGCAACACTGCTGGTAATCTTAGGTGTGGTCAGAGACTATTTTCATGCTACCCATTTATCTGGTTACCCAACATTTTGGATGATTTGATGTTTCATATGCATGGGTTTGGTTCTCTTTTTTAACTGGTCACTTCCGGCGGGACACCCTGAACCGGTTCCGGAACACAACCGGTTCAGATATGTTATTTGTGGATTGATTGGTAATTATCGGTGACAAATATCGGAAACAGCTTGTTAAGCATTACGCGTTTCGACCTACTATTCTTCGGTCATCGTCAGACGCATTCAGTTGGATTCACCCTGTCAATTTCGTCAGTTTAATATATAAGCGGTTCAGATATGGTCTGAAACTATTTTCTTGCTTATCGTTCATCTGATTATCGATAAAGCCGCTATTTGGTGTGTCACATGCATAGGTTTGGTTCAGTTTTTTACTTAGTCCCTTCCGAGGAGATACCTGGAACCGGTTTCGGAACACAACCGGTTCAAATACGGTATGAAACTATTTGGCTGCTAACCATTCATCTGGTTATCGAAAAAGCTGCTCTTTGATGTGTCGCATGCATGGGTTTGGTTCACTTTTTTAATTGGCCACTTCCGGCGGGACACCTGGAACCGATTTCGGAAAACGGTTCAGATAAGGTGTGAAACTATTTTCCTGCTTACCGTTAATCTGGTTATCAAAAAGCCGCTCATTGATGCGTCGCATGCATGGGTTTGGTTCAATTTTTTTATTGGCCACTTCCAGCAGGACACCCGGAACCGGTTCCGGAACACTACCGGTTTAAATATGGTCTGAAACTATTTTCCTGCTTACCATTCAACTGGTTATCGAGAAAGCCGCTCTTTGATGTGTCGCATGCATGGGTTATATTCACTTTTATATTTGGCCACTTCCGGCAGGACACCCGGAACCGGTTCCGGAACACTATCGGTTCAGATATAGTCTGAGATTATTTTCCTACTTCCCGTTCATCAGATAATCGAAAATGCCGTGGTTTGATGGGTCGCATGCATAGGTTTGTTGAATTTTCATATCTGGCCCCTTCCTGGGGTACCGATCCGGAGCACCTAAATGGCCATAACTCCGGAACGGCTGGACCGATCCAAACCATTTTCAATAGGAAACAATGGGACCAGATTCCGCGTCGAATGAACCCTCAGTCGTTAAAATCGGTTGATGTTTACTATCTAAAAGTTAGGTGACCTTTTTTGTACACACACACACATACGCACACACATACATACACACACATACACACATACACACACAGACATCATCTCAACTCGTCGAGCTGAGTCGATTGGTATATAACACTTGACCCCTCCGGAGGCTCTATCAAACTTTCGTTTTTGGAGTGAACATATAGCCTTTCGGTACACCTTGGTGTACGAGAAAGGCAAAAAAAAATTATCGAACTTCAGTAAAGCTAAACTTTGATAAAATTCATCTGAACTTTTACAGAACACAGAGATTTCAATAAAATAATAATAAAATAAGTGTATATAAAGGCTTTGACCAAAAATTTTAAGAAGATGTATTTGACTATCTAGCAGTAGGTACTATAATTATAGAAACTCTACTTGATGTTCACCCGCTGTACATATTTTAAGCATTTCAACCCAATCTTTTATTTTAAAGTTAATTTTGAAGTTCAGCAGAAACATACATTTGCCGCTAATTTTTAAAGAACTTTGTAAAAGTTGTATTTTTTTTATTTCTAGAATGTATGAGAGAAAGTGGTGAAATGTATTTAATTAAATGGTCAGTCCAAATTTGAAAAAAAAAATGACGTATTTTATGCAAATACGCAATGGTGGGTCGCCAAATCCTATAAAAATCAAAAGTGGGTCGCAAGTTTAAAAAGTTTGAGAACCCCTGGCCTAAGACCTACCTGAAGCGGTAGTGTTCCGAAATCGGTTCCGGGTGTCCCGCCGGAAGTGGCCAAACATAAAAATGAACCGAACCCATGCATGCAACACATCAATTAGCGACTTTTTCGATAATCTACGGTAAGCACGAAAGTGGTCTCAGACCATATCCGAACCGGTAGTGTTTCGGGTATCCCGCCGGAAGTGGTCAAATATACAAGTGAATCTAACCCATGCATGCGACACACCAAATCGCGGCTTTTTTGATAATCTGATAAACGATTATCAAGAAAACAGGCTCAAACCACATTAGAAACTACCAGTAGTATTCCGGAATCGCTTCCAGGTGTCCCGCCGGAAGTGGCCATATATAAAAATGAACCAAACCCATGCATGCGATACATCAAATCGCGGGTTTTAGGTAAGCTGATGAACGATTAGCAAAAAAATAGTTTCAGGCCATATTTGGGACAAGCGGTAGTATGTATTCCGGAACCCATTCCGGGTGTCCCGCTGGAAGTAAATTGGCACAAAACCCGTACATTCGGTACATCAAATAGTGCCTTTTCAATGACCTAACGAACGGTTTTCTATGAAAAGGCCTCAGATCACATTAAAGACTACCGGTTGTTTTCCAGAACCGGCTACGAGTGTCCCGTCGGAATTGGTCAATAATTGTAAAGATGAATCAAACTCGTACATGTGATACATCAGCTCGCGGCTTTTTAGAACACCTGACAAACCGAACAAGAAAATCGTCTCAGATCATATTTAGGACAATCGGTGTTGTCCCGGTTCCGGTTCCGGGTGTCCCGCCGGAAAAGGTAAAATGTAACATGAAACAAAACCCATACATACGGTACATCAAATAGCATCGTTTTTGATAACCTAATGACTGTTAGTAAGAAAATGGTCTCAACCACTTTTGGGGCATCCAGTAGTGTCCCGGAACCGGTTCTGGTTGTCCCACTGGAAGTGGAAATGGAAGTGGGGCTTTTTATGTAACCTGATGAACGTTAAGCAATGAAATATTTTCTTACCAAATTGGACAATCGGTAGTGTCGTAGAATCGGGTCCGGGTGTCCTGCCGAAAGTGGTCAAACGTAACAGTGAACCAACCTCATGCATGTGGCACATAAAATAGCGGCTTTTTCGATAACCCAATGAACGTTTAGGAAGAAAATGGTCTCCATGGAGACAAATTTCGTTCGTTTGAAACAAAAATTTTCATGTTTATTCGGTAAACATCTACAGTATTTAAAACTAAAATTTTATTTTTTAAAACTAACTCAATTATGTATTGATTTCTACAATACCCTATGAGGTACTCCCCGTTCCGACGTTCAGAACATAAACAAAACTCACAAGTTCCACCTGCAAAACCAAACAAGATTTTCTTTTTCAAAAAAGTCAAATTTCACCAAAAGTTTCCACGAAATCCCGTTGTTTTCGAGAGTGTATGTTATCTACATAATGTTGGCATTGGAAGTGCCATGCGGGAGGTGGGTTTTCTCAGCTAAGGAAATGACTTTGTAAATTTAATGGGGAAACCAATATTTCCGTAGGGCCGACCTGTCACAAAAAAAAACAATAATGTCTACAAGTTATGCAATCCATCACCTTACGAATACTATAAATGTCCCCTATCCATGGATCGCATCATCGACCCAACGGTGACTCCCCGATCTCCCATCCTTTCCGTCTAATAAATACCCCAGGCCGTGCTGGCTGTGGGGATGCAGAGGTGATCTCGGTCTTTAGTAGCAACAACCAGCACACTCTAACATTCCTTTCCCTTCCCAACTGACTTATAAGGACGTGGCCGGCGCCGTTATTGATCAAAAATGTATGAGCTGCTTAAATTGCACTTTGAGAATAAGTGGAGTGTCCCAGCCCTTATTTATTTGGATCTTTGTGCAATTGGTACCAGCTCAGATCAATCACGGAGGGGGCAACCATTGACATGTATAGTCAGATTTGATCGATTGATTTGATCGTTGATCGAATAACCATATTTGATTGATAAATATTTTTGATTTTACCATATTTTTTTCTGCTTGTCAAACCACAATGAAGACTACCGGTAGTGTTCTGAAACCAGTTCCAGGAGTCTCGTCGGAAGTGATCAGATGAAAAAGTGAACCAACCCCATGTATGCGATTGCGATACATCAAACCACGGCTTTTTTGATAACATCTTACGGTTAGTAAGAAAATTGACTCAGACCTCATTTAAAACTACCGATAGTGTTCCTGAACCATTTCCGGGTGTCCCGCCGGAAGTTGTCAAATGTATGCAAACTCAGGCGTGCGCCACATCACATCGCGACTTTTTTTTAATAATCTTATGAACAGTTGGCAAGAAAACTTTCTCAAACCACATTTGAAATTGCCGGCAGTGTTCCGGAACCGGTTCAGTACGTCCCGCCGGTTTTGGTCAGATATAAATGTGAAACAAACCCTTGCATGTTACTCAACAAATCCAGTATTATCAGCACTCAAAAACACTTCGGCCTACGTCGGTGGAAAAATCATGAGTACGTATTTCATGAGAAAGGCATTATCACCACTAGGAGGATTAATCTATTTTTTTAAATCGTCTTTAGGTCATGAGTTACGTTGATAACACTGCTCGACAAAATTTTACAAAATTTGGTGTTATGGGATGAGAAAAAAAAAACAAAGGGGTTTAGGTCCCTGGAAGTGTCATAGTGAAAAAATATTTTAAAAATATTGGACCGGGCCTTCACAGTTTATGACCGAAGTTTGTATGGAAAACTTGAGGTGTTCAATTGGAACGGGGGCATTAATACGTGCCGAGCATATATTTAGGCGTTTTCGGCATTCAGATCATATCCATTGAACACCCCAAGTTCTCCATGCAAACTTCGGTCATAAACTGTGAAGGCCCGGTCCAATATTTTTCAAAAATTCTTTCACTATGACACTCAGGGATTGGCGGCATGCACCGTGCGGTGCGAAAAAAGCGTGTGCTTCACACAATCGCAAGTGCTCGTCTCCCGTTTTGCCGAGAGACAAGAGACGTATGAGTGAGAGCTTTCGTAATTGAGCGAGAGACAATCGCAGCACTAGCTCTACGGCGCAGGGAGTAATGCACGGTGCTTGGGACTGCGCTTGTCTCCAAACAGAAAAAATCAATTAATAAATTAATTGAAGAGTTTGTGTTTTCGGCAAAGTTGTTAAGCTTGTCAAGGGTTGACAAGTGATGGGTCGTTTGATTCGAAATTTTTCCAATCGTGTGTAGTATCAAGCCAAGTGCCAAGCACGGAGACAAACTCCGAGAGAGTGCATACGACAGAGCGTGAGAGACAGGAGAGCTCCAGCGCGCGGCAAAGTAAGCGAGCAACACACAACCGATTGCGCGTACTCGTCTCCTTCTAGTTTGTTGTGCTGTCTCGTAGCAGAGTGTGCGGCACGCAGAGTTTTGAGTCGCACCCTATCCCTGATGACACTTCCAGGGTTCCAAACTCTTGTTTTTTTTTCATCCCATAACAAAATTCAGTGTTGAACGGTGTAATTGTGTAACGATACTCCTACCCTTTAGTCCCCTTTTAAACCCAAATAAACTGCCAGCATGCGATAAGCGCTGCCTACCTGTGAAAAGGGGAACTGCAGCACTCACGGGTTCGCTTTTGTACAGTTGTGCACGCACGGGTCGCTTTTCTCTTCAAGATGAGTACTGAAAAATCTCCTCCCCGCATCGCTAAGATAGCTTAGGCTTTCCGCGGAGGAATGCGGGAGGAAGTTAAATGAATATATGAAGACAATAAAACCTGGGCTTCGTAGTAGATCACGCGATTACGCAATTGTTCGGATCAGAAAAGCGATCGATATGCCACTTGAGTTTGGACCACTAAAGCCTTCAGAACGTTGGTTAGTAGCTAAATTTGTGAGCCGAAGAAAAAGTTAAACCTGTGCCACTAAGAAGATAGAAAGACTTATAAGCTAAGACTGGACTAAAAGCAAATTGAACCGAAATTGTGCTACGACGGAAATTAGTGCTCTCTTCCAAGGATCTTTCAAGGAAAGCCCGCCTGGTGGAAGATAGACCCCACAGGTAGATTACGCGTGGCATTAGTGATGCCATTTTTTTTTTGCTTTTTTTTATTACGTGGCATGTCGGCAGGGTACCCTAAATTGAGGTGATCATATCTCCGTCAATTTATCATCAATTTTAGACATTTTTGGCTCATTCAACTCAGAAACTCATTATCTATTATGAAAATATTCAGTTGGACCGATCTGACCACCGTGGTTTTCGGCATATCCGAAGTTTTGGGAACATGTCCTTGCTTATACCATATTGAAACCCACATTGTTGAGGCTAGGATACCTTAAAGTGTTTATGGCCAATCATGGCCCCACGGGAAGCGCGTTCTGAAGTCACAGCTTCAAAATCAACATGTTTTATGATTCCAGGCCTAGCAGATACTATTTGCTGAAGCAATTTTAGGAGGTTTGGTACCGATATTGCTACTAACCTACCGAAAATCCGGTACATTGTATTGTATAATAACATGGATCCGTTAATCCGGATTTTCCGGCAACCACGGTAATCGGACCGGTCCAACCAAATATAATCTCGACAGATAATGAGTTTCTGAGTTGAATGAGCTAAACAATTTTTAAATCGGTAAAAAATTCGCATAGATATCTATCGCCCCCCCCCCCCCCCCCCTTAATGCTAGAACTAGGTAACTCGTTTTGGAAAGTGCGGGTAAAAATGGTTGGTAAAACTTATCCTGCCATAAAACAAACTCTTCGTTGGTCTTAAAAGATGAATTAATATGTGTTTTGTTGTTTCAATCGACAAACTTTTGATTGTTGCGGTAAACGTTCAGATATAAACAAATTCCACGCGATTTCGCAAAACCAGTTACCTAGTTCTAGCATTAAGGAGACGATATGATCATTTCAATTTCGTGGGTACACGGGTACCCTGTCGGCATTCTACGGGTGTTATTTTTTTGCTAACCACACAACGGTTAAGGAGAGTGCACATCACTTGAAATTTACTTAATTCGTTGACGAAAAATGCTAGTCGTTATGTATCAGTAGTAGAAATATCGTTCTCAACGTTACAACTACAGGTCAATCTCAATTTGAATTAAAAGCTACATGGACAATAAAAAAAAATAAAGGTGCAAATTTCATTTCATAGCTGAAAATATTCATCATTCTCATGAATGAAGAAATGCTATTATGACAAAAATGTTGACCTTACCATTGTCCGCGAGTACCTGACCCAATTCGTTTTTATTTCTTGCTGCAGCAGACGAGCCCAATAAAATTGGATTTTAAATGTAGCTAGAGCACAAAACAACTTATGTCGGACCCTTTTGTCCAAGTTTGGGCCACAACCGCATACAAAAATAATTTCGTTCCAATCAAATTGCGCATTTCACATAACAGATAAAAAAATAGACATGCTAGCTATCACAATGTTAATTTCACTACAGGAGACCCACCTTCCCGTTCAAAAGCCACCCCCCACTAAAAGTAGGTGCTCCCGTGTCGAATCGGCCACAATCGAAAGCCTAATGTACCGGAACGAATCCGATTGACCATGTCGAAGATGTTCACTTGTGTAACAAAGCACGCTGCCTGACGTTGTTGCATTGGGTCGTTGTTTTGCCGTGTGTGTGGAATTTGAGTTTATTTTTACCGTGACATGTAGGCATCGGACCCCGCCCGCCCCGTGGTCGTGCCTCGCTCGCACTAGCGTGTTTTTTTTGCTCACTGTCCACCGAACACGAGGGCGCTGCTTGCGCCAGGTAATCGTGGCTGCAGCGCCCTCATGTTTGGAATTCCGTGCAGATAAACCGCCTGGCGACGAGTGTGGCACATGGACGGCACACGAACGAGCCGCCGCCGAAAGAGAACCGGTGGGCTTTAATGTTTAATTAATAATTAAGAAGAGCATTCTTTTGAACCACTTATCGTGCTCGATTCAATTAGCGAAAATATCGGAGACCGTTTGTGAGCCCAGATAAAAAAAAGCTCCAATTTTCATCGGAGATGCACATAAATATCATTGCAAATTGTTACTCATTATCGCAAGGCAATTAAGCGTGTTTCGTTTAAATTAACAATTGAAGTAAAAAGCGAATCGTGGTCGTTATTTTAAATCATATTTACGATATGTAGTTCAAACAAGTGTAAAACAACGGCATTGCCGGACGAGGGTGAGCTCGATGTGGAACGGAGTTGACGGAACGAATGGTTAGACGAGGAGTGCAGAGTAGGCGGAAATGCTGCAGCATGGAACCCTGTTCTCAGTAACACGAAACTTGACTGCTTGACGGACGTAGTATGCTGGATGTAAAGAAGTTAGTGAAACTACACTTTCAAAGAGAATCAGTTGCCTGAAAGATCTAGGAATGTTGTCAATATGACCATGCTAGAGTGTCCATTTCTCGGTCAAACTTCTTGTCCCGGGATTCGGGATAAAAAGGCGGAGAGAATCCCGGGAAATCCCGGAATATTTGATGATTTTTAAGGAGTTTCCTGTCACCCTCCAATCACCGGTTTAAACAGTTTGAATTGCGATTACATACGAGCACTCGCGCACTTCGTCATGTCATTTCGCAATAATCAAGCGTCATGACGAAAACTTCCGTATTGTATTGACATTAAAATTTTCACTTGTTCCAAGCAAATTTAGGCAAGTCGTTGTTTTTAATAGATAAAGAGGACATATATTCATGATTTAATGGATTTAAACCATATCAAAATCCATCGATGTGCTAGTAATTGCCTTGTTTACAACCATGTCACGCTCCGTCATGACCGACAAATGAGCGAATATTGTTAGGCTCTCTTGGTCATCGTCTCCCGATTCAATAACATTAAGAGAGGCACTTCTGTAAAAATCACGTGACGACTCGTGTTGACAATGACGCTTTCCAAACCTGATCCACACAAAAAATATTTTACAAATTATTGCACAATTGTGCAACTTAAATTTTCATGTGCACATTTTAGTCAAAATAAGAAATGTATGCATTAGATATGAAAATGATTCTGGCGGATTTCATCCGAACACAGAAAAAAATATTCATGTAAAATTCAGAGAGAAATCATGCACATAAAGGGAATGCCAGAGTTAGTGCAAATTTACATGAGATATCATGTAAAATTACGTTACAATCGTGTAAATTTCCGCTAATAGTCACATAACCGGTTGGAGTCCATGATGGTTTACACGATGGTTGGCGGAAATTTACACGATGGTAATGTAATTTTACATTATAACTCATGTAAAAGTGTACTAACTACTAACTACTAACTACTAGCATTCCCTTTATGTGCATGATTTCTCGCTGAATTTTAATTACATATTTTTTTCTGTGAAGAACATGTCGAAATTCTTGAAGGAAACACAAACAAAGTCCTGGAAACCATAACTTGTTTGTTCTAATAATCATGTGTTTGTGAAAAAATCGTGACGAATTCTCGGATGGATTCCTACAGTGAAACGTGCGATTTTTTTTTTTCCGGAAATCGTGATGTACTCTTACTTGTAGTCATTAGATTTTCAGCACCTCTCCATGCCTTGCTAAGAATTAGGAACAAGGTTACAAAAAATCATGACGGAAGAGCTGTTACACGGTATGTTTTTGTGTAAAAACGTTATTGTCTCTTGTTATCGGTTTCCCTGAACCTCGCAGGTTCCCAGATTGCTCAACGGTGGTCATGATCACTTTCGTCCCAACAATTTGTATAACTACCAAAAATAACAAAGAAAGAGCAGTCGTGCGGCATTTTTTGATGTAAAACCTTACTTTACTCTGTTATTGATTCCCTTGAGACACTTCGGAGCTCCTGGAGTAGCCAATAGTGGTCATAATTATTCATTATTTGTTTTCTGTGGTCTATACTATCAAAATATTTCGTTAATTTGCAGTTTCAGTATTTCTAGCTCAATTTTTCAAAAGGGCGTATATACTTATTAATTTAATGTAAATTTGAAGCAATCTGTACTTTGATTGCAAATCAATAGTTTTTTTTTGGTTTTCATATGGAGCTGTCCATACACTACTTGGAAAAATATGAAAGCGATACAATTGCTATTGTTATATATATATAAAAAAAAGAAATTGTACTAAAATGCCCTTTTTAAAAAAAATCCTGATTCCAAAGTTGCCCAACTTATGCGCAAACTTTTTCACCGTAACTTTCTAGAATAGACCCAGATAATGATTTAAAACTGCAGGGATATGCGCAATTCAGCACAAAAAAGTAGCTGATCAAAATATTTTATATTTGCGATATTTCAATATTTCAACGCCTTTCAGTGATTTTTTATAATTTAGTTCTGAGCATGAGCATAAGATGACCGTACAATTCTTAGTTGCTTCTCCGTTACTGACCAGAACAGTCAACATTGCACAGGGAACCAAATGGATGGGGCCTGGGTGTAGCTTTCCATCCTCAATGTGCAATTTTGAAGGTTCAAAACTTTATAATGTCAGTACCGGCGCCGGCCACGTCCTTACGGTCATCGGGGAAGGGAAGGAATGTTGGTGTGACATCCGTTGCTACTAGAGACCGTGTGTACCTCCGCATCCCCACGGTTGTCACAGGAAGGACGTTTGTTAGTGGGAAGGGAAGGGATAGAAAGTTACATAGATCTGGATTCACATTGGTAAGTGATGTGAGCTATGCAACCCTTGATATGATTAAGTCTTCCGCCAGCCGGCTGTCGGAAGAAAACAATAATTTTATTGTATGTTTGTGTATTAAATGTATTTATATACCGGGTACGAATATTTTTTAAACCACGCTTATGTCGGATCCACTCGTAATAACGCACGTTTTAAGCTTATCGTTTCTCAGTCAGAAAATAAACTGTATGCAAATCCGTTTAGTGTTACTGCCAATGCTGAAAAACCGAAACCCGCGCCGTAGCTTTACGAGTAAACTGGACAACTAAACAACTAGAATCGTTGCTTTTGAGTTTCATCTATGTTCTTGTATTACTTTTTTTTCGCGTTCCCGTATTAATAAGATTGGGGATAATAAAACCGTTGTACATATTTATTATCCGCGAATGTTCGTAACGCGTAATATAAGTTGAAGGTGTGATGAACAGAAATACATTATCGTAAATGTTCAAAAAAGATATCGAAATTATGGAACTCGGCACGAATAAATCGACGCGGAAAACGAGGTCTACTTGTCACTGTATCGTACGGTAATCTTGACCTTTGAGAGATACTTCGCCGTTTTGATCGCTGATTGCCTGCTTGTAAATCTGAAATAGAAAAAAGTATTAAATCGTGATACGTTCTACACTGTTATATTTTTGTAAATTGTTATTTATATATAGTTTAAATTTACCTCCATCCCTCTGAAACAACGGTTTATTAGCAGTGAAAAATAAATAGAATAAAATAAATAAATAAATAAATAAATAGTGTAAAAAAGTACACCAAATCTTGATCCTGGAATGTTCCGCATTTAAATAAACATGCTGGAAAATAGCAAGATCAAAACTTGAAATGATAGATCTTACACCGTAACGCACCATTCCGAGGTGATCTACCCACGTTACGGGTTTGATTTTCGTAAATTTCCAAATTTGACGATTTGGTGAGGGTCACTTTTTTGATTTTTGTCCGCCTGATATCTTATAGTGCAATGCAACGCCCTGATTTAATTCCATTTCTGCACAAAACACCCGTGGCAATAAATCGTTTGCTGCCAGTTACTGCTCATTTTTCTCGCCGAATAACAAATTCACGGTAAGGGATCTAACTAATCTTACCGCACTCATACTCTCTATTTTTTTTTCTTGCCGAACAACAAACGCCTGAAAAGGAATCTCCTGAATCACATCATGAAAGAAAACTTGCCCTGAAAACCGCATTCCCTTTAAAAAGGTGATCCAGTAATTACTCCGAGGTAACTCCGATAACAGACACCATTCCGACGCTTTTTGCCCACTTACAAATGTTTACGTTTGATGATTTTAAACATATAAGTACCGAAATCCGGAGTCAAATTGATTACTTTAAAACAACTTTTGCGACTAACACTAGTGGCGATTCAAAAATTGCCAAGAGAATTTCTGGATTATCAGTACCCAATTGATCTCCATGAAACCATGTGACAGAATTTTTTTCAACAAATTTGAACTTTTAGTTGAATTACTTTAAAAATCAAAAATACCACTTTGGGGCGTAATTGGTCAGTATACAATTAGGCCGGAACAAATATCATTTTCTTCTTTTGTCACAATACTCGTTGGCTCGCTAAGGGGGACGACAATAAATAATAAATGTATTTGACGAAGAAATACCCAAAAAATTCGGCAAAATCTATAAACTCATCGGATTTGTTTAGAAATTTTCTGTGCAACTCTAATGTCACCTTAAAATTTTAAAATTTCTTGAATATTTTATTGGTGTCCCCCCTCAAAATGTTGAATTTCGACCAAAATTTTCCGAGGGGGCGGTGACATAAGAGAAAATCGAAATTTGTGTCAGCCTTAAGCATCGGCTAAAAAGAAAAAAAAAATGCTCTTCTAAACCCGAATAACGCGTTAAAACTCTTACAACTAGTGATTTTGAGACTTAAAAAGCAAAATTTAATTTCTAAATTTCCCCCTCAACGCCTAAAGGTAGACAATTGCCTTTAAAATAAGTGATTTCTCATACAATAAATGACTTTTTCGTCAAAAAAAGAACTTTTTTAACTTATTCATATTCAGCATAGCTTCATAACTTTCCAACCAAGGTTCTACAAAAATATTAAAACAAGAAATATACGGGAAATCCTAGTGGCAATCGATTGTTTAGAAGCAATGATTTCTGCTAAGTGAGAAACACATTGCAAATTCCTTTGAAAAAAATAAGGCAGAACTAACTTTCTTTAAAAAAAATAAAAGTCTAAGCTTATCTCTAGACATCTAAGAATTAGATGAAGTAAGAAGTTTGAGATCATTGCGACGCTTAGAAGTTCCTGGTATGCAATTACAATGTAGTACCCAAATGATCAATTTCACCCCGCTGATATATTTGACCCCGGTTTACGGTACTTGCTGTACGACTGGACTTTTTGTTTTGTTTCTTTGCTATTAGTTCATTTACGCCTTCTCAAATCTACAGAGACTAACAAGTTTTTAGAATAAATTGTTTATTTAAAAAAAACTAAAACAACAACAAGCTACTTGCCGGGGCCCGTGGCGTAGTTGGTCACACGTTCGCTTCATATGCGGATGGTCATGGGTTTGATTCCCAGCCCCGGCACTTGCAATTTTTCGTCAGTTGCTTTTCCCCCTAGAGCAACTGACACTGACCCTCTTCTGAGCCCCATGGCTCAAATGGACCCGGATACCTGGACATCGGCGAACTGCTACTCATAATGGACCCCCAATCGGACTGGAAAGGAACAACGGCCATCCATCATCATCCTTGTGCTCATCATTCTACTAGGTATAAAGTAGAAAAAGTGGAAGCAGCAGAAAGGCAACCAGTTCGATAAAGTAGAATAGAATCAAGGCGCTGTACAAAAATGTAAGTGCAGCTGTCAATTGAAATTGCTCACGTAGTGCCCCAGTGGACAATAGAGCTGTAAACTAGGTTAAGTGATTAAGAAAAAAAAAAAAAAAAACAAGCTACTTATATACTCATGAAGAAGCATTTCGATTTGAATTCGGAGGATCAAAGTGTGCTGTGCCAGGAAGCGGACGCGATTTTTTCTCGATCCGTCATTTTTATGCCACAAAATACTCGAAAACGTTTTAAAGTTTTAGTGTCTACAGTTGCTAATTCCGGAAGAAATGTTGGTCCCGTTTAAAGTGTAAGCGTGCGACAACATTAATCGTCATGTGACCGGATTCCCCTATCGAGTGATTGTTGACGGTCCAGCCAGGAGAAGGCCACAAAGAGTCCCCCATCGCTACACTATATTCGAACTGTGGCTGCGATGACAAGTCGGGTTGCAGAACGGTAATCCCCGCCGAACAACTGTCATGCGGTCCAATGGAACCTGGAGTCTGCTGTCCAGCGAGTTGAAGTGAAGATGTCTACAACGGAAACCAGTACTTGGGTGACATAGGTCGTCATTAACCCTCTAATACCCAACCCCGCCTTTAGACGGGGTATAGTTTGAGCATTTTTGTAATTTTTGTTTCGTGGAAAATCAATTTTTTAATATTTTTGGCTGATATTTAGCACTGTTTTGTATATCTCAAAATGGTTTTTGGAGTATTTTAAAGCGTATTTACATTTTTTAAAAATCATTGAAAAATTGATGTTTTAGTTACCTTTTAGAAGTTATTGTTTATTTTGTATTGAATCGCTACAATTAACATATTTTAAATTTTTCCCAAATCATTCTATCCTTGTTTAATAGTTTAAGGAAATCGAATACACTCTAAAGTTATTTTCCTTAAAATTACACGGAAAATAAAATTTTCTATGAAAAAATTTAAAATAAAAATATTTTAACAATAATCTTAAAATCTCAAAATGTTTTCATCTCAAAAAATCCGTACCCCGAATATGCTTCCAGGAAAAATATAAAAGTGTGGGGATGTTCAAAAATAAAAATTAGAAAAATCAAAAACTGAAATTCACGAAATCGAGAATTAAAAAGAATCATCTTCCAAAACATGTTTAAATCGATTTTAGATGACGAAAAATGATATTTAGATCAAAATCAAAAATTTGGGCATTAGAGGGTTAAGGTTTGATCTCTCCTTTTTATACTACAGTATTGTTCCGATTTTATCACGCCCCTTTTCCAAAATGCTTTTAAATATTCTACAAAATCTATACGCAATTTCAATATTGTTAACGTTGCAAAATAGTTATTTATGTAACGAGTTGCAAAAAGTTGAGTTTTTCAGCACGAGTCGTAAATTTATTCAACGAGGCTTGCCGGGTTGGATAAATACGAAGAGTGCTGAAAAAATCGAGTTTTGCAACGAGTTCCATACAAAATTTTATGCAATGATTTTTTCACTATACAATTCATTTGAGTTGCATAATGTTCATAATGCAACCCAAATGAGTTGCATTATGTACATTATATAACTATTTCTCATTATGCAACTCGTTTCAGTTGCATAATAAACCAGTTCGGAAAAGTTGGCCATTATGATACCGAAAAGAGTTAAATAAAATAGAAATTATGATACTGAATTGCATAAAGAGCTTTCAACATTCATCTCGAAGAAGAGAGGAAACACTTGCTCTCAAATGTAACAGCTAATTAATGAAAAATGAAGGAATGACGCGTGGAACATTACTGTAGTAATAATGCTTTTCTATGAGTACGCACACAATCCAAACCAAAACTGAAACAGTATTTAGAATCCATTTCAATGTAATCCATTTTTTGATATTTTCAAGTGATTTCAGTTTCTGAGTACTCAAAGTTGACCTTATAACTTTCTCCATCCAGAATGTATATTTTTTTCATTAACTTATGGGATATTTGAAAAATGTAAGGGTTGTATGAGGGTGGATCTGTAATGCTATTTTATTTTCATTTCAGAGAGCGAGTAATGGCGCTTAAGCCTAGGCTTTCTGAGCCCAGACACAGATCAAAAACCTGTGTTCCATCCCAGGAGTAGGCATACCAATGGAGTGCATATTAACCTTCTTAGCTTCACCACTCCCAACTATCTTGTACCAAATCCTCATTCCCCTGATAACGAAACGGTTGGTACGGTTGTCCCCGTTTCATCAATTCTCCAATTCGAAAACTTGTGTCAACCATTTTATTCATACGTGGATAATCTGGTTGCTAAAATTTTTTGAATTATCTCTGAAACCATTAGTCTGCACAGTGGGCCTGGCCGTTTTAATATTTGTATTTGTATCATACCTGATATGCTGCAAATATTAATGATGACAAGAAAATACCAGAAGTAATTTTGGTATTTCCAGGATGCTTTTCAATACTGGCTGTGCAAGCACTAGATTAGATTTAATTAGAAGCATTTCGATTTGGTTTCAATTATATTTTTTTTCATGCAAAACTTGAGATAAAAAGGAAAATACAAAAAATATATAAGAAAAAAAGTTATTTTCGATAAAATCTATCTAAAACAAAAAAGATTTGAAAAAATGACGAAAATGATTTAACCCTAGTACTATGTTGGGGTCAATATGACCCAGGCAGGCACGCTGAACGTGCACGATGTCATCGTGGTGCGAAAATCCCAACATCCTAGGTAGGTTAAACATGATTAGAGCATCGGTTACGAAGAAAAAGGTGCTTGAGATGAGTGCCTTTGTTTGGAAATAGAACAAAAATCATTCTCAGTTTGTCAGCGTTGTATGGGAAGTTGTAAATATTCGTGCCATACTGTATTTTTTCTACTTACTCTACTACTTACCTACTCTTACAAAATATCATTAGTTCACTGAGCTCAAGAATGCTGTAAATTAGTGTTATCAACAAAATCCAATCTTCAATAATAAAAAAAATAACCCAATTGCAATACTGTAACGAAATAAATCGACAATCACCTTTAAATATTTATGAATTAAGCTCTTAAATCTCTTTTATAACGACATTTGCTTTAGTTAGATTTAGCCATGTCATCGCCTTTGGAGTTCGGCTTCGCTTTATTTTATTGAAATACTACAGGGGTTACTCAAAATAACTGGGACAGGTAAAATTTTCACTTTTCAAAAAATGTTCAACTCGCTGTAACTTTTCGAAAAGTGCATCAAGTATTCTCAATTTTTTACTGTAAGTTCATCAACTAGTTGTGTATCAGTAGTCCAATTTTGGAGAAGATCGGACCATTGTCCACGGAGTTATAAAGATTCTAGAAAAAGGTAAAATTATCCGATAGCCAACTTTGAGCTGTTATATCCCCGGATTCAATGAACCGAATGCAATGAAATTTTGACCATTCATGACTTGTACAATGAGCTATGAAAAACCTTTGACTTAACTTAAAATTCTTAACACGGAAGAAAATTATAACGATTAGATTATTTTTCTAATAAAACACCAAATTATCCAAAATTTCAACATCGTTTCAAAATTCAAGATGCAAATTATAGTTCAATTAATTTCCCTCTAAATGACTTATATATAAATGTGTTTTGAAGGAAAGTTACGACATAGCCGCTAATAAATTGAGAAAGTAATGGGATGCATATTAGAAATTGATGAATTTACTAAAAATTCGTGAAATGAATTAAATCGTTATAACTTTTTCTCTTGTTAAAAATTTAAAGTTAAGTTAAACGTTTTTAAGAGTTCATCATATAAGTCATGAATGGTCAAAATTTCAATGCAATCAGTTCATTGAATCCGGAGATATAAAAGCTCAAAGTTGGCTTTCGAATAATTATACCCTTTTTAAGAATCTTTATATCTTCGTGTAGAATAGCCCGATCTTTTCCAAATTTGAACCACTGATACACAACTAGTTGATGAACTTACAGTAAAAATTTGAGAATATTTGATGCCCTTTTCAAAAAGTTGCAGCGAGTTGAACATTTTTTGAAAAGTGAAAATTTTACCTGTCCCAGTTATTTTGAGTATCCCCTGTAGCTGTCCCGGCAAACTTTGTCTTGCCAAGATGTTTTGGTTTGACAACTGTAGAGTTGATTAAAGGCACCGCACTCTAGATTGGTTTCATTTCGACCATGTTGATTTTCTTCCCCGCTCATTAAAAAAAAATCAGTAGTTTTTCAATTTCCCTACTTTTTAGCTGATTTTCGTAACTTTTTGTACATATAAACACAGCCACCGCGAATACGAACCGATCCGTGCAAGAGTCATGCTAATCGGTTCATCCATTCTTGAGTTTTGTTGCCTCAAAGGAACTTCAAATTCATTTTTATATATTTGTTTTTGGCGAACGACTGGAACTATGATAATCGGAGGAATTTGGCACTCTCAGTCTTAAATCGTTTGATTTTGTAAGACTGAGAGTGCCAAATTCCTCCGACCATTTTTATATATATATAGATATAGATATCCTTCACCAATTAGAACGAATCATATCCCTACAGACGATCAGATTACCGTGAAATGAGCAAATTAATGCACCACAAATAAAAATGATTTAATCTACCGTATATCAATCAACGTCCAAGTTCCATCAAAAGTTTCACCCAGTCAAAGGCTCAGCCGCTGCTGCTGCTGCTAGGGAAGCAAGCCGCTCTACTATGGTTGGTTTGCTAAACGACCGGCCGGCACTTTCCGGAAGAATTTTTCCGCTGAGCTCCGGCGAAGTTCTAACTAAACCGATCTGCTGCCGCTGCTGCTATAGCTGCGAAACTGCGAAATTTCCCTTGCAGACCCGACCCGTTCTACCTCCGGCATATTTATCGGCTCGTGCCGGCAGCGTAATTTGATTAAAGTATGCGATGCGAGCGTGTTCGTTCCATTGAATGGCGGGGTCACTTACGGCATGTTTATTTTTTTTTTATTCAATCATTCGTTTATTAATTTCTGAAAATTGCGCTTTTCCGGTTTCCACACACGGGCGAGAGATATCGATGAATATCGAGCATTTTTTATGGGTTATCACAGTGCATATGGTGTCGAAAACAATGACATTGCGATCCAACGCTAGCAATGTAATGTTGTATTCTTTGTTTTGTTCTATTTTCATTTATTGTATTGCTTTCCTATTTGCTAAGAATCAATTTATAATAGAGTTTTCTGTTTACTTTTTTCAGGTACGTTTCAAAACCAATAACTAAACTACAGGAACGCAGTAAGTAGTATACTATGTCGTTTTTTGCAAAATTATTGGTGGCAAATTAAAACTGTTTTATCGTTTTGACCTAATTCGCAGCATTTTTTGTTTAAATTTTACTGGTGTCATGTAATCAATACACTCTACAGATCGTCTAAGAGTGTTCATCATTGAACATGTAAAATAATAATAACAGCAGCAAAATCTCACTGCTTGGGCAAGCAATGCCTATGATATAACTTTTTTCTCAAACGTAATCGCTTATAGATTTCAGAAAGATTAGGCTGAGCTGAATTCTTTTTCGGTATTGTGTTGAGTCTTCATGTATCAGCCATTCCATAGAAAAACGATATAATAGTGCATCTCCGATTGACGTGAAACTTGGTGGGCTTGTAGTTCTTCGGAAATAATTAAACCCGGATTTTTTTTGTTTCGTCTTTAGGGTTGTCAATTTTCATATAGGGTGGTCCAAAAAATTAAGGTTTTTCAAAACTAGAAATTTTCAAAAAATCGTAACTTTTGAACCAGTCGACCGATTTTTAACTTCTTTGTTTTGTTTGAAAGCTATTGAATTGTAGTTTTCAGGAAAAATACGTTAAAGGGGCTTACATGTAAAGAGTACTATAAAATATGCAAATATATTAGTTTTTTCACGTTTTTATGGTCTCGGGACCAAAGAGGTACCCTGGTTTTATATTTTTATCAGAAAATCAGGAAATTTGGCGTAACATATCAAAAAATCAGAGATGTATGTTATTTAGTTTTTGAGATATGATTTTTTGAAAATAAAAGGTCAAATTTGCCCATTCAAGACACTTTTTAAAATTTGATTATATTTTGATTCCTTATAATAGTATGGATACCAAAACCACCAGCAATCACTTTAAAAAGCAATACTATGCATAGTTTTATGAGAATTTGCAATTTCAAGCCATTTTAGAGTAGCTAGTACTAAAATATATGACTCTCTATATTCAAAAAATCGTATCTCAAAAACAAAACAACATACATTTCTGATTTTTTGATGTGTTACGAAAAATTTCCTGAATTTTCTGATAAAAATATAACACCAGTGTACCTTTTTGGTCCCGAGACCATAAAAACGTGAAAAAACTAATATATTTGCATATTTTATAGTACTCATTACATTTTAGCCCCTTTAACGCATTTTCCTGAAAACTACAATTCAATAGCTTTTAAACAAAAAAAAAAGAAGTTTAAAATCGGTCAACTGATTCAAAAGTTACGATTTTTTGAAAATTTTTCGTTTTGAAAAACGTTGGTTTTTTGGACCACCCTATATGAAAATTGGTCACCCTAATGACGAAATAAAAAAATACGGGTCTAATTATTTCCGAACAACTACAAGCCCACCAAGTTTTACGACAATCGGAGATGCACTACACCGTTTTTTCTATGGAATGGCTGGTATATCATATGTATATGTATTCAGCACTTTAATGATCATTTTACGTAAGCTTCGTTTTTTCTAGTTCATTTATTCTAAGCGGTAATTTTTAAAGCGTAATTTACGCAGCCGATTTTTTTTATATTATAACATTTTATTGAAAATTAAGCATCACAGATCGAAAAAGGCCCATGTAGCCGAGGCGATAAACGCACGGGTTTTCAGCATGACCATGCTGAGAGTGACGGGTTCGATTCCCGATCGGTCCAGGATCTTTTCGTAAAGGAAATTTCCTTGACTTCCTTGGGCATAGAGTATCTTCGTACCTGCCACACGATATACGCATGCAAAATGGTCATTGGCAGAGGAAGCTCTCAGTTAATTGTTATGACCGGGAACTGGGACTTCAACCGGGAAATGCTACGACCGGAGTTTACTATGATGGAGAGCTGCTACAGTTGGACACTTTCGGATTTTAGTTTGATACGACTATTCGATTGCGAGTTCAAGTTCATACTGGCTCTATTGAATTCATTGGTACCTATAACGTTCTTACATTGAGTTCACTCGGAGTTCATTTCACTTAATACTAATTCCTATACATATCATCTCTCCCCTTTAAGACAATTCTGCCTCTTACTGGAAAACTACATTGTCTTTTTAGTAAGCTTTTCAAGGTTCAGATTACTGTGTCTTGAACTTTTGTTTCTATTGGAACGACGTATCGTTTGTGTTGTGATCTGCTTTGATTCTTCAGAAGAATCTGAATTGTTTTCTTGGTTCTGATCTACACCTGAACGGGAGTTTTCACTTTCTCTGTCGTTTCGGGAGCTCGGTATATCGATATAATTTTTTAGTATGAATGGTGTTTGCGGTATTTTTTCAGATGATTTATATGTGCTTTTCGAGTTGAACCATCTATTTGGACTAAGAAAACTAGCTTGGATATAGGTTTTATTATTGTTGCTTCATGTTTGAATTGTCTTCCGTTGGCTTTGTACGTATAAATAACTTTCTCGTTTATTTTAAAGTTCATGCTTTTACCAATTTCATTATTACTTATATCGCCTATGTTTTGTTCTTCTCTTAAATTAGATAATTCTGAACGCGGGTTAAATGAAAAAATTCGTTCATTCGGTATAATTTTATCACCTGTGGTCGGAGTGTGATGATGATGGTACAAAAAAGTTCGTATTTTATTCCCGATCTGTAAAGATGAAACGGAATCTTTTTCGTTTATTATTTTTTCTAACACCGCTTTGGTGGTTTGGACGGCTCTTTCTGCTAATCCATTGCTGGCTGGGTGATACGGTGGGGAAAATATGTGCTTTATGTTCCTCATTTTACAATATTGGTCAAAATTGAAACTATTAAAAGGAGGGCCATTATCGCTAACAATTGTCTGCGCATAGCCAAACATCGAAAATATATTGTCCAATTCTAAAATTACTTCTTCTGCAGTTGTTCTGTTCATTTTTCTAATTTCTATCCGTCGCGAGTAAGCATCAATCAATTTAAGAAAGGTGCGATTGTATTTTTGAAAAAAATCAATGTGTACACGTTCGAAAGGTGTATGCGTTGCTGGCCAATTCCCGTAAATTCGTGGTGTTCTATCTACACCTTTCAACTGGCATATTTTACACGAAGCTGCAAATTTTCAATATCTGACCCTATTTTCTCCCAGTACAAGAATTTGCGTGCCATTTGCTTCATTTTTTGTATGCCTCTGTGATTTGCGTGTAACAACTGCAATGCATGGTTTTTAAGGTTTGTTGGTATTACCATTCTATCTCTAAAAATTATGCAATCTGCTTCCAAACACAGTTCATGAGCTTTAGAGTGAAAGTTTTTTAAATTTTTATCTTTGATCTGATTGGGCCACCCATTCTTTATGTAGTTTATTACTAACTTGAGGACTGGATCGAGCTTAGATTCATTTGCAATAAGTTTTGAATTGAGAGTAACTTGATGATTTTCGACTAAGTAGTTCGCACCATTGTGAGAGATTATCAAGCTCTCTTTCATATCCGCATCGCTCAAATTTTGCTCTAGTGGTAATCTCGAGAGACAATCTGCTGTGTGGTTTTCTCTACCAGGTTTATAGGTGATGGTAAAATCAAATATTGATAGTCTATAAAAATATCGTTCCAAACGATTAGCAATTATCATTGGCCCATTTTTCTTGCCCTTGAATAATCCCACCAGCGGTTTATGATCCGTAACAACGCTCACTTTCTGGCCAATAATATATTTGTAAAACTTTTCCATAGCAAATACAATTGCTAATGCCTCTCGATGTAAAATTGGATACTTCCTTTCTGCTTTGGAAAGTCTTCGAGAAACAAAAAAAAACTGGTTTTTCGAATCCTTCAATCTTGTGGCTTAGAATTCCTGATATGCCCTCGTCGCTCGCATCGCAAGTTATTGTAATTGATTTGAATGGATCAAAGTGTGTTAGAATTGGTGAACTACAAATAGCTTTTATGCAATTCAGTATCATTATTTATATTTTATATAACTCATTTTGGTATCATTATGTCCCATTTTTCCGAACTGGTTCATTATACAACTGAAATGAGTTGCATAATGAAAAATAGTTGTATAATGTTCATAATGCAACTCATTTGAGTTGCATTATGAACATTATGCAACTCAAATGAGTTGCATTATGAAAAAATCATTGCATAAAATTTTGTATGGAACTCGTTGCAAAACTCGATTTTTTCAGCACTCTTCGTATTTATCCAACTCGGCAAGCCTCGTTGGATAAATGTACGACTCGTGCTGAAAAAATCAACTTTTTGCAACTCGTCACATAAATAACTATTTTTGCTGTTTTCTAAAGCATTTTGGCATAATGCATTCCAGTTCCAAGTTGCATTTTTTGTCAATAGATCATACAATGGTGATAGTATTATATTCAGTTTAGGTATGAATTTTGAATAAAAGGAAATCATACCGAGAAACGACTTGAGTTGAGTCTTTGTTTTAGGCTCTGGCACGGCCATAATTGCTTCCACCTTCTCTGGATTTGGCGAAACACCTGCCTCCGAGAGAATGTGGCCCACATATTTCACGTGAGAGACAAACCACTGACATTTCTCGGTATTGATCTTAACGTTGTATTTTTCTAATCTGTCTAACACTAATTTGATCCTTTCAATCAGTTCTTCGTCAGAGCTTGCCCATATAAGGATATCGTCTATGTAAACTTGGACACCAGGAATTCCATTCAAGATTTTGTCCATAGCAGACTGGAAAAGAGTAGCCGCAGGTTTTACACCGAATAGTAGCCGTTTAAAGGCGTACAAGCCTTTATGTGTATTTATCACTAACAACTTTTTTGTAGCTTCTGATACCACTAACTGTTGATAAGCTCCTCGTAAATCTAGCACAGCGAATGTTTTTGCGCCACTCTTGTTGGTAATCAGTTCTTCAATTAATGGCAATGGGTAATGGTGGGTTATTATGTGAGGATTAACTGTTTTGGAACCGTCCATGCAAATTCTAATATCAACTTTGTTTGGTTTTACCATCACAACGATAGGAGAAGCCCACTCAGCATATTGTACCTTTTCGATAATCCCCTTTGATTCCAGGTTATCTAAGTATTGCTCTACCTTTTCCCTGTGTTTGAAAGCTACCGTATAGGGTTTGTGTATGAATGGTTTAGCGTTTTGATCAAATTTTATGTCTACCACTACATCCTTAATTGGCTCTGTTAAATCATCATCGAAAGCTTTAGGGAATGATTTTTTTAAATTCTTAACAACCTGCTGTACCCATTGCTCTCTCGGTTCACTCTGCAGTGAATTGAGAGTGAAGCATTTTCTCCAATCTGGCCAAATAATGTTCAGCCAATCTCTCCCTAAGAGAGGTACGAAATCTCTTGGAGATTTAATCACTAATATATTCAAATTTTTCAATTCTTCTCTGAGTTGCACTTGTACCTTGAGGTTCCCGATTACTGAAACCTTCTCTCCCGAGATAACGAAAAAACTCCTTTTAATTGGTATTAGTTCTAAATTGCCAAATTGTGTTTTATAAGTATTGAATGAACATATTGTGGCACATGCACCAGTATCACACTCCATAGCCAACTTTTTACCGTTTATTATTAGTTCCACTAAAGCAGGTGTTATGTTGTTTGACTTACCGAGCAGTACATTATTTACCCAGTTAGCCGACTCACTATCGTCTTCGGATTCGTCGATAGACTGTTTATCGGACAATTCTTCCTCTTGCTGAAGTGATGACTTGAGTTCTTCCATGGCTGCAGTTAGCTGGTTAATCCGTTCTTCGAAGGCTCTCTTTCTATAACCGGAACTTCTTGGTACACTAGATCTGGGTTTTTTCGCCTTTGGCATGGTACAGTCGTACGACAGGTGGCCTTTGTTATAGCAATTGTAACACACTGTCTTATTGTTTGGTTTGAATGTTCCCCGATGACTAGATAGATCACTTTGGCTTTTGTATGTACGATTCGTTTCACCAAACTTGCTTTTCTTCACCATATTACCAGATTGAGCATACGATCCGCGACGATCGAAGTAATTCACGTCTCCTTTTTCACTTCGGGTCATTTTCCGAGACTCTTGGACCGCGATTTCGATTATCTTAGCTTTTTCTAACAGTTGTGCCAAACTGAGTTTATCACTAGCATCACGTAGAATTATTTCTCGGGTATTGTCGTTTCTCAAACATGCTACGAACACAGATTGCACTAAAGTAGCCTCGGTCTCAACACTAACACCACAGTGCTCTACGATATCTTGCAAATCAATAGCGAAATCATCGAGAGTCTCGCCTATTGCTTGCTTGCGGGTTATCAACCGGTATCGTTCTGCGAACACGTTTTTCTTTTCATCATGTAATTTCTTAAATTTGTCTATTATCTGATCATACGTTTTGTTCACTATTTTGTCGGGTTTAAAACTGCCTATTATTCTGTTCGCAGTTTCCTGACCCACACTAGTAATAAATTCCAGCGCCTTTTCGTCAGCTGGAGTTTTATTCATTTTGAAAAAAATATCTACCGTTTGCAAATACGAGTTCACATTAAGGCCCGCAACGAATACTGGGAACTTTCCCTTTGTTCTTTTTTCTGCAACTGGTGCCACCGGTACCGCAAAGGGTAGACCTTTATCATCACCACCTGTAGCCATGTTTGCTGTATTGATATTTCACTATTTCACTAGGTATCTATCACGACCTTTATATGTATCACCACACGCGATGGTGCTGCGGCTTCTATTACACGCGCCGCGGGTTTTTATGCTCGTCGCCATATGTTATGACCGGGAACTGGGACTTCAACCGGGAAATGCTACGACCGGAGTTTACTATGATGGAGAGCTGCTACAGTTGGACACTTTCAGATTTTAGTTTGATACGACTATTCGATTGCGGGTTCAAGTTCATACTGGCTCTATTGAATTCATTGGTACCTATAACGTTCTTACATTGAGTTCACTCGGAGTTCATTTCACTTAATACTAATTCCTATACATATCAAGTGCCTATACATGGAAGTGCTCATAGAACACTAAGCTGAGAAGCAGGCTTTGTCCCAATGAGGACGTTACGCCAAGAAGAGAGAGAGAGAGATCGAAAAAGTAGTGTAACTTATAACATAAATTTTCAAAAAAAAAAAAAAAGAAAATAAATAGTTAATCATGGATGTTTACATGGCTAAAATGAAGTTTTCATAGCATGTAATCTTCATTATTTTTATCTGAGTAGGCCTACTCGTGATAGCGGTTCACATGATTTCAAAGATAGGGATGGTGAGGATAGGGATAGGATAGGGATCTCTGTAGCTTATCCGGGAATAATCATTTTTATCTCTTACTAGCTGTCCCGGCAAACTTTGTCTTGCCAAACTGTAGTGGTTTGACAACTGTTGGGTTCATTGCAGCACGGCACTCTAGATCGGTTTTATTGCGATCGTGTTGGTTTTCTTCCCAGTTCATGAAAAACAGGTTTTTATCAATTTTCTTAGTTTTTAAGATGATTTTCACAACTTTTACTATTTATAATCATAGCCACCATGAATACGAATCGAACCATGCAAGAGTCATGCTGATTGGTTCATCCGTTCGTGAGTTTTGTTGCCTCAAAGGGACTTCAAACTCATTTTTATATATATAGATAGATTATGTCGCTGTCATTTCGTCATGGGTATTCACGTGTTGAATTGCCATGAACATAACGCAAAATGGACAAAGCAAAAAAAAAACTAGAGAAAAAAACCCGGATTGATCCACCTAGTGGTGATAGTGCCTTTCTCGTCGAATATGTACTCTTGACGTTTCAGTTGACGTGAGCTGAAATGTTCCTGAATAATGAGAATACTTTACTTAGAATTTTATCAGAGCCATCATTGACTTTAAACTTATTGATGGCACATATTCCGACGTTATGTTCAACGTATAGGCAGAGCTGAAAAATATCAGACCTCTCAGTTGACAGCTTGACCTCCTTCACTATCGCTGGAGGCCGATCAACACCAAGACGATACAACTTTTTCACAAAGACAGATACCTTCACGATTTTCGACAAAGTATTTTCTACACACTTCTACACACGCTATATTTTATTATCATTGGATACAAGATGCATGTATAATTTGACAAAAACATGCAAGTAACTGAAATTTTTCATACTGAATCCCATTCAACTTTCAACAACATTACAGTGCGTGAGGGAGCAACCAGTCGGCACAAAAATTTTACGCAGTCATTTTAGACGCGAAAGAGAATTGGAAAAGTTTGTTCGGAGTTATTACGATTTAATTTTAATTTTCCCATACAACGTTGACCCATCCTTCTGCATTATTACACCTCAGGAATCTGAAATGGTGTGATTGGATGAGATCGTCTTAGTTTTGTCAAGATATCTATCGCTTGCTTTAATTTTTCTCACTTTTGAATTCCGACGAAGCACCCAACGATAGTTTTGGAATACTACCGGTAGTTTCTTATGTGGTCTGAGACTATTTTCTTGCTTACCGTTCATCAGGTTATCAGAAAATCCGCGATTTGACGTGTTGCATGCATGGGTTTGGTTCGCTTTTATATTTGGCCACTTCCAGCGGAACACTCGGAACCGGTTTCACCATCGGTTGTCCCAAATATGGTCTGAAACTATTTTCTTGATAACCGTTCATCAGGTTACCTAAGGAGCCGCGATTTGATGTGTCGCATGCATGTGTTTGGTTCACTTAAATATTTGGCGGTGGAGCGGGCCTGGTTTGATGGTTAGAACACAAGACTATCATGCCAAGGGCCTGGGATCGAATCCCACTCCCGACATATTCACAAAACGTAGGTTCTTCCTTCGAAAGGGAAGGGTCCCGAGATGAACTAGCTTCGAGTTAAAAATCTCGTTAATAAAGACAAAAAAAAATATTTGGCTACTTCCGGAGGGAACCTGGAACCGGTTCTGGAACACCACCGGTTGTCTTAAATATGGTCTAAAACTATTTTTTACTAATCATTCATCAGGTCGCCTAAGGAGCCGCGATTTAAAGTGTCGCATGCATGGGTTCGGTTCACTTTTATATTTGGCCACATCTGGCGGGACATACGGAACCGATTCCGGAACATTACCGGTTCAGATATGGTCTGAGACTATTTTCTTGCTTACCGTTCATCATATTATCGAAATTGCCGTGGTTTGATGTGTCGCTTGCGTGGGTTTGTTGCATTTTCAAATCTAGCCCCTTCCTGGGGTACCGATCCGGAACGCCTAAATGGCCATAACTCCGGAACGGCTGGACCGATCCGAACCATTTTCAATAGCAAACAATGGGGCCAGATTCCGCGTCGAATGAACCGTCGGTCATTAAAATCGGTTGAGATTTACTGTCAAAAAGTGACGTGAGTTCGTTTGTACACATACACACACACAGACATCACCTCAATTGGCTTCTTTAGCGTTGTTGAGATAATTTTATATTCTGAATCTGCATGCAAAACTGAGCCGAAATCCAAATTTTCATGAATTTTGGTGCCCGGGAACCTATTTAAAAATCAGTTTGAAGTTTGTATGGGAACGATTTGTCGAATCACCCCTCGTCGCATTTTGTACTGGGCGGAGCTGTCAAGCAGTTGCCCAGCTGTCAGAAGGTGATTTCGAAACATGTCTTCGAAATTGATTTTAGGTACCAAAATAATGTTCTAAAAATCTGAAAAAAAATCATAGTGGTTCAGAAAAAGGTGCTCTTTCGTATAAAATCAAAAAATCAATACATTCTTCTTAATTTAAAAACCCAATTCGTCAAGCTGAGTTGATTGGTATATGTGACCCGAATCTCCGGGCCTCCTATCAAAAAGTCATTTTTGGAGTGAACATATAGCCTTTCCAGTACACTTAGTGTACGAGAAAGGCAAAATAATAGCATTTAAATCTTTATAGAGCTTAGGCGAAGAAAATCATACATCATTGGTCATGAAAACGCAATCGCCCAATGCTAAATGTACTGTGTTTGGCCGGGCCAGCACTAGGTGGCGGTAGTGAGCAAACGTCAAACAGGAGCAAAAACGATGCCAGCACCGCGGTTGGCCAATCGACCTACTACCGAATATTAGAATCAACCGTTGATTCAGTTGATCGATGGGAAGCGAGCAGAGTGTGACGTCTGTTTCTCTGTGGTACAAACATTGCTCAGAACAAGATGTATTCTATGCAAATGTGGATTGGACATACATATTGACAATACGAGAGTAAAATCTCGACTTCCAGACCATGAAGTTGTTTTCAGCTGTGCTCCATATTTTTGGTCTACTGGTCCAAATTAACAACAGTTTTAAAAACTTTGAATCCTGAAATACACCAAAGTCCACTCGCTTATAGGGGAACTGCGGGCATAACGCCTCCGGGGGCAAAACACCTTCACGCGATTTCATCATATTGTGGAGGTTTCCATTAGATACAAGCAAACAAGAAAAAAAAAGCTGAGCAGGTTAAGCCCAAGAACGGCTGATATTGTCAAAATAAAAGCGTGAAAAACGACGATTTTCCACATTTGGAAAGATTCCGTAAATTGCAGCGCACAGAAATTAAGACATTGCGCGCTGATTACACAGCGTAACAAAAATTAACTTTTGGTCTGTCCCAAGAGCAAACTTATGTGTCTCTGACAGATTTTGGGCCGCTGAATCCGAATCCGGGCTCAGATTTGCTCCAGCACGTCACAATTTGGAGCTAATATGCCTCAATTTATAGGGCAAAATATGCGATTTTGGGCTTTTTTGACTGCAAGCCATTAAGCATGAAAATATTTTTTTTCAACCAATCAAAGCATAAATTAGTCAATTAACATCTAAATTAACGACTCATGCAAAATATTTCGTTAGGTACGATATTTCCCATACAAGTCACCCTCTAAAAGTTGCGTGCAAGTTTACATACTGACATAAAATGCTTAAATCTATCAAATTTGATTTAGTAAAACGAATTATTTTGCATGATTCGTAATTTAGATGTTAATTGACCAATTTATGCTTTGATTGGTTAAAAAAAATATTTCCATGCTTAATGACTTGCAGTCAAAAAAGCCCAAAATCACATATTTTGCCCTATAAATTGAGGTATAGCTCAAAATTGTGACGTGTTGGAGCAAATCTGAGCCCGGATTCAGATTCAGCGGTCCAAAATCTGTCATAAGTTTGCTCTTGAGACAAAAAAATGTTGCGCTGTGTTACTTACCTTACCGGTCAGGCTAAGGCCGGGGTGGCCTCTGCTGTACATAGTAGCCGCCTCCATTCCACTCGGTCCATGGCTGTTTGTCTCCAGTTCCGCACTCTGCGCAGGGTCCGCAGATCGTCCTCCACTTGGTCGACCCACCTGGCTCGCTGCGCTCCACGTCTTCTTGTACCGGTCGGATGTCTCTCGAGAACCATTTTAGTCGGGTTGCTATCCGACATCCTGATGACGTGACCCGCCCACCGTAGCCTCCCGATTTTCGCGGTATGGACGATGGTTGGTTCTCTCAGCAGCTGATGCAGCTCGTGGTTCATTCGCCTTCTCCAAGTCCCGTCTTCCATCTGCACTCCGCCGTAGATGGTACGCAACACCTTCCGTTCGAAAACTCCAAGGGCGCGTTGGTCCTCCGCACGTAGGGTCCATGTTTCGTGCCCATAGAGGACGACCGGTCTAATCAACGTTTTGTAGATGGTTAACTTCGTGTTACGGCGAACTTTATTCGATCGTAGAGTTCTGCGGAGTCCAAAGTAGGCACGATTTCCTGCCACAATGCGCCTCTGAATTTCTCTGCTGGTGCCGTTGTCGTCCGTCACCAGTGAGCCCAAGTACACGAATTCTTCAACCGCCTCGATTTCATCACCGTCGATATGAATTCGAGGTGGCGGGCGCGGTGATTCCTCCCTGGAGCCCTTTGCCATCATGTACTTTGTCTTCGACACATTGATGACTAATCCGATTCGCCTGGCTTCACTCTTAAGTCGGATGTACGTTTCCGCCATCGTCTCAAATTTACGAGCAATAATATCAATATCATCGGCGAAACCAAGCAGCTGAACGGACTTCGTGAAAATCGTCCCACTCGTGTTTATCCCCGCTCTTCGTATTACACCCTCCAAAGCAATGTTGAACAGCAAGCACGAAGGACCATCACCTTGCCGTAACCCTCTGCGAGATTCGAAGGGACTCGAGAGTGTCCCTGATACTCGAACTACGCACATCACTCGATCCATCGTCGCCTTGACCAACCGTATCAGTTTATCCGGGAATCCGTGCATAATCTGCCATAGTTGTTCTCGATCGATTGTATCATACGCCGATTTGAAATCGATGAACAAGTGATGTGTGGGCACCTTGTATTCGTGACATTTCTGCAACACCTGGCGAATGGCGAACATCTGGTCCGTTGTAGCGCGTTCACCCATGAATCCAGCCTGATATTGCCCCACGAACTCTCTTGCAATCGGTGATAGACGGCGGCATAAAATTTGAGAGAGTATCTTGTAGGCAGCGCTCAGTAGTGTGATCGCGCGGTAGTTTACGCAATCCAACTTGTCGCCTTTTTTGTAGATGGGACACACGATACCTTCCACCCATTCCTCCGGTAATACTTCCTCCTCCCAAATCTTGGTAATGACCCAGTGTAGTGCTCTCACCAGTGCTTCTCCACCGTATTTTAGAAGCTCGCTTGGTAGTTGATCTGCTCCAGCGGCTTTGTTGTTTTTCAACCGGCCAACCTCCTCCTCAATCTCTTGGAGGTCAGGGGCCGGAAGTCTTTCGTCCTGTGCACATACTCCTAGATCTGTTACCACGCCACCTTCGGTACTTGCAACGTCGCCATTGAGGTGCTCATCGTAATGCTGCCGCCACCTCTCGACCACCTCACGCTCGCTCGTGAGAATATTCCCGTGATTATCTCGGCACATGTCGGCTTGTGGCACAAAGCCTCTGCGCGAGCGGTTCAGCTTCTCGTAGAACTTTCGTGTGTCCTTAGCGCGGTACAGCTCTTCCATCGCTTCGCGATCTCGTTCTTCCTGCTGGCGCTTCTTCATCCGGAAGACTGAGTTCTGCCTGTTCCGCGCCTGTTTGTAACGTGCCTCATTCGCTCTCGTACGGTGTTGCAGCATTCTCGCCCATGCTGCATTCTTTTCGTTTTTCAACTGATCACATTCGCCGTCGTACCAGTTGCGCTGTGTTATATGGAATCAATTACCACGCGCCTTCTACTCCTTCATTTACTGCTGGGAAGAGTTCGATGGAGAAGAAAAAGGAATTTGTGCTCTTTTAGTTATAGCAGCTAATATAACTAATCCTCCAATAATTATTATTTCAAAATTAATTTTTGGTATTTCACAACAAGTCAAAGCGGGAAATGCCAGGCGGCGTTTTGCCTCACCCAAAAAGGCGTTTTGCCTCCTGAAGTTTTCCGGCACCTAAAAAGTAACACTTTTTAGAATTGTCTATTTAAATGGGAAATTTTGTGGACACACGGGTCAAAAGTTGAAGTCTCTTAGGTAAGGCAGAATACGACCTCAAAATAAGCATCGTTTGAGGTTTATGACCACATATGTTTAGCCGTGGCGTTATGTCCCTCTTTCCCCTAATAGGTCTGTTTTAAGTTCGATATTCTACATTTGAGATAAAGTCAGATACCTATGCATTTCAAAGAACTACCTGGAGACTCCTACATGAAGCTCGTCCTAGCATCCAACTTAAATTTTCCCAGGAGCTCCAACTTGAATTTCTCCATGAGTTTCACCTGTAATTTCTACAGAATTCCAAGACTCCCATCAAGTACTTTTGTGGTTCCGTGGTCGTGTGGCTAGTGTCCCCAAGCATTTATTCACATCGTTCTGAAGAGCGTGGGTTCGATTTCCGCCGCAACCACTGGGCGTTGCTTGCTGGTCTGTTGTTTACCGTCGTGCTTCCTTCAAAGAGCAAATAGCTCGCTGGAAGATCTGAACGTGTACGTACGAGTTTGCTTGTCTTTCAAGTATTCCATCTGGGATTACTTCAAAAGAGTCAGCTGGAATTTCACCATGACTTCTATTTGAGATTTCTTCAGCAGTTCAAAGTGAGGTTTGTCCAGAAATCCCACCTGTGATATATTCAGAAGTACCACCTGTGTTTTATTCCGGACCTCCAACCGGATTGTTTCAGCAATTCCATCTAGAATTTTTGTGGCTTCGTCGTCGTGCAACTAGTGTCACCAAGCATTTAGTCGCATTGTTCTAGGAGCGCGGGTTCGATTCCCGCCGCAGCTGTCAGGAAAAGTTTTCGGCTGTGCCACTGGGCGTTGCATGCTAGTCCGTTGTCTAGTGTCTTGCTTCTTTCAAAGAGCGAATAGCTCACTGGAAGTACTGAACGTGTCCGTGTCTTTTTTTTAATTCCTACAGAAGTTCCAACTTGAATTACCCCAAGAGTTGCTACAGAAATTCTTCCAAGTGTTCTAACAGGAATTCTTCAAGGAGCTCCAGCTGAGATACCTCTAGTAATTCCATCTAGAATTCTTCTACGAATTCCACCTGAGGTTTGTTTAGGAGTTTCACCAGTGATTTTTTCAAGTATTCCATCCTGCATTTATTCAGGAGATCCACCTGAGATTTCTCCAAGAATTCCACCTAGGATTCCTACAGAAGATTTACCAGGGATTTTTCCAAGAGCTGGTCCTGAGTTATTCAGGACTTCCACTCGGGATTTCCTCACGTGTTTTACCTAGGATTCCTCCCAGGAGTTCCACCTAGGATTTCTCCAATTTATTCAGGAGCTTCACCCGGGATATTGGGGTCCTTGTAGCCACAGCTGTAAAGACGTGGGTATTAAGAAGCATGACCATACAGTGTGAAGGGTTCGATTTCCGGTCGATCGAGGAACTTTTCGTAATGGAAAATTACTTGACTTGCTTGAGCAGAGCATATTCGTGTCTGCCATACGATATACACATGCAAGGCGGTTATTGGCAAGGGAAGTTCTCAGTTGAAAACCGTGGAAGTTCTCATAGAGCACTAAGCTAAATAGCAGGTTTTGTCCCAATGAGGGCGTTACGCTAAGGAAAGAAAGAGCGCAGGGTTTATTCAGGAGTTTTATCTTGGATTCCAACTAGAACCACTCTAAGAGTTGCCAAAGAAATTCCTCCAAAAGTTTGAACAGGAATTCCTCCTGGAGTTCCAGCTGTCATTTATTCAGCAGTTCCACATGGGATCTCTCCACGAGTTCTATCTAAGATTCCTCCATGAGCTCCACCAGGAATTTATTCAAGAGTTCCATCTAGGTTTAATTCAGGAGTCCCTTCCAACTAGAATTCCTCTTGGAGGACCACCTATGGTTTGTCCAGGAACTCTACCTGGAATTTGTTTCTAGGGATTCCTTCTGGAGTTTCAGCTGGGATTTCTTCTACCCTAAGAGAGTTTTTCAGGATTTCCGCCTGCGATACCTCCAGGAGTTTCACCTAGGATTTCAGCAGTACCAAGCTGCCTCCAAAGGTTCCAACTAGAGATTCACCTGGAATTTCTCCTGTCAATTCATCTGGACATGCTCCATGACACGAGCTTCTAATAATGTTCTTCGTGTAGTGTTTAATGTTTTAACGAGTGTTTCTTCTAAAGTGCTCCTTCGAAAATTACTTTTGGAGCGTTTCTACCAGGAGTATTGCTTCGAAAGTTGCAAATGTTTTTCTTGGGATGCCTGTCTTGAATTATTCCTTCGGAAGTATTTCTAATGGGGTTTTCCTCCACGAGTTATTCCAGGACTAAAGTAACATTATTGAGTCAAATATACTACCCGAGCAGAAGAAAATAACAAGAGAATAAAATATCAAGGTATTTATCTTAAATACTACCATACCTTAATATGCCCTTCATTAGGTGATAATAAGAGGCAAAATAACAAAAACGAATACCAAAATTGTATATAAATAACACCTAGAAAATAACGAATCTTGTTATTTCAATAATGAATGCATACCTAAAATTTCAAGTGCTGTATTTGTTATCCCAAAGTTATTGAATAACTTTGTTCGATGACTTCATGATGTAATAGCAAATCTTGTTCTTCGATTATTTTCACTGCTAAACCAACAAATACTACATCAATACCAAATTCTGCTCTAATACCTCCAACTGTTATTGTGGTGATCGCATAACATTTCGTTAAATGACGCAGCAATAACAATTTCAGGTATTAGAGCACATGTTGCTCTTCGCATGGTATTTGTAAGGTATGCTTCTTAGACCCTTTCGTAATACCAAAATAAAAGGTATAAAGTTTTATGATTGTTCTCAAAACCTCAACAAGACTAATTGGTCATCAAAATGTTACTTTGAGAATATCCTCTGCCGTTCCTGTGGAAATGTTCAGCCGAGATTTCCTCCTGAAGAGTTTCTTTCTTAAAGAGTTTCTCAGGGGGTGTTTCTTCAGAAATATTTTTTTAAGAGGTGTTCGTTCATGGCTTTCTTAAGAAGTACCCCTATCACAGCAAATAATATTGTAATATCCAGACGCTTAATTTCTGCCGATGTATCATTTTTCTACTTGGACCAGTAAACCCTAGGATATAAGTTTGATATTCCATATAGGGTGCGGGCACCAGTTTTGGCCAGTCTAAGGGAAATCATTTTTATAAAAATAACCAACAATCCAATGAAAACTACCAATGTGTTAAATGAAAGGTTTCGATCTATACTTTATTAGAAAAATGCAGAAATCAAGCTAATACTTGATTTTTGTATTAAAAATGGCACTGGCCAAAATAGAAGCATTGCCGCAGTTTTGGCCATATTCTAAGCTTTGATTTCCATTTTGGCCAATCACGTGTATTTCTTATGGGAGTGGCCAAATCAGAAGCACCCTGGCCAAAATAGATATATGGGAGCTGATTTTTTAAGGAAAATTATTTTTTTCTTCCAGTTTTTAATCAAAATGTATGGTTTTCACAGCTGTAATCATCATATTATATGAGAATCTATTAGTAAAAAATTATTTTTATTTCAATTTAGATTGTAACAGGCTGAATACCGCACTATGGCCAAAACTCCGGGCTGGCCAAAACTGAAGCTTCTACCCTACTCATGGCAGCAGAATGAGATCATTGATTTTGTGGAACGCGTTAAAAAAAATCGCGCTTTTTGTACTCAGCATTAGCGTGGTGCTGGCGGTGGTGACCAACAGCGCGAGCTACGAAAGTTTATATTTCTAAAACCCCTCAAGCAATGAGATCAATTTTTAACATCTCGAAATGACATTTAGGAAATTTCAACATTCTTCTATCAGTTGAAATGAGAAGATTGCAAATTTGATACGTCTTTGATGGTGTAAATCCAAATAGAAGAATTTTCAATACATATGCACAACAGTGTATGTGTTTCGAAGGAGATACGAGACGAACCAACCAAGGGCTGAAAGTCTCGTTAATAAAGACAATAATAATAATAATAATAATAATAAGAATAATAATCCGAAGGAGATTTTGATAATGAAAAGAACAAAACCATGTGCAACTGTGGAACCCAGTTCAGTTCTACGACTACTGGCGACGGAGATAGTCGAGTGACTCCGTAGCTTGAAGGAATAGAAGCGCCCGTCTAGCGAATTGGGAGTCGCGAGTTCGAGTCTCACCGGAATACATGGATTTATTTTCATAATTCAAATGGATGTCAAAGCATTTTCATCATGGCTAGTACCGTACAGGTTTCATTGATCGTATTGTCTCAATCGAACCAAGGATAGCAAAAAAGACGAAAAAGTGTTTTGCAAATATATTGAAAATCAATGGGGATTGGCGTTTTGTTACTTTTCGTTAAAAATGCGAGGACTGAATATGTATCTAAACCAGTGCTGGAAAATTCAATTCATCATATTTAAATTCAATCACTTACAGCTTATTTTAGAAGATGAACCTGAGAATAAGATATATGAAAAACTTGTGCAGCTAGACCAGCTCTGCAAGAAAGTCACGGAAAACCACTATTTTTCGAATATTTAGGTTAAATGTCACGGACTACCGTTATTTCGGGTGAAATTGATCAGTGGGGTGAAATTGATCGACGTGGAGGCAATTTTTCTTTGTCAAAAATATAGCTTTGAACTTAAAACAATTTGTGGAAAATGATCATCATCTGGCTCAAGGGTTATTGAATGAAGAGTTTACATGTTTTACAGCTAATTAGTCACATCTTTCTGTATTAAATTTAATATTTTCCGAAACTGCGTGTTTGGCGAGTTTCAAAGGTCTAGCCGCACAAGTTTTTCATATATCATATTCTCAGGTTCAGCTTCTAAAATGAGCTGTAGGTGATTGAATTTAGATATGACGAAATTACATTTTTAGCACTGATCTAAACACCAAAGTAGATCTGGTGTGTAATAAAGATTCTAAAATACCTTTTTTATTCTTCTGTATACATCGATCATCTATTTAATGCCTTAAATAATTATCTGCTATTTACCTGTCTTTGTCTTAAGGCGAATAGCTATAATTGAATCAATAATCTTCGCAATTAAAACCATTCTCGTTAGATTGCACCTGGTTTCACCAATCCCCGCAAATACTTGCAAGGGTTCATTCACATATTACGTAACGCAAAATTTGACAATTTTAGGCCCCCTCCCTCCCCCACGTAACAACTTTTGTATGAGAAATAATGAAATTTTGTATGAAGCGTAACACAGCGCTAGACCCCCTCCCTTCCCCCTTGGCGTTACGTAATATTTGAACAAACCCCAATCACGGCGCGACAAGACCTGCGGGGATAAAATCATATGACAAATATCTGTTTGCAGCCATTTGTACAGTTAGTCACCATGTATGTCCTACCAGGAGTGGCACGTGAAGATACGGATACTGCGCGACTGACTAGGGCAACACGAAGAAGTCCAGCCGCAGCTAGTCAAAACAAACCACAGTTCACGACGAGATAGGGAGGGACAGACAACAGCAGCTGCATCTGGTCTCAGATCGCGATCTAGGGCCTAGGCTGCTGCATGTATTTGCAATTCGTAGAATGGCAATTAATTGAAACAGGTTACACACGTCGTTCGTGCCGTTGTTGACGTGAGCACCGCGGTCTTCTGGAGGAATCCCACTGGGCCACACCAGAACACCAGACTGCTAGTGCTAAGCAACCATCAGCTATCCGATGATGTAGCATCGATAAGATATAGTCAACCCCATACCCATAAAGGACGATGGCCTGTGCGTGTGCGTAACCATTTAGGAAAAGAAACTCAAACGATGGAATAATTGCTCATCATTGATATATCGATCGGTAGCACAAATGTGACTGCTTTCCCCGGGGGCTATCATTAGCGATGCGATTTCTGCTATGACGGTGTGTTGATCGGTAGATTAAGGTCAAAAAAATATGTGAACAATTTGTGGATATCTAAAAATTAATCTTATTTACATCTTCTTCTAATATTTTTACTTACCGATTTTTATAATATTTTGTTTACTACTCGACACTATAATTTTTTTAACCAGTTCATTTATTTGGGGTTCAATCGCGTTTAACGCTTTGCGTTGCGCAGCCGAAATGAGTATGTTATGTACAAATACATTCCTATATACCATAGGGTCGAAGCCAGGGTACTCGTGGCAGCTCGAGGTTAGTAAGTCACAATGTTTTAGGGATGGGCTTGGAAAGGTCTGGGAGTAAGGGTTCTCTGCAGCTCATCCGGGCGGTATCTTTGGCTTAGCGTTTTCGACGCCTTATAGTGTTGGTATCAGATTGTCGGTTTTCGTCTGCCGAATGGCCAGGAACAAAACACAAAAAGATAAAACAGAGAAGAAAAACTGGGAAATAGAACACATTCGAAGCGATTATTTAGGAAATTTTGCAATGGTCTTTGCAACATTTCTGCATGTGTGCCTTTTAAAGAAACCACAGCATCATCTGCAAGTTGTCTTAGCGTGGCCTTCCAAACAACTATCAATGTCTTTCACATAGAAATTATAAAGATAGGGACTTAAACATGAGCCTTGGGGTAGGCCCATGTAGCTAATTCTGGCAGTTATCAGTTGTCCGAGATTGAAGCTCATACAGGGGATGGGCAAAATGTTTGGGATAGGCAACTTTTTTTTCTCTCACTAAAAAGTTCAACATGCTATAACTTTTCATAGAGTGCATCAAAAAATCTCAAATTTTGACTGTTTGTCAACCTATTATATGTGCATCATTGGTACAAATTTGGGATCGATTGATTAATATTCCGCAAAGTTAGAACCGTTCGGGTAAAACACCTTTTTTTTTGACAACTCATTTTTGAGCTGTCATATCTCGGAACCCAGTGAACCGAATTGAATGAAATTTTGAACTTACACTAACAATGTGTAAGTGCTTCACAAACCATTAAAACATAGGTACTTTTCAAACGTTGAAAAAAGTTATCATGCATTGACACTTTTTGGATTTTTCTCAAAAAAATGTAATTTTTTTACATACATGTCTACATGTCAATAAATTTTAGTGTTGATATCCAAAGATTTTGCACTTTTGTTCTCAAATTATCTCTAATCAGATATATTAGAGCCTATTTAGATTAAAGGAAGAACACATTTAATAATTTTTGTGTGGTATTGTAAATTTGACTTATTTTCCTCTATATGGATAAAAATTTCAACCCGGTATAACTTAATTCGCCGTGGGAAAATATTACATTTTATAACGTCGTATTAAGTATCAATATATTGTTGATAAACGTTAAAAAATTCATTCAATTCGGTTCACTGGTTTCCGAAATATGACAGTTCAAAAAATAGTTGTCTAAAAAATAGTGTTTTACCCGAACGGTTCTTACTTCGCGAAAAATTAATCAATCGAGCCCAAATTTGTACCAATCATGCACATATAATAGGTTGACAAACAGTCAAAATTTGAGATTTTTTGATGCACTCTATGAAAAGTTACAGCATGTTGAATTTTTTTTGTGGGAGAAAAAAAGTTGCCTATCCCAAACATTTTGGCCATCCCCTGTATGTTTTTCTGACAACATATCATACAAGAAATTATTTAAAATTCCTGGAAGTCATCAATTGTGCAGTTTTTCTGACAATATGCCTATGGAAACTAAATCCCCTAAATGTCCAAGAAAACTGGAGCCAATTGCTCCTTTTCCGCAAAGGCCAGTTTCTTATGAAAGCAACGCTAGACAATCGCTTGTTCCTTTACCCCTGCGAAACCCAAATTGTGTATTTGAAAGCAAGTTATTCGATTCGACCCAATGATCGAGTCGTGATAGGATCATTTTTTCCAACTATTTCCTTAAACATGATAACATTGCAATTACTTACCTTACCGGTCAGGCTAAGGCCGGGGTGGCCTCTGCTGTGCATAGTAGCCGCCTCCATTCCACTCGGTCCATGGCTGTTTGTCTCCAGTTCCGCACTTCCGTAGGGTCCGCAGATCGTCCTCCACTTGGTCGCCCCACCAAGCTCGCTGTGCACCACGTCTTCTTGTACCGGTCGGATGACTCTCGAGAACCATTTTAGTCGGGTTGCTATCCGACATCCTGATGACGTGACCCGCCCACCGTAGCCTCCCGATATTCGCTGTATGGACGATGGTTGGTTCTCTCAGCAGCTGATGCAGCTCGTGGTTCATTCGCCTTCTCCAAGTCCCGTCTTCCATCTGCACTGCGCCGTAGATGGTACGCAACACCTTCCGTTCGAAAACTCCAAGGACGCGTTGGTTCTCTGCACGTAAGGTCCATGTTTCGTGCCCATAGAGGACGACCGGTTTAATCAGCGTTTTGTAGATGGTTAACTTCGTGTTACGGGGAATTTCATTCGATCGTACAGTTCTGCGGAGTCCAAAATAAGCACGATTTTCTGCCACAATGCGACTCTGAATTTCTCTACTGGTGTCGTTGTCGTCGGTCACCAGTGAGCCCAAGTACACGAATTCTTCAACCGCCTCGATTTCATCACCGTCGATATGAATTCGGGGTGGTGGGCGCGATGATTCCTCCGTGGAGCCCTTTGCCATCATGTACTTTGTCTTCGACACATTAATGACTAATCCGATTCGCCTGCCTTCACTCTTTAGTCGGATGTACGTTTCCGCCATCGTCTCAAATTTACGAGCAATAATATCAATATCATCGGCGAAACCAAGCAGCCGAACGGACTTCGTGAAAATCGTCCCACTCGTGTTTATCCCCGCTCTTCTTATTACACCCTCCAAAGCAATGTTGAACAGCAAGCACGAAAGACCATCACCTTGCCGTAACCCTCTGCGAGATTCGAAGGGAATCGAGAGTGTCCCTGATACTCGAACTAAGCACATCACTCGATCCATCGTCGCCTTGATCAACCGTATCAGTTTATCCGGAAATCCGTATTCGTGCATAATCTGCCATAGCTGTTCTCGATCGATTGTATCATACGCCGCTTTGAAATCGATGAACAAGTGATGTGTGGGCACGTTGTATTCGCGGCATTTCTGCAACACCTGGCGGATGGCGAACATCTGGTCCGTTGTAGCGCGTTCACCCATTAATCCAGCCTGATATTGCCCCACGAACTCTCTTGCAATCGGTGATAGACGACGGCATAAAATTTGGGAGAGTATCTTGTAGACAGCGCTCAGTAGTGTGATCGCGCGGTAGTTCCCGCAATCCAACTTGTCGCCCTTTTTGTAGATGGGACACACGATACCTTCCATCCATTCCTCCGGTAATACTTCCTCCTCCCAAATCTTGGTAATGACCCAGTGTAGTGCTCTCACCAGTGCTTCTCCACCGTATTTTAGAAGCTCGCTTGGTAGTTGATCTGCTCCAGCGGCTTTGTTGTTTTTCAACCGGCCAACCTCCTCCTCAATCTCTTGAAGGTCAGGGGCCGGAAGTCTTTCGTCCTGTGCACATACTCCTAGATTTGTTACCACGCCACCTTCGGTACTTGCAACGTCGCCATTGAGGTGCTCATCGTAATGCTGCCGCCACCTCTCGACCACCTCACGCTCGCTCGTGAGAATATTCCCGTGATTATCTCGGCACATGTCGGCTTGTGGCACAAAGCCTCTGCGCGAGCGGTTCAGCTTCTCGTAGAACTTTCGTGTGTCCTTAGCGCGGTACAGCTCTTCCATCGCTTCGCGATCTCGTTCTTCCTGCTGGCGCTTCTTCATCCGGAAGACTGAGTTCTGCCTGTTCCGCGCCTGTTTGTAACGTGCCTCATTCGCTCTCGTACGGTGTTGCAGCATTCTCGCCCATGCTGCATTCTTCTCGTTTTTCAACTGTTCACATTCGCCGTCGTACCAGTCGTTGCTGTGATTCGGAGTCGCGAAGCCAAGTGCTGTAGCCGAGGTACTACCTATGGCGGATCGGATGTCCCTCCAGCCATCTTCAAGTGTAGCTGCGCCAAGCTGCTCTTCCGTTGGTAGGGCCACTGCTAACTGCTGCACGTAGTCTTGAGCCACTTCTACGTTACGCAGCTGCTCGATGTTGAGTCGCGGCGTTCGACTTCGACGCGTGATGATAACTGTCGAAAGTTTTGAGCGCATGCATACAGCGACTAAGTAGTGATCCGAATCTATATTCGCACTGCGGTATGTGCGGACATTGGTTATATCCGAGAAGAATTTACCGTCGATTAGAACGTGGTCGATTTGGTTTTCTGTTTGATGGTCGGGTGATCTCCAGGTGGCTTTGTGGATATCTTTGCGGGGGAAGAAGGTGCTTCGGACTACCATACCACGGGAGGCTGCAAAGTTTACGCATCGCTGGCCCTTATCATTCAATACGGCGTGCAGACTGTTTTGCCCGATTACCGGTCTGTACATTTCCTCCCTTCCTACCTGCGCGTTCATGTCGCCGACAACGATTTTCACGTCACGCGGCGAGCAACCATCGTATGTTTGCTCTAACTGCGCGTAGAACGCTTCTTTCTCGTCATCGGGTCTCCCTTCGTGTGGGCAGTGGACGTTGATGATGCTGTAGTTGAAGAAACGGCCCTTAACTCTCAACATGCACATCCTTGCGTTGATCGCCTGCCACCCGGTCACACGTTGTCGCATGTTTCTCAACACTATAAATCCTGTTCCCAGTTCATTGGTGGTGCCACAGCTTTGGTAGAAGGTAGCCGCTCGATGCCCGCTTTTCCACACTTTCTGTCCAGTCCAACAAAGTTCCGGCAACGCCACGATGTCGAAGTTGCGGGGATGTAGTTCGTCGTAGATTATCCTGTCACATCCTGCGAAATCTAGTGACTTGCATTTCCATGTTCCAAGTTTCCACTCGTAGTCCTTATTTCGTCGCGTGGGTCTTTGCCGATTGTATCGAGTCGTATTTTCTCCTATGTTATTCGCAATGGGGATTTTTACGGGTGGCTTATAGGGCCTACGCCAACACTCCTGTCTCTCCGGAGGGCCATCGTGCCAGTTCTGTTTAACGTCCCAACCAACACTGGGACGACCACGCTGATGGGGCTACCACCTTGGGTCTAGCTGGGCGTGGTGCAGCGTTTCTTACTCAGCCGATGGATGCCAGAACAGACGCTGTTTGAGCCGCACCTCCTTGGTAAACAGACACTCGGATCGTACCTCCTCAATCTAGCTGAAGTCAGAAGGACAACAGTGCCCAGGCTGCACTACCAGCTAAGCACGCAACTCTTAGCTGGCGGTCTTTGTCATCGCTTGACCCGTGGAAGCATGAGGTAGGAACTTGTGAGGACCAGAGCTATATTGGACGCTCTCCTTATCGACCGTTTTGCAGCCCATAGCAATTGGGCGGTATGAATTATGCTCAGACGCTGGTTTACCAGGCTTTTGAATAGCTATTACTTTGACCTGTCTCCATTCATGCGGAACGATGTTGTTCTTTATGAATGAGTTGAACAGGTCTTAGTAATCGTCTTTTTCCGATATCTGGGAGATTCTTCAGAAGATTGAACTTTATCATATCGCGTCCCGGAGCTGAATTGTTTGATGAAAGAACAGCCATAGAGAACTCCAGCATGGAGAATGATCTGTCCAGAGAGCCGTCTCCTGAAGAAGTTTCCCAATAGAGCGGTATAGCTGGGACGGAGTCTGGGCAGACCTTTTTGTGAAGTTGAACATCCAGCGATTGGAGTATTCGTCACTCTCGTTAGAGGATGAGCAGTTTCGCATGTTGCGAGCCACTCTTCACAGCGTTGTCATCGAGGTTTCTCTTGAGAGACCGTCAATGAAATGTCGCCAATGACTACGCTTTTTCGCTTTACTCTTGATAAAGATCTGAAGTACCATGCCTACGAAAAGTTTTGAAAGCATTAGACTTTTTAGGATACAACTAGGTGCAATCACCATCCCTGGTCTTCGTTTGAAGGTTGCACTTGGAACACATCGTGTTTGTGATTCTAAATCGAATCGCCTATCGAAATCGAAAGATGTGATCGTAGCAAGGAGGGGCCATGATTGTGTCAGATTCCGAAGATATTCTTCTACTGTAGGTATAAACATATCAATAATGCCTCTAAATGTTTCTGGAAGGCCGAGGGCATCATATAGGCGATCCACGAGAACCCTAGAAGTAAACGATCCTCGCTTGGGTCTAGGAGGCTTGCTTGAAATGCAAGGAACTTTAGTACATAGCCTCTTTCTTGCTACCTTGTCGGATATTTGATATTTCTATTTGAAGTGTATTTAACAGGCGGATACGGGGCTGACAGGTTCTTGCTACAACATGGATCTGAAGCTAAAAGAACCTGATTCTTCGGAGTTTTTAAATTTACCCCGCCTCCTTTGACATTAGGCCAAGCATTAGGCAAACTTTTGAGGGAAGACATCAAAAAAAAACTTTCGGCGGAATCCCAGGGAAGATGATGACTTCCTTTTTCCAGGTGCGTGTATCTCCGCAAGAGATCCCCCCTCGTCAGTTTCGCCATCGTCCTGATCATCGGAAGATAACTCCTGGTTGGGATTTTCAACTGGGACAGCTAATTCAGACATGGTGGCGGAGGAGTTCTTAGATTTTACCATTTCCGCATAAGTCTGTTTGGAGCGTCTCGGCACGCTTTGATAGATAAATGAACGACTCGTGCTGTAAAATTCATCATTTTGCAACTCGTTGCATGAATAACTATTATATTAAGTACTGGACATTTTTCATGTTTCATCGCATTACTACACTATTAGGCTGACACAAATTTCGATTTTCTCTTAGGCTCTGTTCTCAGGGTACATGACGGATTGAATAATAGATATTTATGTAATTATTCTAAGATAAATCCTCATACATACACACCGTCAGAGTGACCTTCCATGTATGGATGAATCACAAGAGGGGTTTCGCGCGATACGACGAGCCCGCTTGTATCAATTTACTGCATCTCTGAGCTGGACTGTGGGCCATCCTACCTATATCTCTGGCTAGATGGAAACACCATCTGCCTGCCATCATTGAGGAATGGTCAGAAGCGAGCTGAGCTGGTTAGAAATGGTGTCCTCTAAAGATGACATAATACCTCGCCGATAGTGGGCTATAAATTGTACATCTACTTATTTCGAATAAAGAGCAACAACGTTCAGCGCGGCCCAAAGCCACGCACGATTGGATGGACGGTATGGCATGTGGGGCTTAGCTCTCCGGGGGGAAACCTGCACGACAAACACGCAGCGTATATGGCACTCTGGTTGCGGTGCATTATTTTCTAGTGGCTGAGCAGAGGCCGTGGTGGTTGCAGTCGTCCGCAGCTCCAGATCGGATATGGAAGAGAAGCAGAGCACGAAGCATTATGGCCGACGCCGATATCTGCGCGGTCATATATTTGAGTATGAGTGACAATATGAACACATTCCTGGAGGGATGCATTCTTCAGTCAGTACCGTTAGCTTGATCGATAGGGGGGACGCGAAGAGTTTGAGCCGTGTTATAGGGTTCAACATGATATATCATTTTACTGAGAAACTCATATTCAGCTATACAGGGTGACTGGTAATTCGTGTTACACCCGAAAGGAGGTGAAAGTAGACCATATTTGCAGCAAAAAATTGTTCTACAGGTAGGTCCGGAAATCACTGCTAAGTGAGTTATTCAAAAATTAGTGTTATTAAATTACCCCATCTTTAAACATCTCTAACTCAGAAACTATGAACCGTAAAATCAATCTTAGCGCATGGATAGAAAGCTTAAAGCTTTGTCTTTTAATGCTCTTTGGAGAGGTAATTGATTAAAAGTCATTTAAGTGCAGAAATTTTGACTTTTATGTAAAAAGTGCCTTAAAAAGTACCCCCTTTTCACCTTTTTTGATAGTTTACTCGTGAAAATCGTGATAAATGTGAGAAATGTTCTTCTACAAAACATTCATTTTTTAATACGCTACCAAACTGTCCTTTGGTGCAACATTGTATCTTTCATAGTTTTGTCACAATCTTGAATTCAAAATTTTGTGAAATAAATCAATGTTTTTATTGCAATACTGGCTGGCAACCCTACACGTTTGCTTGCTGTTGGTCGTCGTGCGCATGGCAACGAAGTCCAGCGTCGCGGCGGCGGTCATCGTTTGACAGAGCCAGCAGTGAACGGCAGATTGCGCGCAATGTTTATGAATCAATCTCAAGGCATCATTTTCTTTGGGTGAAGATTCAATTCGCCTAGATGCCATTCACCCAAACCCACTCACTGGTGGAATTTAGCGAGATCATACCGCTGGGTGGCACCGTTTTAAGGGATATTCAAACCTACGGGCCGAGACTGGGTCCGGGCCGGGGCCGCGGCCGAGACTCGATAGGGCTTTTGACGCTTCGTTCTCACTGCATACAATGCTCACCGGGCTATAGCGCCTGCGCACCAGCAATTTATGTTGCGCGAACGCACGCACAGTATGAAGCAATTGTGGAGCCTCGTAGCCGTGCGGTTAGGGTCACCAAGCTTATAATCGCACCATGCTATGGGGTGAGGGTTCGATTCCCGCTTCGGGCGTTGAAACTTTTCGTGAGAATAGTTTCTTCCCCGTTTCCACTGGTGCATGCTCCGTTGTCCGTTGTCTAATGTTAAGTTTAAAACAGTCTGTACAGCCGAAAGCTGAAGACGTTGTCCGTGTCTTTTTTAAAATTGTCATTTATTTTTGTTTTTGTTTCTGCGCACTTTCTCCAGTGTGTTTGATGTACATTCATCCAGAACTTTCTTTTGTAATTTCTACAGGAATCTGGGATTCCTCCAGCTTTTTTATGATTTCCCTTGGAGTGCTTTCTGGGACTCTCCCGTAGTTCTTTCTGGAAAACCTCTAATGAGATTCTTCTAGGAGTCCTTCCTGGTATTTCTCCAGCTACTCCGTCTGGGGTTTTGTCCTTGAGTTCTACTAAAATTTCTTCTGGGATACTTTCAAGAACTGGTTTAGAATTTTTCTCCAGGAATTCCTTCAGGAGTAGCTTCCCACAGTTTATTTATTTTCAGTTCAACGGGAAGCCCTCCTGAAGTTCCTGAGAGTGAGTCCAGGAGCTCCCCAGGCATTCCTCCAGGGCACCCCCAAAAATACCAAGGGAATTTCTTTAGAATTAGCCCAAGAATTCCTCCAGCATTTGTCGTAGAATCACCCTAGGATTTTACTGGGAATTTCTCCATTATAACTCTGGAAATTAATGCAGGAGTTCTCCAGCAATAATGCATGCTTCTCTTCAGGATTTTTCCCGAAAATTACTGAAGGACTCAAGGGATTTCTCCAGAAATTCCTGCATTAATACTACCAGGACTTCCTCAAGGGATTCCTCCAAAAAATCCTCCACGATGTCAACTAAAAATTCTTCCAGTAGTTCTTCTAGGAATAACTCCAGAAATTCATCTCGAAATTCCTACAGGAATTTCTCTTAAGGAATTGTGGAAGGGATTTCATCAGGAATTCTTCCAGGGATTTTACAAGACAATTTTTCAATAAATTGCTCCAAGACTTTCTTAAAGAATTCCTGCAAGGATTGATCTAGGAATTCCTCTGACGATTCCTCTAGATTTTTTTCCACGGTGTCCCCCAAGAGTTCTTCCAGTTATTCCTCCATAAGTTCCTGCAGGAATTCATCCCGAAATTCTACCAGGAAATCCTGCAGGGATTCCTCCAGGAATCCCACCATAAATTCCTCCTGTAATTGCTGCAGGAGATTCTCTAGAGGTTCCTCCAAGGATTCCTCTAGAATTCCTTCCAGAATTTCTCCCAGGAAATCATCAAGAAATTCCTCTAGAAATTCCTTCAGTAATTCCTCACAGAATTCCTCTAGGAATTTCTACAGGGATTTCTTCAAAAATTTCTCCAGAAAGTACTCCAGGCATTTCTCCAAGAATTACTTCATGAATTTATCCATAAATTATTCCAGGAATTCCTCCAGAAATTACTTCAGGTACTACTCCAGGAGTTCCTCCAAGAATTCCACCGGAAATTCCTTAAGGAATACCTCCAGAAATTCCATCAGGTATTTTTCCAGGAAGTCTTCTTGGAAATACTCCAGGCATAACTCCAAGAATTTCTCCGTGAGTTACTCCAGGTATTCCTACAGGATTCTTACAGATGTTTATCCAGGAACTACTGCAAGATGTCCTCCAATTTTTTTCCAGGAATTCCTCCAGTGATTCCTTCATAAATATCTCCAGTAAATGCTCCAGAAAATTATTTAGAGATTCCTTCAGAATTCCTTCCTGTATTTCCTCCAGGAAATCTTCCTGAAATTTCACCAGTGATTCCTTTAATAAATCTTCTATGGATTCTTCCAGGAGTTCGTACAGAATATCCTCCAGAAATTCCTCCTGACATTCCTCCAGACATTCCTCCAGAAAACACTCCAGGAATTTCGCCAGTGATTCCTTTAATAAATCTTCTTGGGATTCCCCCAGGAGTTCCTACAGAATATCCACCAGAAATTCCTCCAGGCATTTCTCCAGGAATTCCTACAGAAAATACTCCAGGAATTCCTCCAGGAATTTCACCAGAAATTTACTCCAGGAATTCATCCACGAACTTTTCCAGGAATTCTTCCGAAAATTCCTCCAAGAATTCTTTCTGGAATTTTTCCATAAAGTCTTCAAGGATATACTCCATGAATTACTCCAAGAATTGCTTCAGGAATAACTCGAGGAATTCCTCCAAAAAATCCTCCAAGAATTCCTTCAGGAATTCTGCCATAAAGTCGTCCAGGAAATACTCCATCAATTACTCCAAGAATTGCTTCAGGAATAACTCTGGGAATTCCTCCACGAATTGCTTCAGAAATGACTTCAGGAACTACTCCAGGAAAGCCGTCAAGAATTCCTCCCGGAAACAATCCAAGAATTCCCATAATTTCTCTTTGAATTACTCCAGGAATTCGTCAAAAAAATACTTCTGGAATTTTTCCAGAAATTCCTCTCAGAATTCCTTTTAGAAATACCTCAAGGAAATGCTTCAAGAATTTCTTCAGAAAATCCATAAAGAACTCCTCCAGAAGTGCCTCCAGCCAATCTTTTAGGAATTCCTTTACGATTTTTTTCAGGAACTTCTCCAGATATTGCTTAGGAATATCTCCAGGAATTCGTCTTGAAGAACTATTCCAGAACGTACTCCAGGATTTCCTCAAGAAATGTCTCTAGAACTTCCTTCAAGAATTCCGTCGGTTAACTTTCCAGGAATTCCTCCCGGAATTATCTCAGGTACAGTATTCCTTAAAGAGTTACTACAGGGATTCCAGGAATAGCTCCAGAAACTCCGTTAGAATTTACTCCAAGGATTCCTCCAGGAATCACTCCAGTAATTCCTCAAGGTAGGATGTCATCCAGGAATTTCTGTAGGAGTTCTTGGAAAAAATTTTGAACGGTTTTTTGATTGAAATCTTGAAAGAATTCTTGGGAGAGTTCCCGTAGCAGTTTCTGGAATAATTTCTGGAGGATTTTCAGGGAGATTTGTGCAGGAATCCCCTTAGGAATACCTCAAGGAAATGCTTCAAGAATTTATTCAGAAATTCTTTTAAAAGCTGCTTCAGAAGTGGCTCCAATCTTTTAGAAATTCCTTCACGAATTATTTCAGGAATTCCTCCACCCAACTAACAATCACTCATTTAACAAACACCATTATGACGAATTAATTCAACATAATGTTGAATAACATTTGAATTATTTTCACGTACAACCTATGTTCGGGTTTTGTTCACACAAATTTGGAGAAGTTATAAAGCATCATGTTGTGCACCAACTTAATTTTTTGTTCTTCAAAACGTTTTACAAATGTACAGGAAAGTTGTTATTCAGCTTTGGCAAAAATGACTGAAAATAAATAAAATGCAAAAATTTTGAACTCTCACGAGAGTAATTATTATTATTATTATTATGAGAACACCTATTATGAAATAAGAATTACATATAAAGTTACCTAAATCCGGATTAGAACTCGAGACCTGTCGATTGCCAGCCGCATGCCTTCCTATCTGCGCCATCCTAGAGATGGTGAGATGCAGCACCCAAAGCAAAACATAATCTTCCCATGACTCAATAATGGTCACTCCTGAACTTGTGTTCAGCAGTGGTGAATTAGCACAGCACGTGGTAATCAACTGAACAACGCCTTATACTCAACAGCTGTTCAGCCCAAAACACGTGTTTTCCATTCTGATTCCGCTGTCAGTATTTTTATCGCACGGTGAGAAAACTTGTATCGAATGCGGCCAAAAAGTGTTGGTCCTTATTGAAGATATTGTTTCCAGATGTACTAATGGCGATATGAATATGTTTATATTTTTATCATTAAATATCGATCTTTAAAGATGTATGACAATATGTGGTGCGGTATGGTCTTGGACATGGTGCATTCAGAGCATTGGTTCAGGTTATCTTCTCATGCTCAGTCGAAGATCCGTTAAGCTTTTTTTTTTATTTATGCTTTTGTCATGGAATCTTGATGTTATGTTCAATAAATAGTGCATATCGATTCGATGTTTAAGGATACTTGAAATGTGTCGATTTCTGTTTGGTTATCTAGGTGACTGTGGGAACAATATTCACTAAACACGAAAGCACTGCAATGTCAAATGCATCGATCCAAGTGTCTCTCTGAAGCAATACCTTCTTGGTGGTTCCGGAGAGACGTAGGGTTTGGCGACCATAGGAATGGTTTAGTGGGTACGAGGAGAGAGTAGTCCTGGATTTTACTTTTGTTGTAGAAGACGGCCTGTCAGACCTACACTACCCTAACCTTCTGTTAGGGTGTCTGTTGAGCAGATTATCCCCCTATGGTTTAGAAGGAAAAAAAAAAAGTGTCTCCTACAATCGAACTGCTGCGGAAGATAAACAATATAATAATCAAGGTACAAGATATCTTGTTACATGCCTCATTTTTACGTTGATTACGTCTTTTGGCACTCAATGTTAAACTACATAATTCTATTCTGTTTTATTTTATGTGATTCGTTTAAAATATTAGTTCTTTAATAACTTGGTTGTCGAAACAGTTTTAGCCATGATTTATCCCATAATCCGAACAAAGTTCCTAGTCAAACTATGACGGGCTGAAGGCGTTTATTTGACAAGTGAAAAACACATTGTTCAGGAGCATATGCTTATCGATACATCAGCATAATAAGATGCAGACAAATGTTTTGTTAAACTCCTTTGTTAAGGAATCAATGCTTGCCGAATAATTTTTTTGTTAAACGTTTGAAAAATGTTTTAATTTATCATAGTTGATACCGATGAGGAAAGTCGAACATTGACTACTTTCTCAATTGAAACATCATTTAAACAGTAATGTGTAGAGCATAATTTTAGTTCAGCTATCATTACCATTATTAAGCAACAATTCAGCAAGCTTGCTTGTTTGTGACTTGCAATTGTTAGTTGGGCAGATATTGCTTACGAATATCTCCAGGAATTTGTCCTGAAATTCTTCCCGAAATTTCTCAAGGTTTTATTTTAGAAATTCCTCAAGAACTTTTCCAGGAAGGCCTCCAGAAATTCCTTTCAGAAACACTCTAAGAATTTCTCCATGAATTACTTCAAGGCTTTCTCCAAAACCTATTCCAGAACCTACTCTAGGAATTACTCCAGGATTTCCTCAAGAAATGTCTCTAGAATTTCCTTCAAGAATTCCTTCGGTTAATCTTCCAGGAATTCCTCCCGGAATTATCTCAGGTACAGGAATTCTTTAAAGAGCTACTCCAGGGATTTCTCTGGGAAGCGCTTCATATTTTTTTCAGGAATAGCTTCAGAAACTCCGTTAGAACTTACTCCAAGAATTCCTCCAGGAATCACTCCAGTAATTTCTCTAGGTAGGATGTCATCCGGAAATTTATCTAAGAATTCCTCCCAGGAATTCCTTTGAAGTTTCTTTCAGGAATTACTCCCTGGAAGAATCCCTGGTGGAATCCTTGGAGGAACTCTTAAAATAATCCCTGGAGGAATTTTTGAAGAAATACCTGGAGGGAGTCTTGGAACAATTCCTGGGGAATTTCCTTGGAGAAATTTCATTAGGAATCCCTAGAGAAATACCTGTAGTAAGCCTTGAAGGAGTTTTTGAAAGAGTCACTGGAGGAATACCTGGAGGAATTCAAAGAGGAATCCCTGGAGCTATCTCACAAGTTATTTTAGGAGGATTTCCTGGTGGAATTCACGGAGAAATTCTTGGAGGAATTTTTGAAGGAACTACTGGAGGAATTTGTGTAGGAATTCCTGGAGGAGTTTGTAAAGTAATTCCTGAATAAATTTCTTCAAAAATCCCAGATGAACTGTTCGAGGGATTTTTGGAGAAATTCATAGAGGGATTCTTGAAGCAATTCTTGGCGGAAGTCTGGGAGGAATTCCTAAATAAACTTTTCTAGGATTTCTCCCAGGAAATCCTCCAGAAATTCCTACAGGATCTTCCCCAAAAATCACTCCAGAATTCTCCCTGAAAATCCTCCAGAAATTATTCTGTACGAACTCCTGGAGGAATCCATAGAAGATTTATTAAAGGAATCACTGGTGAAATTTCAGGAAGATTTCCTGGAGGAAATACAGGAAGGAATTCTGAAGGAATCTCTAAATAATTTTCTGGAGCATTAACTGGAGAAATTTATGAAGGAATCACTGGAGGAATTCCTGGAAAAAAATTGGAGGACATCTTGCAGTAGTTCCTGGATAAACATCTGTAAGAATCCTGTAGGAATACCTGGAGTAACTCACGGAGAAATTCTTGGAGTTATGCCTGGAGTATTTCCAAGAAGACTTCCTGGAAAAATACCTGATGGAATTTCTGGAAGTATTCCTTAAGGAATTTCCGGTGGAATTCTTGGAGGAACTCCTGGAGTAGTACCTGAAGTAATTTCTGGAGGAATTCCTGGAATAATTTATGAAGGAATTTCTAGAGGAATTTCTTGATGATTTCCTGGGAGAAATTCTGGAAGGAATTCTAGAGGAATCCTTGGAGGAACCTCTAGAGAATCTCCTGCAGCAATTACAGGAGGAATTTATGGTGGGATTCCTGGAGGAATCCCTGCAGGATTTCCTGGTAGAATTTCGGGATGAATTCCTGCAGGAACTTATGGAGGAATAACTGGAAGAACTCTTGGGGGACACCGTGGAAAAAAATCTAGAGGAATCGTCAGAGGAATTCCTAGATCAATCCTTGCAGGAATTCTTTAAGAAAGTCTTGGAGCAATTTATTGAAAAATTGTCTTGTAAAATCCCTGGAAGAATTCCTGATGAAATCCCTTCCACAATTCCTTAAGAGAAATTCCTGTAGGAATTTCGAGATGAATTTCTGGAGTTATTCCTAGAAGAACTACTGGAAGAATTTTTAGTTGACATCGTGGAGGATTTTTTGGAGGAATCCCTTGAGGAAGTCCTGGTAGTATTAATGCAGGAATTTCTGGAGAAATCCCTTGAGTCCTTCAGTAATTTTCGGGAAAAATCCTGAAGAGAAGCATGCATTATTGCTGGAGAACTCCTGCATTAATTTCCAGAGTTATAATGGAGAAATTCCCAGTAAAATCCTAGGGTGATTCTACGACAAATGCTGGAGGAATTCTTGGGCTAATTCTAAAGAAATTCCCTTGGTATTTTTGGGGGTGCCCTGGAGGAATGCCTGGGGAGCTCCTGGACTCACTCTCAGGAACTTCAGGAGGGCTTCCCGTTGAACTGAAAATAAATAAACTGTGGGAAGCTACTCCTGAAGGAATTTCTGGAGAAAAATTCTAAACCAGTTCTTGAAAGTATCCCAGAAGAAATTTTAGTAGAACTCAAGGACAAAACCCCAGACGGAGTAGCTGGAGAAATACCAGGAAGGACTCCTAGAAGAATCTCATTAGAGGTTTTCCAGAAAGAACTACGGGAGAGTCCCAGAAAGCACTCCAAGGGAAATCATAAAAAAGCTGGAGGAATCCCAGATTCCTGTAGAAATTACAAAAGAAAGTTCTGGATGAATGTACATCAAACACACTGGAGAAAGTGCGCAGAAACAAAAACAAAAATAAATGACAATTTTAAAAAAGACACGGACAACGTCTTCAGCTTTCGGCTGTACAGACTGTTTTAAACTTAACATTAGACAACGGACAACGGAGCATGCACCAGTGGAAACGGGGAAGAAACTATTCTCACGAAAAGTTTCAACGCCCGAAGCGGGAATCGAACCCTCACCCCATAGCATGGTGCGATTATAAGCTTGGTGACCCTAACCGCACGGCTACGAGACTCCACAATTGCTTCATACTGTGCGTGCGTTCGCGCAACATAAATTGCTGGTGCGCAGGCGCTATAGCCCGGTGAGCATTGTATGCAGTGAGAACGAAGCGTCAAAAGCCCTATCGAGTCTCGGCCGCGGCCCCGGCCCGGACCCAGTCTCGGCCCGTAGGTTTGAATATCCCTTAAAACGGTGCCACCCAGCGGTATGATCTCGCTAAATTCCACCAGTGAGTGGGTTTGGGTGAATGGCATCTAGGCGAATTGAATCTTCACCCAAAGAAAATGATGCCTTGAGATTGATTCATAAACATTGCGCGCAATCTGCCGTTCACTGCTGGCTCTGTCAAACGATGACCGCCGCCGCGACGCTGGACTTCGTTGCCATGCGCACGACGACCAACAGCAAGCAAACGTGTAGGGTTGCCAGCCAGTATTGCAATAAAAACATTGATTTATTTCACAAAATTTTGAATTCAAGATTGTGACAAAACTATGAAAGATACAATGTTGCACCAAAGGACAGTTTGGTAGCGTATTAAAAAATGAATGTTTTGTAGAAGAACATTTCTCACATTTATCACGATTTTCACGAGTAAACTATCAAAAAAGGTGAAAAGGGGGTACTTTTTAAGGCACTTTTTACATAAAAGTCAAAATTTCTGCACTTAAATGACTTTTAATCAATTACCTCTCAAAAGAGCATTAAAAGACAAAGCTTTAAGCTTTCTATCCATGCGCTAAGATTGATTTTACGGTTCATAGTTTCTGAGTTAGAGATGTTTGAGGATGGGGTAATTTAATAACACTAATTTTTGAATAACTCACTTAGCAATGATTTCCGGACATACCTGTAGAACAATTTTTTGCTGCAAATATGGTCTACTTTCACCTCCTTTCGGGTGTAACACGAATTACCAGTCACCCTGTATAGCTTTATTTTTATTATCTCGCAAAACATTTTTTTTTTCTATTGTTCGACGCAACCTTCCAAAGATATTATTATAGAATTTTTATAAGTTTAATTTTAATATTTTGTGTTGGGTGCTATGCGTCTTGGTTCATTCACACATTACGTAGCCTCTGTAATAGCTACTTTTAAGGTCAGGTTCGGACCTCCGTCCGGACCTGGGGCATTACCTACGCTAAGAGATTTCCCCATCCCCGCCAGTTTCTTATTGGAGACCCTCTCCTCATCGCCAACCCCAGTCCGCAACGGTCGTACGAAAGGAGGCCAAGGACTAGGATCATGACGGTGAAAGTGTTCCTCGATGATCCCCTCGTAAATCTCTGGAGACTGCTCTGTAGGAACTTTTACAACCTCTTGTCTTAACCATCACTATCTTGTAGGCATCACCCCACGGATTCGCATTGGCACTCTGACAGAGATTCTAAAAGCAGGCCTTTTTGCTTGTGCTTGTCTCGATCTTTCATGTGACCTTGACAGCGACGAACGCCACTGGTCACTCATTTGACTCCTCATCAGTGCGTGCTAGCTGCATCCGCCTAGTAGAACGTAGGCAGGCACAGCACTGGTTCGCAATCGCTTAAGGCCACCAGTATGCCGGTGGTCTCCCATTCCAAGGGTGGGCTTACCCAAGGTCTAACCTAGGTATGGTCGTATCGCATGCACGCGAGAGCACCGTTGCCAGCTCGTCTCCGCTTAATTTTTTTTTTGCAAACGACGGAGCGCCTCCCTAAATACCTACTTCGTCGTACGTCGTTGAAGTATGATGTCTTCCATCTACGAGGGCTTGACCTTGGGCTATAGTCATCACTTCCTCTACCCGCAGCCTGCTGTTGCTGAGGTCGATCGATATCTTATATGGCCAGTACCTACTGTAACTATTTCTGTGTGCATTCAAAACGCAAATATCAAATGCGAGTACACCAAATGTGGTAAGATTTTCTAACGAATAACCCGATGTCACCGGGAGCTTTTAAAACCTACGTTGGCAATGATATTGACTGTGGTTGCTAAGTTATCTTTGGTAACACTGTGTTACCGCGTTTGAAGCGCATTTAGGCACCGTTAGCATCTTGAATACAGCGATACGGTTTGCTTTGATGAATTGAGCTCAATTTTTGACACGGGACTACAATGCTGAATTTAGCGTATGCGCAAAATATTTTCGTACCGTCGTCGATGGGGTTGCAATGGGTCTGGGGGGTGAGATTGGGTCAAAACGGAGAAACATAAAATTTGAAATAGTTCATCAACTATCGCTAATCTATATATATAAAAATGAGTTTGAAGTCCCTTTGAGGCAACAAAACTCAAGAACGGGTGGACCGATCAGCATGAGTCTTGCATAGTTCGATTCGTATTCGTAGTGGCTGTGTTTATATGTACAAAAAGTTACGAAAATTGACTAAAAAAGTAAGAAATTTTACAAAATGCTGATTTTTCATGACCTGGGTAGAAAACCAACACGATCGAAATGAAACCAATCTAGAGTGCCATGCTGCAATGACCTTGACAATTGTCAAGCCACCACAAGATTGGCAAGACGAAGTTTGCCGGGTCAGCTAGTTTATATTGAAAACTTTATATTATTTCAAAGAGGAGATGTTTTTACACGTCATGAAGCAGAACAAGATGCTTAGCAATATTCGTTTTTTGTTAAATTTCTGGCTAAACTTATATGATGAAACTACTAGAAAATCACTCTGAAAAAATTTCTCCTCCGTAATGTTTTACACAAGTACCTAACCATACATTTTCTTATAAAAGGTTAGCTGTAGGTATTGCCTAGTAGATGCAACGAAAAAAGCGGGCTGTCATTGCTCTTTTTATTTAAAAATTCAATATTTTCGACCATATGTCTAAATATTAAGAATGGGGGTGAGATTGGGTCAAGTTATTGAGTGCACATAACCTTAACTAAAAATTCAACTTGTTATTTAGTCCCCATTTGACGTTAGAGTGGTACCATGTTTACGGTATCTTCATAACAGCACTTTTTTTTCGAAAATATGTCGAAGAAGTGTCAAGCGAGTGTGTTCATACGTTTAGTGCCTAATATCATTTATAACAATAAACCCATGTGTTTGGACAGCTCCTCTTATCATCAGCTAATCTTCAGTGTATTGCAATATCGTAAGCTCACAAAATAAACTTAATAGCGTTCATCTTTTCCATTCATTTTTGAAATTTTAAGGAAATATCGTGAAACTACTAGACCGTAGTGGGATCCAGGAAATACCGGGGCTATAAAACCGGTAGCATAGCACAATGTCGGAAAGCGAACGAACGTCGAATTGCGGCATACGAGATTGACATGTTTTTTTCAATCAATCTTTCAATGGGCCCCTTGCTCATTGTAATCCCCCCTCTTCTCATGGATGTTGAAATTTCAAATGAGGATGGTTGTGGTAGCTCAAAATGGCGATCTAATATACAAACGTTATTTTATCAAATTTCAACCATTTTTTTTGGTTGTATTAGCCCTTTTAGATGGATTAATCATTTCTTAACATTACCTAAGTTTTTATTCGTCATGGTTACATTGTATTTTAAGTAGGTTTACTAGATATGATCAATAAAATTAACTTATATTCTTAGATAGGCGATTTCGAATACTTTGACCTATTCTCACCCCCTCTAAGGGGTGAGATTGGGTCAATTTTCAATCATTTGTAGTTTAGTAAGCAATTCATATAATGTGATACTTTCTTGCCAAACTATTATTATCACATAGAAGAGTACGGATTACTGCACGAATTTATCCTGGCCTGCTTACTCTCACACGAAATTTGACGTTTGAGCGGTGTCGGCACCTCTCAAACGTCAAATTTTCTGTGAGAGTAAGCAGGCCAGCGTAAGTACGTGCAGTGGACCATATATACCAAATAAAAAGTTATTCCGACTTCAATTGCATTTGTTATTTAACAAACAATCTTTGAGTATCCTTTTTTGACCCATTCTCACCCCCAATGACGGTAACTCAAAGTTGGACATTTTTTTGAAAATCGCCGTTTGTTCGATCAATTAGGCACCACAGTGTAGCTGTACCAAGGCCACCTATGTCCCTGTAGGGCCTTTCCGTAGCCGAACGGCGGCGGTGGCCACCTGCACCTCGCACAGTTGCCGCAGTCAGTGCCGTGACGATCTCGTCTAGGTTTTTAATCTACAGAGCCGCTTCCGCTGTGAGAGCCGTCACCTCGATACCCTCGTCTAGGACCTTTCCCGCCAGACACTTATAACCAGCGCCCTTGAGCGCAATGAGCGTTTCACTTGTACGAGTACGTCTCATACTGCGTACATCGGCTCCAAAATCCATGAGCTTGGCGGCGTTTCTCATCACCGTCATAATTTCCGAGTACTCAGACTCTTTCGTCTTGATGACGAACGCGTCATTCTTCTTGCGCTTGATAACTGCCTACCTATCTTTCCTTGGCCTGGTGTACCTGCGCTCTTGTGCCACCGACTTTTCTACCTCTTTTTTTTTCCTTTCCACTAGGGTTTAAGGGACATCTAAGGGGGCGTCCTTCCCCTAACCTGTGGTGGCTGAGGACGTATTAACGGTCGCAACTACCTGTATTCTCCAATTCGAGACGGGCCGGCCTTTTCAGGCTCACCTGTTCTAAGCTTACAGCTTTTATCGTCGCGGTTGACATTCGGAGCTTCCTCTGTCAAATGTTCAACCATTTCGGTGGTGAGTTAAGGACAGACCTGTTAGAATCCCAAAATGGCCGCCACAATGGCCGGATTTGGCACCTACTCAAGATTTTGAGCGCACAAATCTCTTCGTAAACAAAACCAGCGCACTTGCACACGGGTTCGATTTTCTGTCGATCCAGGAACATCCATTCGTAACTCTAGGAACAATCCAGTATCATATCCAAACTAATACAGTGCGAGAAATAAGTATAAAGACAGAGCCGTTTTCCATATAAAATAATCATGTTTAGGGATCAAAATCTCTTTTTCTAGCGATTCGATTGTTATGGAATTGTGTCTGCAACCTTAAAATAACTAGAATTTTGGCTAGAAATATAAATCATCATTCATGAAAACGTTTAGGGTAAATGTACCAATAGTGGTGCTATTAGTAGCTCCTTGTAGTAAAATAATTGAATAAAATTGATAATACCACAAAATAAAGTCTGAAAACGTTAATCGGTAGTTTTCCACTTAAATTTATCAGGAAAAATGTAAAAAACATTGTTTATTTCAGTTTTTGCTAATAAATCACTTGCACCAACTATAGGTACACGGTTCCTATTAGGGAGGTAAGATTTAACATTGGTTCATATAGTGGCGCATCCCATTGAATTCTTATGGGACACACCACTATAGGAACACTACCACCACTATAGGTGCAAAGGAGCAAAAAAATTAAGGAAAATAATTGTTTAAAATAGAGTTTTCGGCTAATCCTGAACACAAAACTGAATTAATGTTATTAATTAGGGGTGATGCATCTATTAAAAATCTCATTTGCAAGCTTTTTGGTCGAAATAGTGTAAAATTGCCACTACCACCACTATTGGTACTACCTCCACTAAGGAAGCTTTTACTCTATATCGACTTTTCAGATTCATATAGGGTAATTTTCCAATTGTTGCACGGCTAAAAACTCGCCTATTGTTGCACACTCCATGTTATTCACGGCTAAAAGTGCAACAATTGGAAAATTACCGTAAAATGGCGTGTTAAGAGCTCATGGGGTGTTAAGGGATTCATCTTCACATACTACTTTGAAAAATCGCCAAACCGTATAAAAATAGATTTACTAATTCCAAATTCGCTTCAAATATGTGTAGGAAATAAAGGCATACTATAAGGGTTATCACTCATGAAAATACGGTTTTAACTGGACACTAGACTTAAAAAATAGAACGGCATTAATTTTCCTCAATTTCACTTCCATTGAAACATTCATTTGTAAGGTCAGAAATATTATTAGGAAAAGTATGTCTGTAATCGTAAGGTGTTCATTTCATTTATTTAGTTCACATCAAATTCATGATAATACTGAATCAACAATTTGCCGCCATAATACTCGATTTGCAGCTGCAGCTCTCCATCCTCGGTCACGCCCAACACTCGCCAGATCACGCTCCATCTGGTCCGCCCATCGTGCTCTCTGCGCTCCACGCCTTCTTGTGCCAACCGGATCAGTTGCAAACACCAGCTTTGCAGGGTTGTTGTCCGGCATTCTTGCAACGTGCCCTGCCCACCGTATCCTTCCGGCTATGGCCACCTTCTGGATGCTGGGTTCGCCGTAAAGTGCAGCGAGCTCGTGGTTCATTCTTCTCCGCCACACACCGTTCTCCTGCACACCGCCGAAGATCGTCCTTAGCACCCGTCGCTCGAAAACTCCGAGTGCTTGCAGGTCCTCCTCGAGCATCGTCCATGTCTCGTGTCCGTAGAGAACCACCGGTCTTATTAACGTCTTGTACATGGTACATTTGGTGCGGGGGTGAATCTTTTTTGACCGTAGTTTCTTCTGGAGCCCATAGTAGGCACGACTTCCACTGATGATGCGCCTTCGTATTTCACGGCTCACGTTATTGGCAGCCGTTAGCAAGGAACCGAGGTAGACGAATTCTTCTACCACCTCGAAAGTATCCCCGTCTATCGTAACATTGCTGCCAAGGCTTGTCCTGTCTCGCTCAGTCCCACCTACCAGCATGTACTTTGTCTTAGCCGCATTCACCACCAGTCCGACCTTTGCTGCTTCACGTTTCAGGCGGGTGTAATGTTCTGCCACCGTTCCAAATGTTCTGGCAATAATATCCATGTCATCCGCAAAACAGACAAATTGGCTGGATTTCGTGAAGATCGTACCCCGGCTGTTGAGCCCGGCTCGTCGCATAACACCTTCCAGGGTGATGTTGAATAGTAGGCAGGAAAGTCCATCACCTTGTCGTAGTCCCCGTCGAGATTCAAATGAACTGGATAGCTCACCCGAAATCCTTACTTATCGTAAGGTGTTCTAGAACTCATTTCAAATGAAACTAGGGTAAAATATTTAAGGTTACTAAGATGGTTTTTGAAAACCGACAATTTTTGTGAAAAAAGTCTAGTTTCATAAACTGGTGGGGTGTTAGGGGATTAAATTTCTCATATAACTTTTTTATTTGTATCATGATGTTTTGAGACGATTGATTAATTTTATAACAGTTACAATTCTGAAAGAAGTATTACGGATTTCATTTTGGATGATAAGCATCCCAACATTTGCTATTGATGATAAATTCAACCAATACAATAAGATCTTATGAAACAAGTGTTAGATTGATACATATAATTAGAAAACTGGTCAAATGTTCATACTCAATGCCGCGGTAGTACCCTCTTTACAGAAGTTTGTGTTCTTTAGGTGTTTTGTTATGTTCTAGCGAAGGAGTATTCTTCAAAATAGATTTTCCATCTGTTTTCTTATATAAATATTATCAATGATTGGCGCTATAACGTGACATCCAAAGCTTTTTGAAAAAGTGGAATATTCTCAATTGTTCCATATATTATGTAAACAAGACTGTCACTAACAAAACCAAGAAGACTCATAGTTACTAAAATATCCCAGAATCTAAAATACGACCTATCAGCGTTGCTCCAGAGTAGAAATATCAGCATTGAATACACAGTTTACACTCTGGGCCATCTAATGATGCTTGCATATAAAACATTTCAATATACATTAGTTTTAAGTGAACCATAAACTGTAAATACACATCCTTAGTTTACAACCTGGTCGTCAGTCTGAACTGTTCAATTTGGTTACTCTAAATAGTAACAGTGAATAATGTGTTTGTTAAAAATTGAAGCCACTCAGGTACAATTGATGGTGTTTTTCAGATTTCGAGGCTTTAACAAAAAAAAAACTTATACAAAAGTAGATGACAGTGAAATGTCCCTGCACTTTTAGGGCTTTGATAATCTTTTTCGGCGATGTTCAAGAAATATTACAGTCACTGTTTACAATCAATTAATTTTTATCTTTCTTTGAAATACAAGAACTTTCACATTCATCCCCTTAAGTTCCTTAACACCCTATTTTCATATTTTTCTAAAAATTCCCACATTTTGTTGACTATCTTCAATTTCTCCAAAAAAATCCTCAAATTTTGTAATCTATATGCGTAGCAGGCAGCAAGACAATAATCGGACTGCTTTTTCTGAAAGTTTTAAGAAGCAAAACCCATGAATTATTGGGGACGAAAATTTTTTCCGTCCCTTAACACCCCATTTTACGGTACCCTAAATATAAAGACACTTATTTCCATATAAAAATGTGTCTTTATATTTATTTGAATCTGAAAAGTCGATATAAACGTTTTAATGGATGATGATTTATATTTTTAGCCAAAATTCTAGTTATTTTAAGGTTGCAGACAAAATTCCATAACAATCGAATCGCTAGAAAAAGAGATTTTGATCCCTAAACATGATTATTTTGTATGGAAAACGGCTCTGTCTTTATACTTATTTCTCGCACTGTATTATAGATTCGTCAGTTTTCTAAGGGAAAAAGGGAATTTTATACTTTCGTGTCGCATTCCATTAAAAGACAAAATGAACAAAAACTTCAAATTTATTTTGCAATTCATACCGCAACAAAACACCAAGAATTTTACAAAGTTGCTTTTTCAGCAAAGCCTCAGCAGCAGGTTTACTTCTACTTCTTATTTGCACCACACTCAAAGCGACCGCACCGGGTAATGCATATTTAATACACACTGAAGACCTGGGTGCAGCGGATAGGTACAAGAGGGACTGCAATGCAGCGGGCGGGTACATAACTTATACTTTGGCCGGGCTTTTTCAGGAAGTCTACGATGGCAAGGCGGAGAAGTCACAACCGAATGCGCGGTGCAAAATTTACTATCATCGTAGCGCGTAGGAGCGAGCGAATTGTACCGTCACACGGTCGTCGACAGAATTGGGTGCTAATTGAAATGTGGATCTACTTATCCGCCAAATTAGGTCAAGGATAGCGATAATTGCATTGTTATAGCCGCAGGGTAATGAATCTGGGGAGTCACTACTTGAAATTGAACTGCATTGGTTTGCTGCGCTTGCTCCCTGAAGTAGTGGATCTATTTCGTTTGGAATTGTGCTGCTAATGGTTGAACGCAACTTGTTCAAGAAAAACCCACAACTGGGACCTCAGAAGGGAACCCAACAAAAACCCAGAGAAACACAAATGGAAACTAGTCCGGTACATACTAGTCGCATCGTGGCACAAAATTGGCGGCGGTGTGGCTAGTTCATGCGTCGTCGCGTAGCTTTATTTGTTGCACAAGGCACACACTGGTCAAACGTTGGTTAGTGGTTATGCTGTAATATAAACCTAGAACATGGCATTATGTAATTCAATATGTTTTATCAGGAAAACACGCTCCGATATGGTTGGCTGTCTGAATTGATTTTGCTTCCTGCATCATGTCGAATCAGGTAAGCCTACTGACCACTGATGACTTCACAGATGGGAAGAAACGTGTCAGAAACCCTCTACAGAAATACTTATATGATATCTATCGACTGGGTTAGTCTCCATTAGGAAAACCGCATAGATATCGCTTCATATTGGAAAACATGTGTTCATATGTATGTCCACATAAACATGCATAGTACGAAACACGTTCTTCCAACATGAAATCACTTTGTGTTAACCATGGGGTCTTCTGAATATAATCCAAGAAACCCCGACAACTACTAACTATGAACCCAGTAAAAATAACTCTCATAGGGGCTGTTCATAAATCACGTAGAACGTATATAACACAGCGTAACAAAAATTAACTTTTGGTCTGTCTCAAGAGCAAACTTATGTGTCTCCGAAGGTTTTTGGGCCGCTGAATCCGAATCCGGACTCAGATTTGCTCTAACACGTCACAATTTTGAGCTATACCTCAATTTATAGGGCAAAATATGCGATTTTGGGCTTTTTTGACTGCAAGCCATTAAGCATGGAAATACATTTTTTGAGCAATCAAAAGGTTAATTGGTCAATTAACATCTAAATTAACGACTCATGCAAAATACTTCGTTTTACCAAATCGATTTTGATAGTTTTAAGTGATTTATGTTAGGTACGATATTTCCCATACAAGTCACCCTCCGAAAGTTGCATGCAAGTTTTCATACTAACATAAAATGCTTAAATCTATCAAATTTGATTAGGTAAAACGAAATATTTTGCATGAGTCGTTAATTTAGATGTTAATTGACCAATTAACCTTGTGATTGCTCAAAAAAAATATTTCCATGCTTAATGGCTTGCAGTCAAAAAAGTCCAAAATCGCATATTTTGCCCTATAAATTGAGGTATAGCTCAAAATTGTGACGTGTTGGAGCAAATCTGAGCTCGGATTCGGATTCAGCGGCCCAAAAACCTTCGGAGACACATAAGTTTGCTTTTGAGACAAAAAAATGTTGCGCTGTGAATTTGAAATGGCAATTCAACATTTTTTTACAAAATTGTATATACTTTACAAAAACGATAGAGAAAGAATTTTAAAAATTGCGCCATTGCTCAGTACAAGTTGTGCGGGAAAAATTAGAAATTTCAAAGTCATGCACCTAAAACCGGTAAACCCGACAGTTGCAGTTAGACCAAACATAGGACAAATAGCGATACACGAGTTTACCCCCTGAGGAAGACACCAACCCCGTGTCGAAACGTCGGGCAAATGAAGAACGTCGTTTGTTCAACAAATGACTGCGTAGCCAAACATGATCAATTTCACCAAACAGTCGATTTAACATCAGCTTAAAAATAATTTTTAATTTTTTTCACAATGGGTGCTCAAGACTGAAAGCAAGTAAGTAGTCTTCTGGAGTACCTGCCGGGATTTCTTCTAGAGTCTTTCCGACATGCTTCCAGAGTTCTTTCTAAATTTATTCAAAGTTCCTCCTTGAATTTCCATAATATTTCCTCCAAGAACGTTTTTCCGAGATGTTCCACTTTTCTGCCGTAGTTTCTCTAGAGATTTCTCCAATAAATGTTTGCGAAATTTTTCGCAAGATTTCACCTGAACTCCTTTTGATATTTCTCCTTGATTTATTTACAAGGATTAAGGATTCTCGTAAGTTATTTATGAGACATTCCGAGAAACACGCCTTGAAAAACAAACCCTGTAAGAACTCCGCACGTAACTATTAAAAAATCCCACAAGGAGCAACCAGAATCTCAGGAAAATTTCTGATAGCGATTCCGGGAAGAGCTCTGGGAATAATAAAAATACAACTATTGCGCATTGCGCAGTTAAAAGTGCGACGAGGAAGTGCGGAATCTCAAATAAAAGTGCGATTTGGTGTCAGATCGTTTCGGTGTCTTCACCGCACTTATTCATTAGCTCATGGTGAATAAGTGCGGTGAAGACACCGGAACGATTTGATGCAATATCGCACTTTTATTTAAGATTCCGCACTCTGTCACAGTCCAGTTAGAAATGCAATGAACTATAAAAGGATGAAATCTTCTGTGAGAAGATCAAAGGTTAAACTTCAAAAAAAATCCCGCAAGAACCTTTAGGAAATATCCCAGTTGAAATTCCTGTAGAAATCCAGGGAGAAACTCAAGAAGAAAGTTCATGGAAATTTCTTGAAAAAATTAAAGGAGAAACTACGGATGAAATCCCGGGAAAAACACCTGCAGAAAATTCGTGAAAAAAATCCTTTTAAAAAACTTGGAGGAGCTTCAGTAGAAATCCCAGGAATAACTTCTGTAGCAACTCTGGGAGGAATCTTGGGAAAATCTACTGGAGAAGTCCCAAGAGGAACACCGGAAGGAATCGTGGAACATCTTCAAGAGGAAATCCGAGAGAAACTCTATAATTTCCGCGACAACATCTGTGACATATTCTTGTGGAGATATCAGGATGAGTTCCACGAAAATATCCTTGGACAAATCGCGACAATTTGCTCGGTAGAGTAATTTTCCAATTGTTGCGTGGTTAAGGAAGCACCGCTGCATTTTGGTTTTAAATGAAGAATAATCCACATTTTTAGTACGTCAATGTTAACGCACAAGAGGATGCTGTTCTCACAAGATTTCCAAACCCCAATTATTGCACAGATTGTAAGCGTTGAAGTTCCATTGTGGCACATTACGTGTTCAATTGTTCCACGCCATTTTTTTCTTGGCTTTTGTGACAGATCAACTCAAACGTAGGTATCATTGCAACTGATTCCGTGAAACATACTATATTTAAAAATAACGAAATATTGCAAATCTACATAGGTACTACATTTATTAGAGTGGATAACTGAAACTGAGGAAGATTACAAGTGGTAGTCGAAATACGCGTATCTGTCAAAGTATATGCAAAAGAGGGCGGAAATAAAAGCTACAAAACTGATTACACTCATCCGAAAAGAGTATTCTGCTTAGAGTGGTGTTTTCGAACTTTTTCAGCTAGCGACCCACTTTCGATTTTAACAGATTTTCTCGACCCACCAATACGCTTTTAGTTAACATTTAAAAATTTGAGCAGAATTTTCAGATAAACACATTTGATCGCTTTCGTTGTGATAAAAAAAAACTATTTGTTGAAAAAATATTCAATTAAAAATTGTAATAAGTACATATATAATAAATTAGGAAACGCTCATTCTAATAAATAGATCGTTTTTGTATTTTGAAAAAAGTCAAGATGCTCAAGTAATCAGTTCCAGTCTCAATAATTTGAAATAAGTTGTATTTAATGCATTCTTAATCATTCTGGCTCCATGCCATACTACAGAAATTCACAGATTTTAGAGATTATATTACACATTTTAGGAAATATAGTGCAATTTTACCCTTCAAAACCTTAAGAATTTCATTTCAAATGAGGGTGCCGTAGTTGCGCAGTTTTTTTTCCAATTCATGCATTTCATATCGTCGTGCATATTTTATAAAATGTATTAAACATATTGGGTTGAAAAAGCTAGGTACTCTTTAATTACGACGAATGGGTAAGCATCAAGAAGAGTAGAATTTCAAGAATTATAGTACGGCTGGATGGTCAAACTTGAAACTTCAACTTCTCAATATGATCCTTCACACACACTTACTGGAATTGTATAGTATTCATTCACCTGTTCTGATTTCAGCGATGGTTTAGATTGTCGAAGTTCAAAAAAAAAAACACTGAAGTTACCTCAAACCAAAGTTCAGTAGAAATAAACAGATGATTCGGTAGAAATCACGAAACGGTTGGTTTTTTGGCGATTTTTAGTACCGTTGTTGGGGGTGACAATGGGACAGAGAGGCGAGATTGGGTCGAAACAATATTTGAAATATCTCATCAAATATTGCGAATATTGAATCATCCTCGAAGTTGCCAGCAGTTCCGGTCGAAAAATTAGGTTTCTATCGCAGTTAGCTAATTTTTGATAAAAGCTTGAAAATAAGGCCTTGTTAAAATGTAACTTTTAAGGATCGATGACACATCACACTTTTAGGTAGATTGATACTTTTAGGGGATGGTTACATAAGGATGAATTTCAAAAGGCAGAATGCACAAACGGCTGAATATAAAAGGCTGAAATTAAGAAACTGTAACATAAGGCTGAAATTACAAGAGGCTGAAAATTTAAAAGGCTGAAAATGCTGCACTTATAAGTTATAGCATTTCTTCCTTTTCTTGGAGTTACGTCCCAACTGAGATAAAGTCTGCTTCTCAGCTTATCGTGTAAAAGGCACTAAGATACTTAATGCCAAAGGGAGTCAAGAAAATTTTCATTATCAAACGATCTTGGCGCGAACGCGAACAGAACGCGCATCCCTCAGCATAGTCCTATGTTTTGAAGCTGAGCTTAGTGAAGAGGCATACCAACAAACACAAAGAGTAACTGTTAATATTTATATCGTCCTTCTTTATACTTGAAGTATTCTTTCGAAACATGTTGTTTTGAAGATTCTTGTCATTATGGCTACTAACAATATCATCAGAGATTTCACCTTCTTTGAAATATATGCTATTCTTTCGAAAAAATACTGTCTTAGTAATGTAGGCGTTTAATAATGCATATAACTTTTCGATGCAGAACATAGTTAGAAAAGCATGTTCCCCCAAAATGGCTTAATTTGGCCTTGGGTGCGGTAGGACGAAAATAGTCGACGAAAACTAGTCTAATCACTATTTCAGCCTTATGTTATTCCAGCCTTTCGATGCATTCAGCTTTTTGTAATTTCAGCCTTTCGTGTTTCAGCCTTTTGTTATTTCAGCCTTTTGTAATTCAGCCTTTTGTTCTTACCCCCTTTTTAGAATCTCGAACTCAAATCCATCATACAATATATTATTGGTCAGTGCAGGGCTGTTACACATGGCGCGGATTTTGCGTTTTTCGCGGTTTTTGCGTTTCGCGCCGATCTTGCGCGTTTTTGTCAATTTCGGCGCGGCTTTTGCGGAAATAGTTTTCAAATGCACTTACATTCAATATTTAGACATCAGGCTCAACACAATCAGTAAAAAATAATGAACATTTTAAAATGAGAGTTATGGGGCTGAGTTTTCTTGGTGATACTAAAAGCTGTTTTTATGGAATTTGTAAAAAGACGCCTACCGGAACTTTTGGAGAAACATTTGGTTGAATTTTGTAGTCAAATCTGATTGGTTTTCTGACACAGCATGTCGTGAAAATTCAGAAATTCCTGAAAAAATTCTGAAGATTTTTTCGATTGCATTCTTAGAAAATTACATGGAAAAAGCTTTGGTAAAACTCTAGTGATTTTTTTAACATGCAGGACTTTTTTCATTCATTATTGATAAGTTAATAACGGAGTTCACGAAATTCCCGGATCAATTTTTGTGGAGTTTATGTCGAATCGATTTTTTTTGCTAAAATTTTAATAGAATTATTCTAAAAAAAACGTAAACTTCTGTTGTACAATTTCTCTTTGATTTCTAGTTGTAGCACTCGTTGTGAGAGGAGTTGTGGTTATTAACAGTTATTAAAGGGTTTCTTGGTAGAATTTTTGAAGGATGTTTTTGCAGAATACTTGAAGAAATCGTTGAAGCTTTCGGAATCCTAAGACTGAGGACATTCTTGCTTAAATCTTCACTGAATTTACAAGGGTGCGATTTGCCAGAAGCTATTATCATAACTTTCTGTTGGATTAATACTTTTTACATATCTTTTACGCAATGTTCAGAACATTTGCCAGACATTTTTATGAAATGCTTCCTTTTTATAAATATCTATGTATGTTTGTAATGTTCAGTCTGTAGAGGCCGCAAGGTCGAAGACGGTGTAATTGTCTTTCTCCTCCTCCTCCTCCTCTCCTCTTCTTGGCGTAACGTCCTCACTGGGACAAAGCCTGCTTCTCAGCTTAGTGTTCTATGAGCACTTCCACAGTTTTTAACTGAGAGCTTCCTCTGCCAATGACCATTTTGCATGTGTATATCGTGTGGCAGGCACGAAGATACTCTATGCCCAAGGAAGTCAAGGGAATTTCCTTTACGAAAAGATCCTGGACCGACCGGGAATCGAACCCGTCACCCTCAGCATGGTCATGCTGAATACCCGTGCGTTTACCGCCTCGGCTATATGGGCCCTGTCTTTCTCCATTAGAATTAAAATTTATTGGTGATTTAATCAATGAATTTCACTAGTATTACTCTATTTCCCTACTAACAAAAGTAGCTGCATAACAACTTATTAAGCAAACGCCTTTGGAAGCTTTCTTCCAAGCTCCTTAAGCTTTTTTACAGCCGAAATGTTAGTTGGGTTGTATCTTCATAAAATAAGTTTCTGTAGAAAGTAATCCAAGAAATTCTCTAGATGTTTCTGAAAATTTTCTTTCAATTCTCTCGAACGATTTTTGGTATTTACTACAGATTTTATTTCAGGATTTGTATCTTAACGTTGGTTATAAATTGTTTCAACAAAATTACCAAGAATGCTCCTTTTTCGGAAGTGTTTTAAGGAAAACCTATTCTCGTAAAATAGCAGACACACTGATTGCTGAACAATCAAAGAACTATCGACTCAAAACTTTTTATTCGAATAAAAAAATAGCTTGTATGCAACATTTTTCAGTTCTTGTTTGATGTATAAGTTGTCATCTAAAGTCATAGATTAATAATAGTTAAAAATTATATCATTAAAAATGCTCTTCATCTGGAAGGCAACAAAAGTTTGGTTTTTTATGAGCTTCAGTCATCAAAATCATGTTTTTGTATTGGCGCGGATTTTGCGGTTTCCAAATCGACACTTTTGTAACAGCCCTGTAAGTGGTATCAATCTTGACCAGTACTTTATTAACTTGCTTTGTAGCCAATGCGGAACAAACTCGATTCCCTTGGCCCATTCTCACCCTCTCGAAGGGGTGAGAATGGGTAAATTGTCATACACTTGTAGTTTTAAGGAATCTTGACGAACTCCAAATATTTTTCCATAATTTATACATGCATTACCGAACATCACATTCCAGTGATCAAAAGACTTTTTCATCCAAACAAGCAAATGTTATTGAGCAATGAATGCAGGCAGGAGTATGCATTTTTGACACAATCTCTCCCCCAACGACGGTATTCTATTGTTTTTTTCTAGAATTCTAGCTGCTGAACTTGGCACAATTTTTATTGCGTGTAAATATAACTGAAAATGGAACTGCGAGCAACAACTTGGACTCATATATTTCAGAAAATATGAAAAATCTAAATTTTTACCATAATCTTAAACTTTATGATTGTTAGCTCATGTAATCTAATCAATATCCGATGTAATTCGGACTAACACTTATAATATGAAAGCTTGAATAGTGTAAAGGAGAAACCCCATCTCTTGAAATAAATCTGTCGATTCATCAAAAGAGTAGATATTTGTGAATTTCGAAAATGGTTAGCCATATAATTTGTTATAAGTTAAGGTAGACTGATATTACAACTTCGCCAAAATTTCGCGACCCACCAAGACTCAGCCCGTGACCCACCAGTGGGTCGCGACCCATAATTTGAGAAACGCTGGTTGGGCGATAGACGAACCGGGGTAGATTTGTTAACTTTATTCCAAACAGGGTAGGAAAACGGTTACATATTTCCTGTAGATTAATTGTTATATTAAAACAGCGCAACTTTTTTTTTATCTCAAAAGCAAACTTATGTGCTGAAACCTATCAAATTCGAATTGGTAAAGCGATTTTTTTTGCATTTGTCGTTAATTTAGATGTTAATTAACCAATCCACTCTTTGATTGCTTAAAAAAATATTTCCATGCTTAATGGTTTGCAATAAAAAAAAACCCAAAATCGCATTATTTTCCCTATAAAATGAGGTATAGCTCAAAATTGTGACGTGCTGGAGCAAATCTGAGCCCAGATTCGGACTCAGCGACCCAAAATCTATCAGAGACATATTAGTTTGCTCTTGATACAGACCAAAAGTTAATTTTTGTTACGCTGTGTTATTTCAATTGAGTTGTTTTTTTTCGAATTTTTATAGTAACTCACTTTTGGTGATTCGTTATCGCAAGTTGGTGTGAAACTTTGGGTCGAAATACAACAAATTTCTCTGGATGAGTGCCTACACAATATTGTTATTTAAAAACTTATTTTTGAATAGTTTAAAGTACTTACTATTTGATCGATCTCACCTTAGCATAAGTAATATTAAGTATAGATTAAGAAAAACTATTTCAGTACAAAACCTGTTTATACTAATACCGCACTGTAAGATAGTATAATTTACATGTATGAAATATTGTAGCGCAATCTTCAATTCAATAATATTAATGCACCTGTCTTGGATAATATATAAATTTAGATTAGGCATTGGCAATACGCTCAATAAGAGGATAATTTTAAGCTCAATTTTGTAATTTAGCTACGGGCTACCTGCTGCACTTCACGTTCGCAATGGCTGTTTTGTGGTAATTGATCGTTATTTTCGTAGATCATATCTCCGCTCTACGACCTTTCACACAAACGGCGATCATCTTTGTGTGACTCGAGTGTGGACACGTTTGTACGTTCGCGTTCATAGAACTGCGGACATTGGGGCTCGTTGGATCTCTGAATATAGCGGGATCAACACACTGGCTTAGAGGGTTCGAAAATTCGGCACAAGATCATACTCAATCAGTTGAATTCTTGTTTTATAGAATTAAAATGCCTGAAGCTGTAATTTGTTCGGTCGTTGTCAGTATAGCTCATGTCGTTTACATTTTGAGATCTAACTATTTCTAATCAATATTCATTAATAATCCCTAAAAATATAAGGATTCACTTCAAGATTCACTATTGTTTTTCTGTATTAACGAGATTTTTAGCCCTAGGCTAGTTCATATCGGGACTCACAGTTTACTTCCATTCCGAAGGAAGAACTCGCATTTTGTGAGTTTGTCGGGAGTGGGATTCGATCTCAAGCCCTCGGCGTAACAGTCACCTGCTTCAACAATCACACCAGGTTCGTTCCTTGGATAAAGGTCTGACTTCAATGGCAAATATTTGTCATAATGACAAACAGTCTCATGGCACCTTAAGAATAACAAACTATTTTCATTTAGAAAACTGTACTGACATATGTCTTTGAAAAGAATGCTATCTAAGTGTGCAACAATTGGGTGGTGTGTATGTAATTAATTTACTATTGGTCTGTCTCAAGAGAAAACTTAGATTAACATCTAAATTAACGACTCATGCAAAATATTACGTTTTACGAAATCAAATTTGATAGGTTTAAGGCCCCTTAGCGTGTCAGCTCAAATGTTGCTCTTCTTATTTGATTCTTATTCCAAACAGTCATCAAGCACGATAGTAGTTGTGTAGCCTTTCTATACCAATTCCATAAACAAACAAACAAAAATAGCACCTCTTTGTCTCGGTACCTCCAAAGTAAACATTTCGAGAATATGAATTATTTGAAAGCAGCTCAAGCAGTAAACTACTCTACTTCAATGAATAACAAGGAAACATATCCAAATGTCACGAAAAATGTTAGATTTTTTATGTAACAAGCCAGAAATGATCAAATTATTTTGGTACGCTCTCCCACTGTTTATGTTTGCTGCAACAGCAGTGCTGGCGGACTGCTTGGTGAAGATTTCGTAAATCATAATGCTTTGCTTATTTCACTAACAATTGTGGTAAACAACTTAAAAAATAATCACCCCACAAATTATTTTTGATTTTATGACGCATAAACAATGTGTTTGACTGGATTTTTTAATTGATTTCGATCAATTTCATTGATGTTTTGGCCAGCAGGATCGACATCACTGCGTGCAATGATCGATGATTGTGCGCGCCAAAAGACATCACTGCGCTGCCGTCGTCGTCGTTGGTTCTGCGGTGGGTGGTAAACACCGCCAACCACATTTTAGTGCGGTCGAAACAAATCGTTAAAAATGTCTACTTTCGAGTGAAATAATGCTTATTAATCGTGATTACTTGGAAAGAGGCTTGTATTTGAAGTAGTGTGAATACATTTTTATGCCGAATATCTCGCGTGAAATTGATTATTTTATAGAATAAGATAAGTGTCGATTTTTTACAAACATGTATTGGTGCAATGTTGTGTAAAGTTGATTTCGGTAATGATTTTGAAGAAGCCATTTTGCGATGACACGCTAAGGGGCCTTAAGCGTTATGAATTTCAAATAACTCAACGTACATATGTACAGATGGGTAAATTATTGGTTAAATTGGGAAAAAATCCACAGCTCAGGTGAGATTTGAACTCACAACCCTTATTCGCTAGGCCATTGCTTTACCAACTAAGCTACCGAGCCAATTAATGACCCGGCAGCTTAGTTGTCATAAGGTAATTAAAATCTCATCGATCTATATCATCTTCCCCTAAACCGCAAATATAACCATCTCTGTTGTACATACGTACGAAGAGCGAAAGCGATTTTTTTATTGTTTGAAACTGTTTGCCTATCGTACAGGCCCCAACAACGACGCGTTTGATCGCCTTTCAGGTAGCAATTGTTCTTCCTCTACAAGTATATATTTCCATGCTCAATGGCCTACAATCAAAAAATCCTAAAATCGTATATTTTGCCCTAAAAATTCAATTTTTCAAAGAATTCTCACTGTAATTCTTTCAGGGATTTCCAGGGAATGAAATTAACGATCACGATCGCGATCATAGAAAACTCTCTCACACGCATTATCGGCGAAAAAAGACGTGCGATAAATTCAGACCCCGAGAATGTGTTCTCGCTCGTTCCGCAGCGCGGAAAACGGATTATCGCCAGCAATGAAAAGAAGGCTGGTTTGCTCTCTGCGCTTTGTTCGCCTTTCCGTCTGGCCGTCGCCACCAAAGGTAGCTTTTATGAATTAAATTTCTTCCTCCTTTCGAGCAGCTTGTGTGGTCGCGTGGTTATGGTGCGCGCTTAGAAACATTTTTGTGGAGAGTCTAGGTTCGAATCCCATTGGCGGCACAATTTTTGTTATTTGCCTCCTGATAATTATCGCGATAACCGGCAAGGTGATAAAGTTGGATAACGAAAATGGCAAGAGCGATTTTCAGTTTTCGGCTATCTTTGGTCGTTGACAACGTTGAATTGTTCGGTTGCTCGGAAAATGTCAATTTTCGTCTCAATTTGCTGATAATTTCATTCCCTGGGGATTTCATTCAGTAATTCCTCTCAGAATAGATCCAGAAATGGCTGCTTGGGTTCCTCTACAGATCCATTCTGGGATACATTTCCATTGGGCGGCAAGGGAGAGGTTTTTCCTAATTTTAGTGAAGGATGAGCCTAGTGTATGGATGATAGGAAATGGGAGTGGCTTAACCCCCGAAACCCATCCCTTGTGCACGGGCTTGTCTCTTGGGATTCCTTTAGGAATTTTTCCAAGAATTGGGTATGATTCTTTCAGATTGTTAGAGTTTTGTTTCGACACCTATCAATTTCAAAGAGAAGAAGAAGAAGAAGAAGAAGAAGAAGAAGAAGAAGAAGAAGAAGAAGAAGAAGATGGTATGCTGGTTCGACTGTGATTTGAGATTGGGTATAGGTTCGGCTTTGCAGTCTTGTTTTATTGGAACAAACTATTTAATTTTGTCCGACGTTCTGATGCCGGGTTCACACTAAATAAAACATCAATACTTTAGTTTCCCTGATGAAGATCCCGCAGCCGGTGTCGAAACGCTGGACAAAATTAAATAGTTTGTTCCAATAAAACAAGACTACAAAGCCGAACCTATTTCCAAAGAAGAAAATTTAAGATTTTAACGCGGTTTGGCATGCATGCAGAATTCATCCATGAATTTCTCCAGGAATGCCTTCTGTGATTCCTCCAGAAATTGCTCCAGAGATTGCTTCCGGAACTACTGAGCATGTGCACTGCCGGTGGACGCATAACTGTCCCATGTGCAAAAACAAACAATCGAGAAAATCGCGTCCAAAGTTCGAAAAAAGTAAATTGTCTCAACTATGAAGTATAAGTGCTGAATCGTGTTCTAACATCAACCAATTTTTAATTTGAGCACTATGTTTTGTTTTAGAGCGATTTTATAGTTCCATAGGATTTCCAATGAAACGTGACGCTTATGCGTCCACTTTTAAGAATGTTACAAATCGGCCATGCATTTTTTCAACAATTTTCGGAACAAACTACCTATTTTTATTTCTCCATATGATAGCACCCCACGATACATGGTCATGGGCTGCAAAATCTCAATATTGCCAAAAATGCACATGGGACAATTATGCTTCCACTGGCAGTGCAAAGGTGACCTGACCGTACAATTCATAATCGCTACTCTGAGATTGATTATTCGAAATTGCACAACGAATCACCGTTGAGTAGCTTACCGTTGTTAACCTTCCGTAACTCGCGCGATTGGCTAGCTGCGTCAGCACCACGCTAATGCTGAGTATAAAAAGCGAGATTTTTTCAACGTGTTGTACAAAATACAACAGCGCGATCGCTCGTGGGTTAATGCGCACCTTCAAAAAATAACGTCGCCGACCACGTCCTTACGTTCATCGAGGAAGGGAAGGAATGTTAGTATGGCGTGTGTTACTACTAGAGACCGAGATCACCTCTTTTTCTCCACAACTGTCTTGGGAAGGAGTTTTTATTAGTGGGGAGGGAAAAAATCCCATGAACGGGATTCAATTTAGTAAATGATGTGATTCATACAACCTCCGGTTGAATCAAAAACCTTTTGACTAATATGTAATACATGTCGTAATCGAAGATGACGAATCATTCAAATTATATCGTAAATGCAATAACTAAAGAAAACATTACAATATTAATGATTAAAACTAACTCGGGAACGTGGGCCGACACTTGAAGTGACGAACGTTATGTGTTGGGGTATGCACATCAAAATATTGTTAAAAATGTTATATCCTATACTGTTAATGATCTTAATAATATGGAAGCACGATGAGCACGATAAATATCCATCCAGGTATCCACTGTGATTACCCCAGTTGGCATCCACGAATCACATTGAGCTCTCCTCCAAGAGGGAATTCATCACTCTTGAAACACTTATAGATTCCGTGAAGAAATCCCTTCAGAGATGCCAAATCGTCCAGTGATTCCCTTAGGAATATTTCCAAAGATATGCAAAACGGAAAAGGCGGGTAATCGATTGCGTATTGCTCCAGCACTCCGATTAACGAGAACATATGAATTTAGCGCCTTCAAATGATTTTTGAGACAGATATGGTCTTCGAATAAGTTGCCTCTTTCTGAAGTACATGAACAAAAAACTTGCGTATATCTTTTCATAATGTTGTTAAAAATCGTCTAAAACATTTTTTTTTTCTTTTCTCTATTTTCAGTTTTCACATGGGGTCGGAAAATGGGCAAGAAATTCGATCTCCTACGACGTGGTAGTGATGCTCAAAAACTTCCAACAACGCCGTCTCCATCGACAAATACGCCCAGCTGCGTGCCCATTTTCAACTCGGATACTATCAAGAAAAGCAAATCCGTTCCATTGAAGCCGTATCCACCTACTAATGATCCATTGGTAAAGCTCAATAGCGAACGATCATCGGGGACCTTCAAGAATTTCTTTTATCGCATGGGATCTACTGGTATGCTTAACCATCGATCGAATCAGTCCCAGAAGCAACAACAGCAGCAACAAGCAAATCAAGAAACTCAGCCAACCAGTCCTCAGCAAAGCTTGCCATCTCAGTCAGGATATATGACTAAGAACAAAACTGATGGACACTCTACGCTATACCGTAGTAGCTCGACAAGTCAGCTGAACACGTCGTCCTACATCAAGTGTGACGATCCAACCGAGGGTATTAATTTGGCCAACGGAAATCACAAAAACGCTGTTAGCAGTACAAATCTGAATATTTCATCAATGGAACAATCTGCGACAAAGCAGACCCCTTCGGCAAAATCTTCAAGTTGTGACGATATAGTGAGAGTTGCTGCAACGCAAGAACAGCTATCTAAGAAAAATCATTTTCCTTATGCTTTTCTCCGATCAAAATTGTCCGTTCTTCCGGAGGAAAATGGAGGCTCAGTTATAAACTATAATCGAATAAAAGAAAACCTGCTCCGATCGGGAAATCGTGGATCGGTCATCAGTTTGCGATCTGATTTGGATAACATTTCCATAACTGACTCTCAGTTAAATATTTCAGACAATGGAGATGTCTTTATCTCCGGTAATGATTCGAAATCCATGACGGCGTGCGATTTGAGCTCGATATCTCGTAACAATTCCATCAAGACGCTAACGGATGACCACAGCTTTGTCAGCAACTACCAAAGATTGAGCAGCTGTCTCAGCAGCAACGAGTCCGGCTACGATAGTGACGGTCGCCATGCTGAGGATAAGATTGACGAAAATGGATCCGGTTCGGCAGCCAATAGCCTCACAGTTCATCATGGTGCCTCGAGTCTGGTGGATCCGTACGCTGATGCCATTCGAAGCAAGGATCAATCGTACATGTTCGGTAGCCGGAGACGAATGTCTTCATCGAGCTCAATAGCGTCGGTACACAATTTGGACAGCAGCACAATCCGGCGACGGTTTCGACAAATCAAATTGGAGAAGCACAGTGCGGACGAGGTTATCGGTATTGAACTGACACCACAGACGGTTAACATGGACGAGGGAGACTGCGAAACTAGGTATCTGGTGACGGAGATCGATCCGGAAGGAATTGCTTACAGGTGAGCTCGCTTGTGACGACGTGTTTTAAAACACTAATAAACGTACAAAATTTTCAGACTTGAGTCTTGGTAGAATTATTGGTAGAACTTTCAGAGGCAAAAAAGCAACTTCTCCAAAAAATTTTGCTTAAAAAAATAATGTTTCAAATATCAAATCTATTATTGCATTCCCTACTTAGAACATTCTACTTCTTTGCACTCTGAGTAGAAAATTGTCATTAAAAAAAAAAAAAATTATAAATTTCCTAATGATTTGTTTCAGAGACGGCCGCCTACGCATTGGCGACGAGATTGTCAACGTAAACGGGCACCATTTACGTGGCCTGCAATCTCCCAGCACGGTACAACGCATACTATCGACTTTTGTCAACAACATTGTAGACCTTGTCATTGCACATGACGAGCTAACTACGTTCAATGCCGACCTGCACCGAAAGATTAAAATCGACGCTAGCGTCACGACCAAGCAGGTCAGCGAGCTGGAAGTCAACGGTGGTGCCGGTACGGTACTATCGACCAACAGTGGCACTTATAACTTGAACTCAAGACTGCAGCCAATCACAATCAACTGTTCAACACCGATTTCGAATGGACAATTGAAGCAAAATCAGCAACAGCCCAAAGCTACCTTTCCAATGGCACCGATCTACTCACCAGGGGACTACGTTCCGGTCTATGCGAACCGTATCTCGATCTCCAACACCATATGTGACGACGAAAAGTGGCAAATGCTGAGCAAGCAACGGAGCGAAGCTCTCGGAAAGGGTGGCTACTCGCAAATCCTTGGATCGAAACGAGTGATCAAAGACAGTGATGAGGATATCGTTATAGTTCCATCCACCGCGACGAATGGGGATCACTCAACTGAAGCAGGACTTCGTACACTCTATCGCCCGGTGTCGCAAGGCAATCTGAGTCTCCATTCATCCATCGCACATCTTGCCAGCAACGTCGAATGCGACGATGATGAAATGACGGCTGTATCCCGTCCAATCACCATGGTTGAAATTATTTCGGACACCATACGGAGGAATGTACCCTTCGGTAGCATTAGCAACAGCAACAGACAAGCGAACCTGGATTATCGATCGATCAAAATTAAAAAGCCAGAAGATATTCCAAAGACAGTACAAAGGATTCGATTGAACTCCTGTAACGAACCCAGCAGTGTTTCAAGTTCTAATTCCGCTGAGGGGAGTATCGCTTCGGAAGATGGTCCCGTTGATGCAAGCCCCTTGCAGCGTTCAAAAACGGAACAGAACATCAGCAGCAAAGAGGAGATGGATATCTCGATGGAAAGCACTAAATACGAATCGGGCGTTCGAATTTTGATCAATGAAGAGGGCTCGTCGTACATCGAGGGTAAGATATATCATTTTTGGGTTTTGATTTCAAGATCAATTATGTGACGGTTTTCTCAAACCTTTAGGAATCCACAAATGCATCTACGTGACTGTCACCTTCTACAAAGGAGCCGGAATGAAGTCACTCGGGTTCAGCATCGTTGGAGGACGGGACTCTCCCAAAGGAAGCATGGGAATATACGTAAAAACAGTGTTTCCCAGTGGGCAAGCCGCACTGGATGGGACGCTCATGGCTGGTAAGAATTTGTTTTAAATTGTTAAATATCTTCCATATAGTGCAAATTAGGTCTGATGGAAATGATTTATGACACTGGCCCAATGCCAGCGTGTCCGAAATTCGTCCATATATGTTTCAGATAGATAAAATTGATCTGAATAGGATTGAACTCATAACAAATCGTCCGCGATCACCGCACCGCACAGAAACAATAAATAAAAATGATATCTCTTTTCAGGTGACGAAATAATTTCAATAAACGACGTAACTGTGCACGGAATGAGTCATGCTGAAACAATTGGGCTGTTCAAGAACATCAAGGAAGGCCCGGTAGTGTTGAAGCTTGCAAGACGAAAGTAAGGATTCTTTATGATGAACCATTCCGATCAACCATTATTCAATCAACGTTCTTCTTCCAGGTACCAACGCGCCAAATCAGTGGACAATTTGCCAAATTGAGATCAGCAAGGCCAATGCTCCAAACTTCTTCCATTCCACATCAGTCTTCCCAAACAATGAACCAGCTGTCTGTGTCTTCCAACAGGAATTTCAAACCATAACTAAAACCGAGAACCTGATACGTAACGTTCCCTCTGACTCGACAATATTCGAAGCTCCCGTGCTATGCCAAAAAAGACACGCCAACATCTTATCCGGGTGTCTTGGCACTTAATTCTAGTCACTATTTTTCTGTGTACTTAATGTTGCATCAAAGTTGTATGACACATTTAAATGTCTAATTATTGAATGTATAAGTTAAATTAGGATCGATAAGAAAGCAATAAATGTTAGGACGTTTCGAAGTACATGATCATTAACCTAGACTAAATCACGACAAATCCATGATTTCTATGCAGCGTTTGTACAAAACTTTATTAAGGTAACAACAATGCAATGATAATAAAAATCAGATTTCACTCATTCATTTTCAACGCCAAAAACTGCATTAACACGCACTTTACATTTTAATGGTGTACTCTGAATACACCTGTATGGAATATTGATGACACCCTTACCTTCATTGTGAATTCAGTTCACAGTTTATCTCCGTCACTCAGTCAGTCGCTGGCCAACTGGCATACGCGAGTACGTTAACCGGGCTATCTACTGCTCTGCTTCGCTCTTCGGTGCATCTGTCGTCGCTGCGTCTTTAGAGCTGACCTGGATCCGACGCTTTTTCGAGTAATGATCGATACGACTTTCCAGACTCTCTGTGGAAGAAACAATGGAAAAATTGAAACACATTAGGTTTTGCATACCAGGCGCCTATGTAACGATGAGAGATGTGCGTATTAGAAAATTTGAATAATACATAAACTTTGTTTCTGGGACTATTTAACCCCCTATTTCATCCTTTTATGTCCATTATTTTTTCGTAGTTCACCAAACGTACGCGAGAAAACATCCTGGAATCTAAATTTAATTTCACATAAGGTATACCGGAGTAAGCTGAAATGAGCGGGGTAAGATGAAACAGCGAGTTAACATGATGTTATCTAATTATGATAATTAATTGAAAAGCCATAACACATAATTTCTGATTCAAACAAAGTTTTGGCAAAGAAAAAAAAATCCATATTGTACTCAAATCCATCTCAAAACTTCGCTTTTCATTTTGCCCCACCCGTTTTAACTTGCCCCGGTGTATCTTATTAACTTCAGAGAAACTGATGTTTCGATACCGGTATTGAAGAGTATTTCATTTAATTTTATTTTCAAGTTATTTTAGCTTTACAAATGTGGCATAATTTCCTTAGCTGAGATTTGGACTTTCTTGCAGCAGCTTAGCTATTGAATATTCAACAATTTACTGGTTAAATGTAATGAACTAAACAAAGGAAAGGAAAAACTATTGAAAAACCTTCCGAAATTGTAAATAGTGTTGGGAAATGATTCTGTATCTACGACCATTCTCGACCGAAACTCAATAGCAGTGTCAATCTCATGTTCGATGTCAAAGGTTGTGATGACTTCAAGTAGGTGATCAAGTAGGTTTAGCTTTGAGTTGGTTTCCCGTTGGAAACGAGCACCCTTAGCAAATTTATACCGACTATAAATAATAAAAGGGATAATAGTCAAATAAATATAAACCATAAGCTAATACACGGCTGCAAAACAAGCACCATACAGCTACCAAACTCGGTTTTCAGAAATCAATCACTTGTCACTGGGGCTGCCTTTACTGCACTCTATACAAACTCCGGGAGATTTCTCGGAAGATGTCAAAACTTACATACATACATTTATTTATTTGTTCAACATCATTAAGATAAGACATAATCAACAATAACGCCACAATACTCGGTTTGTGGCTGCCGCTCTCCATCCTCGGTCGCGCCCAATGCTCGCCAAGTCACGCTCCACCTGGTCCGCCCATCGTGCTCTCTGCGCTCCACGCCTTCTTGTGCCAACCGGATCCGTTGCAAACACCAGCTTTGCAGGGTTGTTGTCCGGCATTCTTGCAACATGCCCTGCCCAACGTATCCTTCCGGCTTTGGCCACCTTCTGGATGCTGGGTTCGCCGTAAAGTGCAGCGAGCTCGTGGTTCATCCTTCTCCGCCACACACCGTTCTCCTGCACACCGCCGAAGATCGTTCTTAGCACGCGTCGCTCGAAAACTCCGAGTGCTTGTAGGTCCTCCTCGAGCATGGTCCATGTCTAGTGCCCGTAGAGGATCACCGGTCTTATTAGCGTTTTGTACATGGTGCATTTGGTGCGTGGGTGAATCTTTTTCGACCGCAGTTTCTTCTGGAGCCCGTAGTAGGCCCGACTTCCGCTGATGATGCGCCTCCGAATTTCTCGGCTCACGTTGTTGTCAGCCGTCAGTAAGGATCCGAGGTAGACGAATTCCTCCACCACCTCGAAAATATCCCCGTCTATCGTAACATTACTACCCAGACGGATCCGGTCGTTTTCGGTTCCGCCTACCAGCATGTACTTTGTTTTTGAGGCATTCACCACCAGTCCGACCTTTGCTGCTTCGCGTTTCAGGCGGGTCACGGTGTGCTGAAACAGGATTATTATCGCACTTTCATGAACCTCAAATATTTTTTCATTATAAGTTAGCATTAGCTGTATATATTAAGATTCTGGAGGTTAAAAAATCTTTTATCGGGGAAAATTAAAATAAATTCGATTTTAGTAGTTTACCACTTTTCTCATATAATATGGTATTATAGAAAGCTGATGAACCTAAACTCCGCTTGAAAAAGCTCCCTGTCTAATAATAAATTTGAAACCATTTAGAGAGAAACGAATGTAAAAGTCTTTACAACGAGTTCAAATTTGTTTGGCGTTCGTTCCATGTGTCCAGCCCACTACAGTCTGCCGAAAGTCATAAATCACAAAAGTCTACATTTCTTCCATTTATCTGGCACATAGATATTTGTAATGGAGGTAAACAAATTCTTCCCATTAGTGCAACTCATACATTTGAGGAAGCACCATACACCTGTGGCTCGTACCATTTGTAGCACATACTCTTCATGTGCTATTTTGCCTGAAATCGCGGGTATTAGTTTATTTATTTATTATCATATTTAATTTCAACTGACCTTTGTGGTCTCATTGAAATACTTAAAACTAATTACACAAATCTTTCAAACATAATATAACATAACTTTTTGCCTTCAGCTTCTTACACAAACAAAATTTGTAAAAAAACACGACATGAACTTGACAATCAACATTTGCAAACATATAGCACTAAAACATAGTTGTGAGTTCAACGGCATCATCGGTTGCATTTTTAACATTATGATTCTGGTGCCCAAACAGTCATTCGGTTTTCAAATTCTCGATATTTAAGTCCTACAGGCCAAGTTTCAGGATCCATGGCCAAGTATTTCAGTTTCGAATCGAATTCCGCATTGAATGAAATAAAGTCCAAATCGTCAATTGAGCATCCCTTGGGCAGTAATTTCTGAATCTTCACAGTACGCTGATCGTCGATATTCAAGCATTCACATACAAGCTGCTTCACGTCTTCTTCTGTAGCGTGGCGATCAACGTTGGTGAGGAACAGAGAAAACGCATCGCTGAGTTGACCACTGTGGTTTGTGAGCTCTGTTGTATCCCTAGTGTGCCTAGCTGAGTTTTGTTCCGTCTAATAAAATAGAGCTTGCGTTCGGAGGCGATGGTACACATGGTACGGCAGTTGAGTGCAGCTTCTCGCTGAATGGCTTTTGATGGTGAGGTACAAGTGTAGCAAGGGTGTCGATTATCTCTCCCACATTCGCTTTCAGGTCCGCAATGTCAGATTCAATTGCATTTTTCGCTATTCGGCTATTCGAGTCGTCATCGATCTCGGTGGATATAGAGATATCTGCGTCACGGGTCGAGCAATAATTAGCCAAGCAATCATCACACATCCATAAAATATTTTTAACGAATAGTGCACACACGGTCACATGAAGCGTGGAATCGTTCAGCACACCTTCCTTCGCAAATAGTGTAGCGTTCACTTTTGCGATCAATAGCGAGTGCACACTTTTGGCATTCCATGGCTGACACTCACGATTTCTTACGGCTTTTGGCGCAATTGTAGGCCTGAATATTTATGATAATTCAGAATAAATTAGCAAATCTAAAGTTTTCAGAAAGATAACTCTATCACAATAAACTTGCTTCACGAGATTTCACGATGCACAGAGATAACTATTTTAGGCGTTAATATTCTACTGTAATTAGCAAGTAATCAGCAGCACGAAAAAGGCGTTCAATTCGCGATCGGAACAACAGCACTATTGCAGTTGCACATACTTTGCATGTCAAACCACATCCACATTTGGATATTTGTTAAAAATTATGAGTCGACTATACTGCGTTGCGTATTTGTAAAAGTTCTGCCTCTGATCTACTGAGGACTTTTGTTTATACAAAATCTTAACATTTTCAAAGGCATATTTCCTTGTTACTTATAAAACGATACCTTTAGAGTTAAGTGAGCTGTTGAGTCTCAAATAACAAAAAGTTGACACAAAATACAAACGATTGATTCTGTCATATTATGTTAATGCATTCATAAATGATTATTAAACATTTGGTTTAAAATAAGGTACATCGGAGCAAGTTAAAACGGGTAAGGTAACAAGAAACAGCGGGTTAACGCGATATTATCTAGTCCTGATAAGCAATTTGAATGTCATAACATTTTTTAATCAAACAATCATTTGGTCAAGGATAATTATACAAATTGTATTAAAATCTTTTTCAAAACCTCACAAGTTTTTATTAAGAATTTACCTTACCGAAGGCAATGCATGCCTAATATATGTCAATGTGAATGACATCTTATAGTATAAGGCTCAAATATATTGGAAACATATCAATTTGCAAGTAATCTGATGTATTTCAATAATAGTAGTCTCATGCAATGATTATTTTCTATGTTTGTCTGGGTTATCTGTAGGTGTATGGTGCTTTCTCAAATGTATGAGTCACACTAATGGGAAGAATCTGTTTACCTCCAGTACAAATATCTATGTGCCAGACAAATGGAAGGAATGTAGACTTTTATGATTAATGACTTTCGGCAGACTGTAGTGGGCTGGACACATGAAACGAACGCCAAACAAATTTGAACTCGTTGTAAAGACTTTGGCATTCGTTTCTCTCTAAATGGTTTCAAATTTATTATTAGAAAGGGGGCTTTTTCAAGCGGAGTTAAGGTTTATCAGATTTCCGTAATACCATATTATATGAGAAAAGTGGTAAACTACTAAAATTGAATTTATTTTAATTTTCCTCGATGAAAGATTTTTTAACCTCCAGAATCTTAATATATACAGCTAATGCTAATTTATAACGAAAAAATGTTTGAGGTTCATGAAAGTGCGATAATAATCCTGTTTCAGCACACCGTGCGGGTGTACAGTTCTGCCACCGTTCCAAATGTTCTAGCGATAATGTCCATGTCGTCCGCGAAGCACACAAATTGACCGGATTTTGTGAAAATCGTTCCCCGGCTGTTGAGCCCGGCTCGTCGCATCACACCTTCCAGCGCGATGTTGAAGAGTAGACATGAGAGTCCGTCACCTTGTCGCAGTCCCCGGCGAGAAACGAATGAACTGGATAGTTCACCCGAAACCCTTACGCAGTTTTGCACACCGTCCATCGTTGCTTTAATCAGTCTAGTCAGCTTCCCAGGAAAGCCGTTTTCGTCCATGATTCTCCATAGCTCTGCGCGGTCGATTCTATCGTATGCCGCTTTGAAGTCGATGAACAGGTGGTGCGTTGGGACCTGGTATTCACGGCATTTCTGGAGGATTTGCCGTACGGTAAAGATCTGGTCCGTTGTCGACCGGCCGTCGATGAAGCCGGCTTGATAACTTCCCACGAACTCATTTGTTTTAGGTGACAGACGACGGAAGATGATCTGGGATAGCACTTTGTAGGCAGCATTCAAAATAGTGATCGCCCTGAGGTTCTCACATTCCAAATGGTCGCCTTTCTTGTGAATGGGGCAGATTACCCCTTCCTTCCACTCCTCCGGTAGCTGTTCGGTTTCCCAGATCCTGACTATCAGCCGATGCAGACAGGTGGCCAACTTTTCTGGGCCCATCTTGATGAGTTCAGCTGCGATACCATCCTTACCAGCTGCTTTGTTGGTTTTGAGCTGGTGAATGGCATCCTTAACTTCCCTCAGCGTGGGAGTTGGTTCATTTCCGTCCTCCGCTGCACTGGCGTCGTCGTTCCTTCCGTTGCCGTGGGCTCCCGTGCCTACGTTCTCCACGCCGTTCAGGTGCTGATCGAAGTGCTGCTTTCACCTTTCGATGTCAAAACTTGAACTAATTGAATAGGAGTCCCCACTAACAAAACTGCTGCTACTATACAGTACAATTCATAATACTGATTAATCCACAAACCAACAGCGCTTTGAATGCTGTTATGCGATATCATTACAGCTTGAAGTTGTAACAAAGAAACTGTTGGTATACCAACACGGCTGGTCGGATGTAAACATTATTGTCAAAACAAAGTTTAAGTCGGCTATATAACTACTAAACAAATACTTTACGGTTATCCATCTCTGTGGTATGAAATTTGGGTTGCTTTTATTGCACTTTAATCCAACTCCGAAAGATTTGTCGGAAGATGTGCAAATAGAATAAGAGTCCCAACCAATGAAAGAGGCAGCTTTATACAGTACGTTTTGTAATGTTGCCAAATACACAAAATAGCAACGCTTTGTAGCCTTCTATAGATCATTCTTTCAGCTAGAAGCTGTGAAGAAGAACCTGTTGACGCAACCACACAGCTTGTTCAATGTAAACAATATTGCGTTTGACATTTTACAAGCATTTGCAGCACGAAAAAGTTGGATAAGGTTTCTTGTGGCAGAAATATAAGGCCTTGTCTAGAGTAGAACAAAACGGCCAATTTTCCATGCTATTTCGGGACCAGTGGATACGGAGCTCGAGAGTTCGATTCCAAGTAGCGGCAAGTACTTTAATCATTCAGTTTAAAAAGCGATAAATGAGCGAAAATGTAATGCGGTTGGGGAAGCCGTATAACTATTATATAACAACTGTGAAAAGGCTGAAAAAGCGCCTTCTCAAGTGGCTATTCTATTAATGGTTACAAAGGAGCCAAGATAAGAGCTATGACTTGGTGGCACTGAAGCTGCTCGCACAGCATATGCATGTGGATTTTGAAAATGTCTTCATAATGTCTTTTATGACAAATTGGAGTTCTTTCATCCAGTTTGTCCATGCTTCTCAGTAATTTTGTAATGTCCTGAATCTGTATTCCTCTATTAATGAACTAATGAAGAATTTCAATGGTATTGTTCCGAGTGCATTCTTGCTGGAGTTCCCCAATGATAATCTTATACACTCATATGCTGCATATACTCATCTCAGGGAATAATCCTACACTGAGGATGTAGTTCGTATGTTTTTCATAGTTTACATCTTATGAATCAGTTATTTTTATTTTTTTCATAGTTCTTGTATGTTGTTCATACATTGAAAAGCGAAATCCATAAGACTAGTCGTATGAAAAATCTCATAAGAAGCATCGTATGAAAATCATAAGATGTGTTATGAAACACCATTGCTAAAAAACAACAAAACCTTTTATTGGCTTCTAACCACTTCGATTTCCGAAGCGTCGATGGGCGAATGAGTAAAGCACGCACTCGCTAACCTTGACGTTCCTGGTTCGATTCCAGGTTGCGATTTTTTTTTCAATTTGTGCAACATATTTCATAAAAATATGTATGATAGTCATAGTTTCTGTTTTTATACGTTAGAGTAAAGTGGGGCAAGAGTTTCTTTTGAAGTTTTTGAGCTTATTTCAAATTATTTTTTTCGGGTGTCAAGGATGTTCGAACCCTTTTTGAAAAAGAATCTTTCACTCCAAAAATTATGGAAATTGATCAATAATTCGAAAAGTTATGACAAAATGTTGGTTTTTGATCAAAAAAATTGTAACATGCGATGATCCTTCCAACGCATGGAATGGAATTGTAATGAAATCGAAATCGATATTTTATTTTGGGGCGTAACTAGGTATATTTTGAAGATGCTTTAGCATGTATAACTTTTTGCAAAAAAATATTTGGAAATCATATTCTACACATAATGGGGCAAGAGTTCGAGTCATGTGGCAACTTTAGGTAAAAAGCTAAAATTCTGCAAAATGTACTGATTATCTCTAAAAATGATGGAATTAGTGAGAAAATTCGATCAAAGTTGAAAAAAAAAATGTTGTTTTATCTGAATTTGGCGGAAAACTACTAATTTTTGGTGTAGTAAATTTAACCCTGATTTGGGTAAAATCCAGGTCGAACTTTAAAGTGTATTTCAGTTCCAACATCAAATATTAATTGGTTTCAGATATTTCTATTATCAAAGTGTCAATATAGTGTGCAACGGCTAGCGAAATTCCACAAACACTAGATTCGAACTTTTGCCCCAGTGGTGGGACGAGAGTTCGAATAAGACACACTCATACAAAAAGTATTGTAACTTAAAATTGAAAAGACATTTGGCGTAACTTTGTTCAGCAAAGTTTTAGCTCATGGATGATAGAATCACCAGACGGTATTTATTTATTTATATCTGCTTTGGTTTTTGGAAAAATATTGAATTTTCGACTAGGGTCGAACTTTTGCCACCGACGAACCGACGTGACAGCTAGAACAAATAAATTCAAATTTGTTGTCCGCGACGCCATGATGAAAAATAGCCGAACACTATCGCCACCTCTATAACGGCTCGCGATGATTTGATAGCTCGACACCAAACCCCCGTGTGTTCATATAGGAAACGGTTCGCGTCTGTGCTGATTTGACAGAAGCGATCGCTCGCTTCGCTGGTCGACCGTTAAATTAGGGGGGGACAGTTTTGGATCGCCACTGTCACGTCGGTTCGTCGGTGCTTTTGCCCCACCTTACTCTATCGGTATGATTTTCATACGTGAGTGTTATGAAATTTATACAGTAACAGTATGATAATAATAATTGGCGCTTTGAATCCAAAATCATAGTTCGTAACTATATAGCCGAGGCGGTAAACGCACGGGTATTCAGCATGACCATGCTGAGGGTGACGGGTTCGATTCCCGGTCGGTCCAGGATCTTTTCGTAAAGGAAATTTCCTTGACTTCCTTGGGCATAGAGTATCTTCGTGCCTGCCACACGATATACACATGCAAAATGGTCATTGGCAGAGGAAGCTCTCAGTTAAAAACTGTGGAAGTGCTCATTGAACACTAAGCTGAGAAGCAGGCTTTGTCCCAGTGAGGACGTTACGCCAAGAAGAGGAGAGAGAGGAACTATAATTTTCGCAAGAAATTCTTGTGGCAAAAAATCATAGTTGATTCGTACGGTTTTCGGAGTAGTAGTAACCTCAGTGTATAGAAATGTCAATTGGGTTTTTAAATTTTGTAAAATGTATCGATTTTTTTATTTTATACGAAAGAGCACCCTTTATAGGGCCCATATAGCCGCGGCGGTAAACGCACGGGTATTCAGCATGACCATGCTGAGGGTGACGGGTTCGATTCCCGGTCGGTCCAGGATCTTTTCGTAAAGGAAATTTCCTTGACTTCCTTGGGCATAGAGTATCTTCGTGCCTGCCACACGATATACACATGCAAAATGGTCATTGGCAGAGGAAGCTCTCAGTTAATAACTGTGGAAGTGCTCATAGAACAGCTGAGAAGCAGGCTTTGTCCCAGTGAGGACGTTACGCCAAGAAGAAGAAGAAGCACCCTTTTCTGAGCCACTATGATTTTTTTCAGATTTTTAGAACTTTATTTTGGCACCTAAATCAATTCCAAACAGATTTTTTGAAATCAACTTTTGACAGCTGGGCAACTGCTTGACAGCTGCGCCCAGTACAAAATGCGACAAGGGGTGATTCGACAAATCGCTCCCATACAAACTTCAAATCGATTTTAAAATAGGTTCCCGGGCACAGAAAATCATGAAAATTTGGATTTCGGCTCAGTTTGGAATGCAGATTTATAATATGTAATTATCTCAACACCGTTTAAGAAGCCAATTGAGTTTTTAAATTAAGAAAAAAATCAATGATTTTTTTTATTTTTAAACAAAAGAGCACCTTTTTCTGAGCCGCTATGATTTTTTTCAGATTTTTAAAAACTTTATTTTGGTACCTAAAATCGATTTCCAAGAGATTTTTTGAAATCACCTTTTGACAGCTGGGCAACTGCTTGACAGCTCCGCTCAGTACAAAATGCGACGAGGGGTGATTCGACAAATCGCTCCCATACAAATTTCAAATTGATTTTTAAATAGGTTCCCGGGCACCAAAATTGATGAAAATTTGGATTTCGGCTCAGTTTTGCATGCAGATTCAGAATATGGAATTATCTCAACACCACTAAAGAAGCCAATTGACGTATTCTTTGAAGGATCTTTGGAAGAATTCCTGAAAGTATTCTCGTAAAAGCCTTGAAACTATCACTGGAGAAAACCCTCTTAGAATTCCTGAAGGGAATTCTTGAAGAATTTCCTGGAGGTATTTCCAGAGAAATTGCAAATAATGGAATCCTTGGGAAAAATCGTTGAATTCACCTGAAGGAATTTGCTGGAATATATTCAAGAAGAAATGTCTACATGAATTTAAGAAGAAATCCCTGGAGGAATTCCTGGTGCATTCCAAAAATAAATTCTGGCAGGAATTCCTGGGAGAAGAAGAGTCTTTCCTGGCCGAAGCGTTCCTCGGAGAAATGTCTGAAAAATTCCTGCAGGAGGTATTGTAAGAATTTCTGATGGAATCTGTGAATGAACTCTTAAAGGATTTCTTGGAAAAAAATGTGAAAGAATTCCTGGATGAGTTCTTGGAGAAGTTCCTAGTTCCTGCTGGAGCAATTCCTTGAAATTCTTGAAGTTATTTTAAAAAAGTCTTCAGGTATTCCTATATGATTATTGGATGCATCCCTGCAAAAGATGATGGAAGGATTTCTGAAATATCTGAGCGAATCCCCAAATAAATTTTAGAAGAGATCTCGAGAGGAACTTCTAAGGAAATCAGTAGAGCCATCTTCGGAGGAATTCATGAAATAATCTCTGGAGGAATTCTTGGAGGAATACAAAAGGATTCCTGAAAGAATTCCAGGAGAAATTCCTGAAGTAAATGCTGGAGGAATCCATAGAGGAATTCCTGGAGGAAATCCAGGGGGAATCCCTGGAGAAATTTCTGGAGGAATCTCGAGAGGAATTAATGGAAGAATACCTCAGGAATTTCTTCAGGAATTCAGTAAGGTATGTGTTACGCAATGTGCAAACGCGCCGTCGTCATAAACGAGCCCCACAACTCGCCGCCACTGCTAATGAAGTGGAACTGATTGAAAACGAAGAGAAACATGATACTGTTATGCAATAGGGTCAAAACAAAAACGAGATAGTATATTCGGTAATTGAGATCGAGAATTTTGATAAAATTATAAAATTAGTTGCAAACTACGTCAAGTTTAGTGCTGGTTCAAGTGCCAGTTTAGATATAAAACTGTTTATTAAGTAAGATTGATTAATTGAAGTTCATTTAAGTTTGTTTATTGAAGATCAGGTAAAATCATTCTAAAGCTGAATTTCGAAATATTTGTATGACTTATACTAAATTACTTCGACAGAATTGATCATTACTTTGAGTACAGCTGAGCATCGATAGCAAGCAGCATAATTGAGGGATATTGTAAGCAGTCGCAGTTACCGTACAAGTGCAATTTCCGGACGTAGCGAAATAATACGTGGACACTAAACGTAAGTAAGAACGAAAGCAGGAAAATTTATTGATCTTAAATGTGAAACTAAACTAGGCAAAATGATTATGTATTCAACAGGAAAATTTAACAATTTGCAAATAAACGGATTAAAGCGAGTTGTTCAAGTTTACGGAAAACCGTCTACCGTACTGTTGTTGATTCGGGAACAGTATGCCTGGAGGATTTCCTGAAGGAATTCTTGTAGGACTCAATTCCTAGAATTTGTGCACATGTACCACGTATACGTGTTGTGTCCGCCCTCGTCGCTATTCTTGAAGGAATTCCTGGAGGAGTTCTTGGCGGAATTCTTGAAGAAGTCCCTGATTGCAATCCTAGAGGAAATCCTGGAGGAATACCTCACGGTATTTTTGAAAAAGTTACTGAAGAAATTGGGGTTTTAAAATTTTAAAAATGTATTGATTTTTTGATTTTATACAAAAGGGCACCTTTTTCTGAGTCACTATGATTTTTTTTCAGATTTTTAAAACTTTGTTTTGGTACCTAAAATCAATTTCAAACAATTTTTTTGAAGTCACCTTTTGACAGCTGGGTATTTTTTTTTATTCCTTGTTGGGTATATAAGTCACTGCGACCAGCTTTTAGATCTATTGTGACAGCTGGGTAACTGTTTGGCGCCCAGTACAAACTGCGACGAGGGGTGATTCGACAAATCGCTCCTGGAGGAAAGCGTGGAGGGATTCCTGTAGGAATACGTGCAGGAATTGCTGGAGGAATCCCTGAAAATTTTTTTAGAGAAATCTCTGGTGGAATCCCTGGAGGAATTCATGGAGCTCCTGTAGGAAACACTGAAGAATGCCCTGGAGGAATGCGAAGCTGAATTCTTGGAGAAATCTTTGGAGGAAAGGCTGAAGGAATGCTTGGAGGAATCGAAGGAGGTATCAGTCAGTAGGTCGGCTCTGGAGGCACGGTCTCCTCCATTTGGGATGTTTGTGCCGGAGATTTTTTGAGTTATCCTTGGAGCGATTCCTGAAGGAATTTCTTAAGGAATCCCAGGAGGAATTCTTAAAGGATTAGTCGAGACGTCAACTGGAGAAGCACCTCATTGGCGACGAACGAACCCCCGTTTGCTTTGGATGAGTAGCAGAGCCTTCGAAACGAGCCTTTGAATCGAAAAAAAAAAACAAGTTCCTTTGGAAGGAACTGCCCCAGGAACGGATACCATCCGTTGAGTTGGGCGAAACGATTATCATCATGTTCACCTTAATGTTGTACTGCCTCAGGAGCGGATTCAATCTGTTGAGTTAGTCGACAACATTGCCAAATGTGGTACTTATCCGGTTGACTTCTGGACAATTTTTGCGTGACGTAATTTATGGACGCTCCCAATATGGTTCTAGAGAGTTCTTTTTCCCTACCGGAAGCGGTTCCGGCATATCCGGAAAACTTGTTATGTGGCAAAATTCTATGAAAACTTTGATAATTTTGGATAAAATTCCAAATTATTAGAATACTTTATTTTTTAAGATAATTTTTCTGGAACTATGAATCAATAATAATCTCGAGTTGACTCGAATTTCAAGAAAATATCTGCCCTTCTGGCTACGCCCATCGCCATAGGCCATATGTAGCACCTTTTTCCAATATATCATCTCTTATCGTTACATCTGGAGATCACCATAGCAGACGGAATCGCAAATTGGCTACATTCTGATTGACGGATGCCACTTCTTCGACATTATCGAGGTTAGCACCTATCGTGGCGTTAACATCAACTTCGACCACTACCTGGTGATGGTCAAACTGCGCCAAAAACTCTCCGTCATCAACAATTTACGGTACCGGCGACCGCCACGGTACAACCTAGAGCGACTGAAACAACCAAGTATTGCCTCAGCATACCTACAGCAAACTCCTGAAAAATTCCTGGAATATTTCCTGATCGAATCCCAAGATGACTTCCTAAGCATCTGGAGTGTTGTGACGGGTAATCACTAATTCTCGACAGCAAACACGATTTTCGGTAGTGTTAGCTTCAAGCTACAAAATTCAATTTTATTAAGATAGCGATAGAAAAACATCATATAGACAACTTACGATTTTAGTGATTGCGCTACAGAATAGGGAGGAATCGTATCGAAGATCCCTTAGATTTGTGTTTGCTACAAATGTTTTGTACATATTAATGTTAAGCTCCGTTAGAATTAACTTTTAGTTTACTTACAGTTAAGTTCAGGTGGAAATTTGTAAATGTTTGTATCGACAATCCTTGTGAATCTGTGTTTAGCTATAAGAATGTGTACATATTAGTTTTTAAGTTCAATCAGCTTCAATCTTAATTCACTTACAATAACAACAATTCAGATCACTAGTTTTAAGTACAAATTCACCGTTTAGATGTAGGATTTGGAAATAAACTTATAGTTATTTAGGATTTTAAGCTAATAGACTAATAGTTCTCGTATCGTAAACTCACGGAAAAGAAAATCAATCTTTCATGACTTGCATGTTTCGGTCGCTTTTACACATCTGTCACACCAAGTGTCACACTTGACAAATCGTTCATGTGCGGCCTGTTAGAAAGTGTCTCCACAAGCAGCGGCGTCGCTGCACCGAGGGGTGTTGGTGGCACATACCCCCGCCCGTGAACCTAAGTGATGCCTCGGGTACTCCTGAAGTCTCGTTGGTTCACATTCTCCTTCGACGTCCAACACCGCTAGCTTATTCACAGGTCGCCGTAGAACTCCATTCGCTGTTCGAACAAGCGCTTGACGAGCTCTCCCATCACTGCCAACGAAGATTTTTTCGATACGCCCTCTGATCCATTGAGTCCGTCCAGCCCCATTCACAATGAGAACCAAATCTCCTTCCGTTATGTCCTTAGCTTCCTCGAACCATTTACTGCGGCGTGTTATAACGGGCAAATACTCCTTCACCCACCTTTTCCAAAACTCTCCGACGATATGTTGAGCCATTTTCCAGCTACTACGGAGTGTAGCGTATCCAGACACTTCAGTTGTTCCGATTTTGTTGCCCGTAGAACTACCCAAAAGGAAATGGTTAGGTGTTAACGACTCTTGGTCTGCTGACTCTAACGGAATATATGTTAGCGGCCTGGCGTTCACTAATGCTTCAGCTTCATAGATGATCGTCTCTAATGTTTCGTCGTTCGGTTTACGAGGATGTTCCAGAGCCGATCCGATTGCTGTCTTCACCGACCTGACCAGGCGTTCCCACACGCCACCCATATGTGGTGAGGCAGGTGGAATGAACTTCCACTTTGTATCGGCGTTCGTGAAAGTGCAAGCGATTGCTTCATTCCTTGCAGCAATCTCCTCTAATAGTTGTTTGTTGGCACCCTGAAAACAGGTGCCGTTATCCGAGTAAAATACGGCAGGTGATCCTCGGCGTGATACAAATCTTCGAATAGCCATTATGCATGATTCCGTAGACAGGCTGTGCACTACTTCCATGTGAACGGCACGAACGGACAGGCATGTAAAGAGTGCGATCCACCGTTTTGCTTGACTACGGCCTACTTTGACAAGCACCGGTCCGAAGTAGTCCAGACCGACGTATGTGAAGGGTCTTACATATGGCTCAAGTCGTTCCTTAGGGAGAGGTGCCATCACCGGTGGTTTTGGAGAAGCTTTGTTGATTCTGCACCATGCGCAATTCTTTGCGACCTTTTGAACGATGGATCTCATGTTCGCAATCTCGAAACGTTGACGAAGTTCATTAATAACCGTCTCTCGATTCGCATGACGGTAAAGACGATGGAACCATCCGACGATCAATGTTGTTACTGGGTGTTGCTTCGGAAGAATTACAGGGTACCTCGCACCGAAGGGTAGATAGTTCGCTGCTTCTATGCGACCTCGCATTCGCAAAATTCCTTGATCATCCATGTAGGGCCAAGTTTTGTAGATGGGGCTGGTTCTAGGAACTGTAGCGTGCTTAGAATTTGGAATACCAAGTGTTTTTATCAGCACTGATCGCTCCTCTGGATATACTTCCTCTTGTGCCATCTTCCACAGCAGAACTTCCGCGTTCGATAACTCTTCTTGGGTGAGTGTTTCCAGTCTTAAATTCTGCCCAACATTCCTTCGTCGCAAGCTGTTCATGAAACGGATGACGTATGCTATTGTGCGCTGCAGTCTTGTCCAGTTGTTGAATCGAGAATAATCCACAACAAACTCCCGGTTCCAGTGGGTTTGCACAATCCGAAGTTCCTCGTGTGTTGTAGTCGCGAACCGTTGCTCTGGCCATGCCGCTTCATCAAGGTGTAGAAATGTGGGTCCGTTCAACCAAGGGCTTTTGCAGTCAAGATTTGGTCCATCCTTCCACTTAGTCGCATCGTCAGAAACATTTAGCTTGGATTGAACCCATCTCCACTCTTGTGGCTCGCTCAAGGTTAGAATTTCTCCTACGCGCACTGACACGAACTTATGGAATTTTCGGTGATCGGACCTGATCCACGCAAGTACTGTAGTTGAGTCGCTCCAGAAGAATCGACTGCATACCGGCAGGGAATGATATTCGAGCATGGCTGCTACAAATCGTACTCCAAGGACGGCAGCCTTCAACTCGAGCCGTGGAGTAGACAGCGTCTTTATTGGCGCCACTTTACTTTTTGCTCCTACTAACGCTGTTTGGACACGGCCTTCATGTAGTAATCGGAAATATACGACACATGAGTAAGCAATATCGCTCGCGTCAACAAAAATATGCACTTGCAGATCATCGATGCTGGACGGGAACGAGGAGAAATAACATCTGGATATCTTCAGCTCATTGAGCTTTGGAAAGAGTTCAACCCACTGGCGCCATTTTTGGTTTAGGTCTTTGTTGATTGGCTCGTCCCACCCAGTTCCAGCAGCCCATGTACCCTGAATTATGACTTTCCCGTGGACGAGGAAGTGTGAGACAAGTCCAAGTGGGTCGAAAGGACTCATCACGACCTTGAGCACCTCTCGTTTCGTAGGGACGTACCCTTCGTCGAGTATTGAACGCATATCGTCCCGCAGATTAAACGAGTAAGAGAAACAGTCGGTTGCTGGATCCCAGGACATCCCCAGTACGGACTCAATAGTAGAACATCTTTCCAAAATTAGATTCTTCGGTTCATAAGCTGCAGGTTCCCCTATTTCACGAAGGAAATCCATAGAGTTGGAACGGAAACCACGGATCTCGAATCCACCTAGCGAGTGGACCAATTTCACTTCCTTCACTACGTCCACAGCGTCTTCGACGGTGATGAAACTATCCAAGTAATCGTCGACGTAATGGTTTTTTACTATGGCGGCGGCCGCACGTGGGTAGATTATAGCGAACTCCTCTGCGTTCAAATTTTTTACGTACTGCGCAGAGGCGGGCGAGCAGGTTGCGCCAAATGTTGCTACGTCCATCATGAAGACCTGTATAGGATGTGCTGGATTGTTTCGTCAAAGGAAACATTGCGCCAGGCGATCTTCTTTGCGGATCGAGAGCTGGTGAAACATCTCTTTGATGTCACCACAGATTGCTACAGGGAACTGTCGGAAGCGGCTGAGAACTGATGGAAGCGGAGTAAGAAGGTCTGGTCCTTTCAACAGCTTTGAGTTGAAGGAGACTCCATTCACCGTCGCAGCTGCATCCCATACCAGCCGTACTTTATTTGGTTTTCTGGGATGAACAACAACACCCAATGGCAAAAACCATACACGTTTGCGGTCTGCGTTGGTCAGCTCCGATGGTGTTGCTTTGTGAGCGTATCCCTTTTGCAAATATTCAGAGATCTGCTCGCAAACCCGCTCTTGCAGCCATGGATCCTTTGCCAATTTCCGCTCCAATGCTTTCAATCGACGAACTGCCATTGGGTAGCTGTCTGGAAAATCAGGATCGTCATTCCGCCATAGCAGTCCAGTTTCAAATCCTTGTTTCGTGCGCCTTGTCGTTTGTTGAAGTATTTCCCTTGCACGTTTCTCTTCATTGGATTCCAATAGATCCCTCTTTTCACAAATCCCAGAATCCTCTAACGCAAAATAGTCACGAAGCTGATCGTTCAGTTGACAGTCACTATCTGCTGGTGCAGCGGCGTGGAAATGAACAACAGCCCGTGGCGTTGACGTGTCTTTCGCGCATCCGTAAATGCTCCAACCCAGCCGGCACTTTGCTGCTATTGGATCGGTAGGTCCGCCTTCTCGAACTTTTAAGGGAACAACCAGGCGAAGGTTGTCCAATCCTATCAATAACTTCGGTTGGATTGATTCGTAGTCTTTTAGGGGAAGGCCACGCAAGTGAGGGTACCGTACGCAAAGTTCGCTGTACTTCATCGACTGTGTGGGCAGAACCAAACAACTGACCGTTCGTACCTCGCATAGTTTATGAAGGTTGAAATTCTCCTCACCAGAAATTTCCATTTGGACACGTCGCGACTTTTGCTCCTCTCGCGTCACGTTACCTGTCCATTGCAACGTCAATGGTTCGACTGGTCCAGATAAACCCAAACGATCGGCGACTGCCTCTTCCAAAAATGTGGTCGATGAACCTTCGTCGACGAACGCAAAGATGATTTCCCTTAGGGCACCTGCATACAGTACCACCGGAAGGACTCGGAACATGGGGGAGAAAACACCTTTTTGCATTATATTGTTGACGGGGACATTGATGGAGGGTTGGATTGCATTTGGGTGGAGAAGCGTATGGTGTTTTTCACGACAGCCTTCAAACCCACATCCTTGCCAGGATCGACACGGCCACTTACCGTGCCCATTCAAGCACGTGCAACACAGTCCCCTTTGGTGAACGACTTGCCACCGTTCATCGTTGTTCAGGGACTTGAATTGGTTGCAATCCGCCACTCGATGTCCTTCTCGTTCGCACGCTGCACATGGTTTACCTGACTTCCTTGGATTTGACATTGAATTAGTTGGCTCTAATGAAGAACCTGACATTGTCGAATGCGCATATAAAAGGCCCTTTTCCTTGGGCCGCCGTTGCTCACCTCTGATGTTGCGACTTTGACTTGGAATTTCGAAGGTCACCTGGCTTGCTGCTTCCAATAATCCTGTCATGAAGTCACCAAAGGTTGCTAACGTCGCATACGGTTGCCTGCTTTGATAGATTGCCCAGTCCATTTTTAGCGAGCCAGGGAGCTTCTCCACCAGTTCCTGCATCAGTATCGGGTTGGACAAGTGCGTGTATTGCTTCGCCGCCTTCAGATGATCCACTAGATTTTGGACGACTAGTCCGAATTCGACCACCGTCTCCAGGCGATCGTGCCTGGGAGATGGAGTACAACGCACCTTCTCAATAAGTGTTCGTATGAGCAGCTCTGGCCTACCGTAGAGCGTACGAAGCGTGTTAATGACCTGTGGAACACTCGAAGGAAGAAGTAATCTGCTTCTCACCGATTCAAGTGCGTGTCCCTTCAAACACCGCTGCAGCCGAATGAGATTTTCGGCATCGGTGTATCCACAGGCCGCTGTTGAATGCTCAAAGCTGCAAATGAAGATCGGCCAATCCTCGGGATTTCCGGAGAAGGGTGGCAACTCTTTCCCCATCACCTGCCTGGATGCTAACTGGCTTGCATTAAGTACCACGGGAAGGGACACTATTTCCGGGTTCGTGTGTGGTTGCTGCAACAAGCACGGATCACATTCATTCCTGTCTGGTCCAACGGTAACTACGGGAGACCTTCTTCCGGTGTCTGCTGTATTGAGTAATGGACGATTAGCGGAGTACGAGTGAAATTCAGTATCAACTCGCCGGTCCGTTTGACTTTGGTTGACCACGTTTTGGTGTCTTAATGCTTCCTGGCCTCGAATCCTAGAGCAGTCATGCACACCTCCCGTTCGGTGATTTTCTAGAGCTTCTATTGAGTTTCTCGGAATCGGCTGTTGAAGTGCATCACGCGTCACGCGTGCCGGATCGATTACGATTGGACGTTGATCACCTGCTGAACGGAGCAGGTTCGACCTGATCAAAGGTTCCTGGGTCCGAGAACCAATGGCCAAAGAATCTAGTTCTTCTACGAGCGGATCGGGTGAGCACTGTTGTAGCCAGATGGCAACTTGCTGTTCGGAATCGGGAATTGATGCAGCCCGGCTGCTGCATTCGCTTAACTGTCGTGCGAGGGTGTTCTTCTTCTCTAGAGATTCCTTTCGGATCATTTGCTGCTTCTTCTGGAATTCTTTTTCTTCTTGTAGTTTCCGCTGCCGCAGCCTCGCTTCCTCTTCCAAGAGGGCTTTCCTCTCCTCCAGTCGGCGTTCCTCTTCTTCCATCTCTTTTTTCCTCATCGCTTCCTGGGCTTCCAACTCTTGCTCTTTCAGTAGTTGCTCCTCTTCGACCAGCTTCATTTGAGCTTGCAGACGAGCGGCGCGAGTACTCGAAGTCGTGCTGTTTGCGCTTCGAGAGAATTGCGACGCCAGTTGTGTAACTTTATTGAGCGGCTTCAGGCCAGATCTGGCCGTTGATGACCGTAACGACCTACCTTCTGATGGTGGTGGTTTGAAGTTGTGGGACGAGGATGCTGCAGGGACAGCTTCCTTGGATTGGCACTCGTTGCACAAGTAAAGCCGGTTCTTCACTGAATCGTCCACTCCTGCGCATGTAAAGTGCTCCCAGAGCTTGCAGCTATCACAAGCTACCCACTTTTCGTCATCGGTATCTGGCCTGGTACAGGACTTACAGCTGTACCCGGCGGTCTTTCGATGTTCCTTCATTTCGGCCCGTAATTAAAATCCTTGAAGATTTGTTGTGACGGGTAATCACTAATTCTCGACAGCAAACACGATTTTCGGTAGTGTTAGCTTCAAGCTACAAAATTCAATTTTATTAAGATAGCGATAGAAAAACATCATATAGACAACTTACGATTTTAGTGATTGCGCTACAGAATAGGGAGGAATCGTATCGAAGATCCCTTAGATTTGTGTTTGCTACAAATGTTTTGTACATATTAATGTTAAGCTCCGTTAGAATTAACTTTTAGTTTACTTACAGTTAAGTTCAGGTGGAAATTTGTAAATGTTTGTATCGACAATCCTTGTGAATCTGTGTTTAGCTATAATAATGTGTACATATTAGTTTTTAAGTTCAATCAGCTTCAATCTTAATTCACTTACAATAACAACAATTCAGATCACTAGTTTTAAGTACAAATTCACCGTTTAGATGTAGGATTTGGAAATAAACTTATAGTTATTTAGGATTTTAAGCTAATAGGCTAATAGTTCTCGTATCGTAAACTCACGGAAAAGAAAATCAATCTTTCATGACTTGCATGTTTCGGTCGCTTTTACACATCTGTCACACCAAGTGTCACACTTGACAAATCGTTCATGTGCGGCCTGTTAGAAAGTGTCTCCACAAGCAGCGGCGTCGCTGCACCGAGGGGTGTTGGCGGCACATGGAGGAAGTTTCGAAAGAATTCTCAGCAAAATCATTGAAGGAATTATCGGAAGTACATCTATAGTAATTCCATCCAAGAACAGCCTAAAAAGAATTTTTGGAAAAACCCCTCCCGAAATAACTGCTGGAGAAACCATTGAAGACAAACTCATGAAGGTGGTATTCTTTAAAGCGTTTCTGAAGGAACCATTGAATTGAGTAATCAGTTTCGTACCTTTTAAGTCCGCCCTATGTTGCTTATCCTTTGACAAAGGATAAGCAACATAGGGCGGAATTAAAAGGTACGAAATTTATAACACTCATTCGAAGAGGGTATTCTGCTTAGAGGGTTTGAAAAGTCGGTACAAGATCATTGAAATTCCTGGAGAAACGTCTGAAAAAGTTTCCGAAAAAAACTTGTAACAAATACCCGAAAGAGCTCACTAGGAAATTTTCGGAGGAACTCTCAATAACGTACCAGGAAGAACTCTTGAAGGGATTCATAGATAATCTCCAGAGAAATTTTCCAGAATCTGGAAGGATTTGCTGGGGATACTTTCGGAAAAATTCCCGGCGGATGTCTGAAAGAATTTTCCGAAGAAAATCCTGCCGAAATTTGTACTAAACGTGCTGAATACTACAAGATATTCTCCAAATAAATTCCCCAATGAAGTCCTATAGGAACTTCTCGGATGAACTTATTAAAAAAAAAACTCGTGAGTTCTGCTAAAAAAGTTTGTCCTCATCACTGGATTCATTTGATCATAATTGGCTTCTTTAACGGTGTTGAGATAATTCGATATTCTGAATCTGCATGTCAAACTGAGCCGAAATCCAAATTTTCATGAATTTTGGAGCCCGGGAACCTATTTAAAAATCAATTAGAAGTTTGTATGGGAGCGATTTGTCGAATCACCCCTCGTCGCAGTTTGTACTGGGCGGAGCTGTCAAACAGTTGTGCAGCTGTCAAAAGGTGATTTCAAAAAATCTCATTGAAATTGATTTTAGGTACCAAAATAAGGTTCCAAAAATCTGAAAAAAAACCAGAGTGACTCAGAAAAAGTTGCTCTTTTGTATAAAATGAAAATATCAAAATATTTTTCAAAATTTAAAAACCCAATTCGGCCAAATGACATTCGGCCAAATGGCCAGACACCTTCCCCAAAAAACTTTTCTAGAAGCTTTCAGCGGGACTCTTGGAGTAATTCTCGATAAAATGAAAGCCAAGGGCTGAAAGTCTCTCTAATAAAGACAAATCAATCAATCAATCGATAAAATGAAGAATTTGTAGGAGAAATGCTGAAGATATTTCCGATGAAATTTTCGGAGTTTTCCAAAAAAAAAAAAAAAAAAAACATTGAGAACTAAAAGTAACTTCTAGAATAGCCGTGCGTTTATCGCTTCGATAACATGGTTTATAGTTAGCATAGCAGATTACAACTTTTCAATCACTGATTTATAGGTGAGCGTTACCCTTAACCATTGAAGTTGTTTTCCTACTAGTAAAATTATCATACCATGCAATGGCGGAGCCAGCAGTTTTTTTGTATTAAACATACACGAGAAAGAGAAAGATGGAATCTTTCGCTTTTTTATGTGTATGTTTAGAAGAGTAAGAAAGAAAAAAAGGCTGAACAATACATACCACATTTTTTGCGACCCATCAAAGGCTTGTAGTCCCGTGATTGTACGCCTTGCATAAGACCCGATTGTTGAGTTGTTGGTTTGGCAGCCTCAGGAAATTGTTGATCAAAGATGTCCTGTAAGCTTTTGAGCATTTCACGACACATGGTAGATCTGAAATTAAGATGGTGATTATCTGTTGGATTCATAACGAAAATCTCAAAGACTAACTTTATACTATTGCAAGCCCACAGACCCTGCAATTCCGAAATCGTCCGTGTTAGACTTTCCTCCTCGTACACCCATTCTCGAAGGTCCGAATCAACTTCCGTTTCTTCGTCGTCCTCCAGCACTGGAGCGTTTTTGTCGAAAACCGCTGGGTCAAATACACCTTTGTTTCGATAATCGCACTCGTACAGATTCAACGGTAAATCACTGGCCAAGCTGTACTGTGGTTTGCAAGGATTCTTTTCCACATCCAGGAGCTCTTTTACCACCGTTGGCTCTTCTCTGCCCTCTCCAACCAAGAACAGAATAGCCATAATGCACCGAACCTGGTGCCACAGAAACGCTTTCCCGCGTAATACGAGATACAACATATCGTACGGAGACTCCTTGGAATCCTTTTGCGAGTTCTCGATAGAAACGTAGGATATCCTCCTAGTAAACGTCACAACTCCATTTCCCACATCCATTTTACAGAGGTTACGGAAATCGTGCCCTCCAACTAGATAGCCGCACGCTTCTTTCATAGCTTCGATATTCAGACCACCTCGCGGGAAGAAATAGCGATACGTCCTCGACCGGCAGTCAAATCTGGCGCTGTAGTTCGGATTCACCATTGGCATCCAGGCTACACAGCGAATGTCCTGCGGTAGAACACGATTCAACAGTTGGCAGTAGTTGATTTCATTGGCAATCGATTCCGGCTCTAGCTGGTTCTCGGGGGCAAACTTGGAACGGACATCCAAACTGACCACCTGATGGAATGCACTGACTCCCTTGTCCGTTCGGCCACATCGATGGTAATTAGAGGTCTCACGGCTCTCAATCAGACACACGCGCGTCAGGGCGTTGAAAAGTTGATGTTCTGTAAAACAGAAAATCAGTAAGGATTGAAAACAAACTAGTATTTATTATAATGTCCTGGTACAGCTGGTGGCAACCAAAACTCGAAGTGAAGATAAATTTAAGCGCATAATACTAGCTACATAAATTTCTGTAAGAGCATCCTTACCAATTGTCCGCGCCGAATCTTCCTGGGAAGCATAGCCTTGATAATCCCATCCCAGATAGTAGAACCTCAGGAGGATGTGGCGTTTGTGACAACTGAAATCCACAAAGTAGCAGATAATTATAAGGAACGTAGGTACTCAGATTCATTGAACATGGAATACTTACCTCTTGAAATCAAACTTCCGTTGCTTTTTATTGTCAGGTCTGGGGTCATCAGTTTTGATTCCGGTCACCTTCTGGATAATGTTCTTAAGCTGGAAGTTCTGGGACTCTAGTTGAACGATTCGGTCCACAAGGTCCTAGTATCGACATGTGGAGGTAAAGTATAGAAACGGCCAGTCAAAGAGAGCGATATATTCTAATCACTCACCTGTTGGGAGAAGGCTTCCAGTTCCTCTCGTGTGTGCCGTTTGGTCTTTTTGACCACTTGGACGTCAAGATCCATTCTTAACTAATGGAGCAAATCAGCAGTTTTTTACTAAAAACGTAAATTTAATTTAAAAGGTCTTTAAAAACAAACGGAGAATCGACTGATTTCTGTGAAGGTATTTGCAACGTTTGCAACGGAATCAGCTGCACGAGAGAAGAAAGTAAACAAACACAGACCAGCTCGCGTGATTGTTTGACGTTTCGTTGGCTGCGTACGAAAAGGGTATATAAAAGGAAAATGAAATATGATTAACGCCTTGGGTTATGCTTCCTGCAGGACTTTGTGCCACTGTGTTTCGACAGAAATTCACATCGCCTATGGTTATGCTTCTGCCGAGCACTGTGCAACTTCATCTCGACAGTTGCATAGTTTTTGGGGAATTGTGCAACGTATTGCATATTGGAAATTTAAATTGGAGAATTAGGGGCATAATGGATTAGATACCATATTTTAACGATATTCAGATCTACAGATTTGTAAAACATAAGAAACAACAAACTACTGTCAATCAATTACTTTCAATTAAATTTTGTTTAAAAATCGGTTAACAACTTCACTTTATTCAAATTGACAACTTACAGAACAATATATGACGACAACTTATAGAACGGAATCACACGGTGTAGTTGATAATCGCTTTGTGGAGTGAACCTGGTGTGAAATAAATCGGTGTGGCCCGGGATGAGCTTAGGAATGTAGAGTAGTGGTCAAGGTTTCTGTCTGGGAATCAGACGGTCATGATCAATTCCTAACCCCACAGGGGTAAGTAAGTAATAGTACACGAACAATTAACGGAAAATGCAGTCTTCGAACATAAACATGAATTGCTGTAAAATGTACGAACTGACACCAACACACACAACCTTGCACACAACTGTCATGTTAACCTCAGGTACATACATTAAATTGTTCAACATCACATTTAAGACAAGACATAATCAACAATAGTACGCCACAATATTCGGTTTGTGGCTGCCGCTCTCCATCCTCGGTCGCGCCCAATGCTCGCCAGGTCACGTTCCACCTGGTCCGCCCATCGTGCTCTCTGCGCTCCATGCCTTCTTGTGCCAACCAGATCAGTAGCAAACACCAGCTTTGCAGGGCTGTTGTCCAATATTATTGCAACAAGCCCTGCCCACCGTATCCTTCCGGCTTTGGCCACCTTCTGGATGCTGGGTTCGCTGTAAAGTGCAGCGAGCTCGTGGTTCATCCTTCTCCGCCACACACCGTTCTCCTGCACATCGCCGAAGATCGTCCTTTGCACACGTCGCTCGAAAACTCCGAGTGCTTGCAGGTCCTCCTCGAGCATGGTCCATGTCTCGTGCCCATAGAGGACCACCGGTCTTATTAGCGTTTTGTACATGGTGCATTTGGTGCATGGGTGAATCTTTTTCGACCGCAGTTTCTTCTGTAGCCCGTAGTAGGCCCGAGTTCCACTGATGATGCGCCTCCGAATTTCACGGCTCACGTTGTTGTCAGCCGTCAGTAAGGATCCGAAGTAGACGAATTCCTCCACCACCTCGAAAGTATCCCCATCTATCGTAACATTACTACACAGACGGATCCGGTCGTGTTCGGTTCCGCCTACCAGCATGTACTTTGTTTTTTGAGGCATTCACCACCAGCCCGACCTTTGCTGCTTCGCGTTTCAGGTGGGGGTACAGCTCTGCCACCATTCCAAATGTTCTGGCAATAATGTCCATGTCGTCCGCAAAGCACAAAAATTGACCGGATTTTGTGAAAATCGTTCCCCGGCTGTTGAGCCCGGCTCGTCGCATAACACCTTCCAGAGCGATGTTGAAGAGTAGGCATGAGACAAGGCATGAGAGTCCATCACGTTGTCGCAGTCCCCGGCGAGATTCGAATGAACTGGATAGTTCACCCGAAACCCTTACGCAGTTTTGCACACCGTCCATCGTTGCTTTAATCAGTCTAGTCAGCTTTCCAGGAAAGCCGTTTTCATCCATGATTCTCCATAGCTCAGCGCGGTCGATACTGTCGTATGCCGCTTTGAAGTCGATGAACAGGTGATGCGTTGGGACCTGGTATTCACGGCATTTCTGGAGGATTTGCCGTATGGTAAATGGTTGGTCCGTTGTCGACGATGATCTGGGATAGCACTTTGTAGGCAGCATTCAAAATTGTGATCGCCCTGAAGCTCGCACATTCCAAATGGACGCCTTTCTTGTGAATGGGGAAGATTACCCCTTCCTTCCACTCCTCCGGTAGTTGTTCGGTTTTCCCAGATGCAGACAGGTGGCCAACTTTTCTGGGCCCGTCTTGATGAGTTCAGCTGCGATACCATCCTTACCAGCTGCGTTGTTGGTTTTGAACTGGTGAATGGCATCCTTAATTTCCCTAAGCGTGGGAGTTGGTTATTTCCGTCCTCCGCTGCACCGGCGTCGTCGATCCCTCCGTTGCCGTAGGCTCCCGTGTCTACGTTCTCCACGCCGTTCAGGTGCTGATCGAAGTGCTGTTTCCACCTTTCGATCACCTCACGTCCGTCAGTCAAGAGGCCTCCGTCTTTATCCCTGCATATTTCGGCTCGCGCCACGAAGCCGTTGCGTTGAACTTCTGATAGAACTTCCGTGTTTCTTGGGAACGGAACAGCAGTTCCATTTCTTCACACTCCGCTTCTTACAGGTGTCGCTTTTCTTCCGAAAAAGGCGGGTGCAGCATTACCGCCCTCGCTGCGTTCTTCTCCTCCAAAACCATTCTGCACTCTTCATCGAACTATTCGTTTCGTCGATTCCGTTCCACGTACCCTATGGTGCTCTCGGCTGCGTCGTTGATGGCTGCTTTCACTGTACTCCAGCAGTCCTCTAGAGGGGCCTCATCGAGCTCGCCCTCGTCTGGCAACGCAGCCTCGAGATTCTGCGCGTATGCTAAGGCGACATCCGGTTGCTTCAGTCGCTCTAGGTTGTACCGTGGTGGTAGCCTGTATCGTACATTGTTGATGACGGAGAGTTTTGGGCGCAGTTTGACCATCACCAGATAGTGGTCGGAGCCCATGTTGGCGCCACGATAGATCCTGACGTCGATAATGTCGGAGAAGTGTCGTCCGTCAATCAGAACGTGGTCGATTTGAGATTCCGTCTGCTGTGGTGATCTCCAGGTGTAACAATAAGGGAGGCTGTGTTGGAAAGGTGCTACGTATGGCCATATTTTTGGAGGCGGTGAAATCAATAAGTCGTAGGCTGTGTTCGTTCGTCTGCTGGTGGGCGGTGAACTTACCAATCGTCGGTCTGAATTCCTCCTCCTAGCCTACATGAGCGTTCAAATCTCCTATGATGATCTTGACGTCGTGGCTTGGGCAGCGATCGTACTCGCGTTCGAGCTGCGCGTAAAATGCGTCCTTGTCATCATCAGTACTTCCGGAGTATGGGCTGTGCACGTTTATTATGCTTAAGTTGGAGAATCGATCCTTGATCCTCAACCTGCATATTCTTCCGTCGATCGGCCACCAAACGATCACGTGCCACTGCATATCACCCATCACGATGAAAGCTGTTCCCAGCTCGCGTGTGTTGCCGCAGCTCTGGTAGATGGTATGATTACCTCTAAACGTTCGCACCATGGATCCTGTCCAACACACCTCCTGCAGCGCTACGATGCCGAACCCGCGGCCCTTCAGTAGATCGGCGAGTATGCGGGTGCTCCCAATGAAGTTGAGAAATCGGCAGTTCCACGTATCGAGTTTCCAATCGCAAGTCCTTTTTGTTCGCTGGGGTCGTTGCCGTTGGTCTCGGTTCGTATTATTCTGTTGCTGATTTTCCGTTACAATGTTTTTTTACGGCTGGCACGTAGGGCCTGACACCAAACCCCCTACTTTCCGGAGGACCATAGTGCACAGTTGAGCTTAGAGTCCTTCCCTGGCACTCGGACGTAGATCAGCCGCCCCTAACATGGGGATCAGACGGTGTTGTGAGCCGCTCCTCCTGGAGAACAGACGCTCAGGTTTGCCGAGGCACACTCCCCTTCCCAGCAGCCTTCGACCAAAGTTCCCTCCGGGGTTGGTTACCCGGTCTTCCCTAAGGTTGCTAATAGTTTCCGGCCGGTACCACGAGGAGGTAGGGATAGGAGTTGCTGGACAGAGGCTAGTGGATCACAATGGGATCTGAATTGCGAAGCATACCCAGCCTTTATCGTGCCAAGTGTCTGCATAGATTCCTAGAAAAAAAAACCTTGAGATATTTCTGTAGGAATTTCCGTAGAAATTCCTAGGAAATGTTTTAGAATAAACTAGCTGACCCCGGATAACTTTGTTCTGCCTACTGCGTTTTTTGACGTTTCTAGTTCATATCTCCGTCCAAGTCTCCGTTTAAAATGTACAATAAAATAGATTTTCAAAAACTCTCATTTTTCCACGTTTTATGCCTCATTAACCTTCCTTGAGTGAAAACTAACACAACAAAACTTAGACGACCCAATTTGGACCTACCGTTTGTAATTTATGTGCGGTTCGACGTATGCCACTGCATTCTTATATAGATTTCTTAAAGAATCCGTGGAGAAGTTATTGGAGTTGTTCTTAGAGAAAATGCCAGATAAGTTTGTGGAGGTCATATCTGGAGTAAATCCTGAAGAAATTTCAGCAAAAACTCCTACCGGAATCTTTGGAGGAATTCCTGCCTGAATCACTGAAACTAATAACGATAACACAAGAATCGCAGAAGGAATTTCTGCAGGACATTCTGGATATAGCCCTTTATAAACAAACTCCTGGGTACGTTCATGCGTGAATTATTATTAGAATCCCTAGAGCATTTCCTGAAGAAATCTTTGGTAAACTGCCTGAAGAAATACCTGAACAAATTTATGAAGGAATATCTGAACAGTATTCTGAAGAAACCACTAGAAGATTTTTTGAAAGAATTTTCATAGGAATCTCTGTAGAAAAATCAAAAGGAATTCTTGGAGAAATTTCCGAGGATTTCTCTGGGTGAACCCTTATTAACGATTCAAAAGTCCTGGTTGAGTTTCAGAAGAAACTAAATGTATGTATGTATGTAGGTAGCCGCCAACCTAGCTAGAAGGGACTAATAGAAATCTACCGTGGGGTGCCCTAATTTTGCGTGGGTCCAAATTTCGCTCACTGATAATATTTAGAGATCATAATCATAAAAGTAATTGTGCAATTATCCAAATTACAATTTTGCTATGCTATTTAAAGTGAAATTAGGACAATTCAACAATTACTTCTATGATAATGATCTCTAAAAATTATCAGTGAGCGAAATTTGGACCTGCGTGAAATTAGGGCACCCCACGGTACCTAAAAAAATCTTGGAGAAATTTACGAAGAAATATCTGAAGCAAGCCCTAGAGAAATTTCTTAAAGAATCACTGGAAGATTTTCTGAAAAAGAAAAACGTCAGAGGAGTTTCTGAAAGAAACCTTGATGGGTTTTAAGATCGAATTCCTGGTGCAATTTCTGAAGGAATCCTTGGATTAATTTTGGAGATATCCAAGGAAAAATTCCTTGGACTTGGAATCCTTGGACAAATTTGTGGAGGAATCTTATAAGGAAATTTCGGAAATTTGAAAAATAATTTCTCGAAGAGAATTTCTGGATGAGTATTTGTAAGAACTTCTGAAGAAGTCTGCGGAAAAGTTTCTGGATAAACCTTTGAATGCATTTCTGAAAGAATTCATGGATGATTTCCTGAATGAATTGTCGAATTGGTTCCCTTATTAAGCATGTGGCTCCCATTGCCATCCTACGGAAAACACAGGATTGAAGCGCTGTAGGACACTCCTTCCAGGTTGTTGGCTCACCATTTTGCAGACTATTTTTTGGCCATCCCAGAAATCCTCCTCCCCCCTCGTAGACTACAAAAATTTTGAAATTTGTATGGAGCGTAGATTTTGGCCAAAGCCTTAAAAGTATACGTCAGCGTTTCTCAAACTATGGGTCGCGACCCACTGGTGGGTTGCGGGTTGACTTTTAGTGGGTCGCGAAGGTTTATTGTAATAAATATCTTTCTGCACTTCCTTGAGTTATGTCGAAAAAAATTACAAAATCTCTATTCATGAATCGATAGAAAAAAAAGTGGGAATGAGGTTTATCCTTTATTTTTCTAACTTTTGAAGCTATTCTACATTCTAAAGTCAATTTTGGAACTATGAAAATTTTTATCAGAAGGTTTAGGATTCTGATAAAGCTTAAAATTTTCCAAAACTTCTGTTCTTGAACGATTCGAGTTCAAATTTGATTGGTGCTTGCAGTTTTCATTTGAAGCTAGTTTTAAAATGCAAAGCTCAGAAAACAGAAGCTAGAATTTCAAAAACAAATAGGGATATCGCAAATTAGGAATAACATTACTGAATTTCGATAACAATTTATCGAACTCTTGATTATTTGAAAAAAATTAGAGGGGCGTGTACAAGACACAACCGCATGACGTAAACTACGTAATGCAGTTTGTTATTGGTTGAATCTATAGTTTGAATCAATAAAAATAATCATATCATAAGAAACAGGGTAAATTCTGCAAGTTTGAGAATTCCGGTATTGGAAATAATTACAAAATAGTTTGAACTTGTATCGACCTTTCGAACTCTCTAAGCAGAATACCCTCTTCAAATGAGTGTAATAAGTTTTGTACCTTTTAATTCCGCCCATTTTGCTTATCCTTTGAAGATACGCGTATCGACTACCACTTGTAATCTTCCTCAGTGTCAGTTATCCACAGTTTGAAGCCTAAGCGAAGCCGGCGGAAATCCCTTATATACTGCGTTGATGGTAGCGCAAGAAGAAAGCGCACTCGCTAGATTCAGAGACACGACCAGATGAAAAGACACGGTTTAATTTCCGCACAATTGGGGACTACGAAGGTTGATGAGCCGGGAAACACTCTTTCTTCCTATGGGGTTTCTTATGGGAGTATGAGTGAAAAAAAAGCAAAAAATCTTCCCTCCTTCACTTTCTCACAGAAAACCGCAAACAAAATCATCACCTTCGTAGTCCCCAATGCTGTTGCATTTTGTTCAGTATGGGGCCGATCATAAACCACGTAGAATTTTTGGGGGGTCAAGCCAAAGTCTACGCTCCATACAAATTTCAAAACTTTTGTATGGACAAAAGTCTACGCGGGGGGAGGGGGGGGGTGGTTCTGAGATGGCCAAATTTTGGTCTACGTGGTTTATGAACAGCCCCTATATTATAGTACGTTCCTATGCCACAAAAGTTCAGCTTATTGGACGCAGTGGCATAAAACAGGGGAGGAAAAAAAAAATAGTACGTTTCAAAATTCGGCAGTTTTGACGCTTATGTGACCAGCGTCACTTTATCGGAAAATCTGCCATTTACTCTTTCAGAAAATTGATAAAGCCCTTGAAAAGGCTGTTCGAACCAGAATTTAGTCAAATTATTGTACGTGAGTTCAACAAATTTCATTGTTTTGGCAGCAAGTCAGAACAGCTACAAGGCTTTGTCTTAGGACGTCCATAAGAAGAAGAAGAAGTAGAAGAATTGGTTTGATAGATAGAAGAAGAATTAGTTTGACGAGAGAGGGGTAAGAATCAGTAATGCCATACAGCTTACTTTGCAATCAAACAGATCAATCAAAAATGCAAATCATTAAGCTTTTGCTAATTTTATGACTGGAATTACCTATATATTATTATTTATCAAAGAATATCTATAAATCGTAGTAGCTTTCTTCCAGATTTTGCGGCAAAAATGGGCACAGAGAATTTTGATTTTTGCAAACATAATACTAATTGAAATTTGGTTGAGAAATCTGGAGCTCGATTAGAATAGGTCGTATGTGCTTTCGTCGATATAAAATTCGATCAGTTGGATTCGTTTATTGAAGCGAAAGCTGTTGAAATTAAACAAAACTTATACATACATCCGATTCCTTACAAAACAGGATTTCCGTTCAATCACTAAAAGTCCTCGAAAAATAATTGATATTGCTACAGTAACTAAAATAAACTGATCGGTTTTTATATCGACGAAAGCACATACGACCTATTCAAATCGAGCTCTAGAAATAATCTTCATTTCTTCATTAAACTTGCAATTTCTCTAAGTTTAAGAAAATTATTGGAAATTTCCGATCAACTCACTTTTGTAAATTTATATGGAGTGTATCATGGATGCTACAAGAAGCAATTATATTTCCACAACTTCGCTACTCCGGTTTTGAGACTGTGCCAATTTTGACAATATTTGTGACATGGCGCTTCGTCTTCCTTAGAAAATTATTCGGTTCATTCTTGTGGAGGAACATTGGAAAACGCAAACGGAGAAACTGGCTAGTTCTTCTTCAATGCAATCCCCTAGAAAGGTCATAAACGAATGATGGACGATGAGAAGAATTTAACTGGACGGCAAAACGCAAAAATGTGCTCACACGCAATCGGCTGGTTAAAACATTGGCTTACTTTTCCCAAATTTTCAATAGTTTGCTGTTGAAAATCAATAATTTTGATTATTTGTCATAAGTGGTACGTACATGCATTTCCAATCGATTAATATGAAATATTTGGAAATAATACTATTAATGGTTGAGTTATTAGCATGCAAAATCTGACATAATTTCGTGACCGTCGTAAAATTTTAGATTTCCAGTGCCGTGGTAGCGTAAGTACCCCATTTCATGCAATTTTACCGCATTCGCGTAGTAGATGGTTTTAAAATGTCGGCATTTGCATGTCTTCACTTAATTCGGAATCAACTCTTGCAGAAAATATAGGATTGTAGCCCTCATAAGGGCTGTTTAAATTCGGTAGTTATGATTGCGAAATCCCGAACGGCGACGGTGGCATTGACTCCGATGGTGGGTTTGCGAGGCGATGCTGTGCAAAACGTGACGATGCGAAACCGGACGCACTCGCGCGCAACCGCCTTCGACCATCGCGATCGGCTTGCCAAAGCATACTGAAGGAAGTGAAGTGAGCGCTCCGCTGATGCGTTCCCGTCAAAGAGTTGGAAAAGAATAAGAGAAAATGGGAAGAAGCAGTTTGCTTTTATACGGCAAGGCGGTTCGTTTTCCCCTCTCGATCGTGGTTGGTTCGATGAGAGAGGGGTAAGAATCAGTGATGCCATAGAATTTATTTGCAATATTGGTTTGATTAATGTTCATCAAATTCATTTTAATATGCAAATCATACTTTTGCAAATTGGTAGACTAGATTTATTAAAAGTTTAATACTTATAAATAATAATTTAATACATGGTTAAGTATTGCACATCTTAAACGGTTAAAGTACTTATTCAATCAAATTTGGCAACACTGTTTAACAATGCTCATTTTCTTCATCAAAGTAACCATTTTTCTAAGTTTAAGAAATTGAACAAATTTTCAATCAAGTCGTACAAATTTTGCTGATTTTGTTCCTTCCATTTATAGCAGCCATCTCATAGTAATTTCACTTGAAACCGTAACCTGGAAAATTATCCGTTCTCTCTTGTGGGACAGTTTTATAGCCCTCAGAAGGGCTGTTTTAATTTACATCATTTCCATCCGACGCTGAAAAGTCCTCATCCGGCTGGCTATTCCAATTTTACCACCGCACGCCGCGCACGACGACGCACAACCGTTGACATCCACCGCGCTCCGCATGTCACACAATACTGAGCGAACATGCAAACGGAGAAACTGCTCTGTGTGGTCGTCAGATCCACTCGTGCTGCCGCGCACTCCGACGCAAAGACGCACGCACAACCGCCGACAGCTACCACCGCGCTCGGAATGACTATGGCTCTGGTCAGCTTGTACCGCATCAGGTCAGGCACGACGACGCGCGACCGTCGGCAACCACCGTGCTCGGCATGTGGAAGCACACTGAGCCAGTGAAAATGCAAACGGAGGTACTGACTGGGCTCTCCGATGCGTTCCCCTCGAGGAGTCGATGCAGAATGGAGGAAGATGGGAAGAAGCAGTAATCTTTTATACTGGGTGGTGCTCGACGAAAAATCGCAAACTTGTGCTCGCACGTGATTGGCTGGATAAAACATGGGTCCACTTTTCCCGAATTTTCAATAGTTTGCTGTTGAAAATCAATAGTTAGCTATAATTATTTCAACGCGTAGATAAATTTGTGATCTATCGGTGCAAAAATTTTGAAAATCGGTCGTGGAACGGCTGAGTTATTAGCACTCAAAACCTATCAATTTTTCGTGACGGTCGCAAAATTTTAGATTTGCATTTTACACCCAGTAGGGGGGGGGGTGGGGGTAAGACGGACCACTAACTAGTTCTGCCACTAAAGAGCTGAAATGTGGCTTTCTTTCTAGATTAACTGTATCTTCTTATCAGTTGATGATTATTGAACCACTCCATGAAAGAATAAATATGTCAGAAGTGTAAAAAATAAACAATTATTTACCTGGCTACACGCTTTTGTGATGGGATGTAACTTTGGGGCGTCAATAAATAAGCTTTTCAGACATTAAATTCCTAAGCTATCGCATTTTATTTTGTGTTTCCCAGTTGTTCCAAACTGTTCCGTCCTATACACAACGAAATTCAGGTAAATTTCATGGATTATGGATAACGGCGGTGGAATGAATATTTTGTGTTGTGTGGGGGTAAGACGGTCCGCCTTAAGGGTGGGTAAGACGGACAGTGTTGGGGTTACTTTGATAGTGCCATGAGAAACATATTAAAACCCCCACATTGTTCACAGATTGAAATCTATGGATTACAAAAATGATTGTGGAAGCCGTGTAAAGCATTTCATATTGATTTTTTGTTTAAAATTCATTATATTGGAATTTTTGTTGTTAGAACATTTTGAACTTCGTAAAATTACCAGAGCATTGCATACTGTTAGGCGTTTACCAGTGTATGAATGTTTCCAATTTACAAAACAAATTTTAATTTGTAAAAACACGTTTCGCTAAGGAATTCAAAGCCAAATTTAGATTCTACTATGATTAACCTACCGATTATAAACGGCCATAATCATCATTCAACACAATTAATGGCGTATTAGCTAATTTTCCAAACCTGTCCATCTTACCCACCCTACCGGTCCGTCTTACCCACACTGTTAAAAAACATACATTTGGAGTACACTTTTTAATTACCTCAAAAGTCATGGAAAATCAAATTTTATTGCAAAATCGGTTTGCAGACTATAAAGTACCTTAGTTGAAGTAAATAGTATGGAGATAAAATTTTACTTATCGCATTGTTTACACTGTCAAAATAGAGTGTTTCCTAAACATGTCCGTCTTACCCCCACCCCCCCTACTTCCCGTAAGACGTAGTTTACGTCAAAAAAATCTGAAATTGAAAGTAAATTCTTAAAGTTCTGCAGAGGCATACAATTGCCATCATGTCTTCGAAGGCTTTGGACATTTTAGCCTTATTTTGACTGTTTTCGGAAAACGAAAAGAACGATGAAATTTAAGAAGTTACAAATATCTAAAAGTATATGTTACGTAAAGCAAACTTATCACAATAATTGACTTTTTTGTGGAGAAACTTTCTGGTGGGTTTGAGTTCCCTAGTCTACGTAGTTTATGGACAGGCCCTATGGAGTTATCTGGGTAACTCTCGCTGAGACCGTCCCACTATTTACACCATGTCTTCAAAAATGTTTAAGGTGGCGATTTTCTGAAAGTCCTCCCCAAAAAAGTAAGGAAAATGCATTTGGTTAATCAAATTGGTGGACCCCCCGTTAGTTAGAGCCACAAGCATTTTGGTGAACCCCTCGATTTTGGTCAATTGTTGGCTCATTTAAACCGTTATAACTCGAAAGTTTCGCCAGAAACCACTTTAAAACTATAGGTTGTTGGAAAGAGAAAAGATAGAGGTACTCTTTGCAGTTATAACAAGTTTGGTCGGCCATATTGGTTTCGGCCGCCATCTTGAATTTATGTACCAAAACAATTTTTTCACCATGTTGGCAACCACCGATTTTCAAATTTCTTGCGTCAATCGAAAGCTGGGACATTTTTTCACAACATATCGAAAATTTAGAGATGTATCTTTTTCCTATCGAAAGTTATCTGCACTTTTGTAAATCATGACACGTTTTCTCCATACATTTCCATGCGCACCGGCAATGACACGCAACAGCATCAAAGTTGGCGCCTGCTTGTATACACAAACGCACCTGCAGCAAAATTAGGGCAAATCGGAGGATCGTTCTCATTTTTAACTGTTTCTCAACGATGCGGGCATTGCTTTTTAAACTTTTTTGGTGTTTTGAAAAGCTGAAGCTTTCAACTTTTCATTAGTGGATTCAGATTTAGAATAAATGTTCGTAAACACTGTGAAATAACGCTGCATTTATGTAAACAATCGGGACCTGGCTCAGTGCGCAAAAGTGGCATGATTCACAAAAGTGCAGATAACTTTTGATAGGAAAAAGATACATCTCTAAATTTTTGATACATACATACATTTATTTGTTCCACATCATTAAGACAAGACATAATCAACAATAGTACGCCACAATACTCGGTTTGTGGCTGCCGCTCTCCATCCTCGGTCACGCCCAATGCTCGCCAAGTCACGCTCCACCTGGTCCGCCCATCGTGCTCTCTGCGCTCCACGCCTTCTTGTGCCAACCGGATCCGTTGCAAACACCAGCTTTGCAGGGTTGTTGTCCGGCATTCTTGCAACATGCCCTGCCCACCGTATCCTTCCGGCTTTGGCCACCTTCTGGATGCTGGGTTCGCCGTAAAGTGCAGCGAGCTCGTGGTTCATCCTTCTCCGCCACACACCGTTCTCCTGCACACCGCCGAAGATCGTTCTTAGCACGCGTCGCTCGAAAACTCCGAGTGCTTGTAGGTCCTCCTCGAGCATGGTCCATGTCTCGTGCCCGTAGAGGATTACCGGTCTTATTAACGTTTTGTACATGGTGCATTTGGTGCGTGGGTGAATCTTTTTCGACCGCAGTTTCTTCTGGAGCCCGTAGTAGGCCCGACTTCCGCTGATGATGCGCCTCCGAATTTCACGGCTCACGTTGTTGTCAGCCGTCAGTAAGGATCCGAGGTAGACGAATTCCTCCACCACCTCGAAAGTATCCCCGTCTATCGTAACATTACTACCCAGACGGATCCGGTCGTGTTCGGTTCCGCCTACCAGCATGTACTTTGTTTTTGAGGCATTCACCACCAGTCCGACCTTTGCTGCTTCGCGTTTCAGGCGGGTGTACAGTTCTGCCACCGTTCCAAATGTTCTAGCGATAATGTCCATGTCGTCCGCAAAGCACACAAATTGACCGGATTTTGTGAAAATCGTTCCCCGGCTGTTGAGCCCGGCTCGTCGCATCACACCTTCCAGCGCGATGTTGAAGAGTAGACATGAGAGTCCGTCACCTTGTCGCAGTCCCCGGCGAGATACGAATGAACTGGATAGTTCACCCGAAACCCTTACGCAGTTTTGCACACCGTCCATCGTTGCTTTAATCAGTCTAGTCAGCTTCCCAGGAAAGCCGTTTTCGTCCATGATTCTCCATAGCTCTGCGCGGTCGATACTATCGTATGCCGCTTTGAAGTCGATGAACAGGTGGTGCGTTGGGACCTGGTATTCACGGCATTTCTGGAGGATTTGCCGTACGGTAAAGATCTGGTCCGTTGTCGACCGGCCGTCGATAAAGCCGGCTTGATAACTTCCCACGAACTCATTTGTTTTAGGTGACAGACGACGGAAGATGATCTGGGATAGCACTTTGTAGGCAGCATTCAAAATAGTGATCGCCCTGAAGTTCTCACATTCCAAATGGTCGCCTTTCTTGTGAATGGGGCAGATTACCCCTTCTTTCCACTCCTCCGGTAGCTGTTCGGTTTCCCAGATCCTGACTATCAGCCGATGCAGACAGGTGGCCAACTTTTCTGGGCCCATCTTGATGAGTTCAGCTGCGATACCATCCTTACCAGCTGCTTTGTTGGTTTTGAGCTGGTGAATGGCATCCTTAACTTCCCTCAGCGTGGGAGTTGGTTCATTTCCGTCCTCCGCTGCACTGGCGTCATCGTTCCTTCCGTTGCCGTGGGCTCCCGTGCCTACGTTCTCCACGCCGTTCAGGTGCTGATCGAAGTGCTGCTTCCACCTCTCGATCACCTCACGTCCGTCCGTCAAGAGGCCTCCGTCTTTATCCCTGCATATTTCGGCTCGCGGCACGAAGCCGTTGCGGGATGCGTTGAGTTTCTGATAGAACTTCCGTGTTTCTTGGGAACGGCACAGCAGTTCCATTTCTTCACACTCCGCTTCTTCCAGGCGGCGCTTTTTCTCCCGAAAGAGGCGGGTCTGCTGTTTCCGCTTCTGTTTGTAACGTTCCACGTTCTGTAGAGTCCCTTGCTGCAGCATTACCGCCCTCGCAGCGTTCTTCTCCTCCAAAACCGTTCTGCACTCTTCGTCGAACCATTCGTTTCGTCGATTCCGTTCCACGTACCCGATGGTGCTCTCGGCTGCGTCGTTGATGGCTGCTTTCACTGTACTCCAGCAGTCCTCTAGAGGGGCCTCATCGAGCTCGCCCTCGTCTGGCAACGCGGCTTCGAGATTCTGCGCGTATGCTGAGGCGACATCCGGTTGCTTCAGTCGCTCTAGGTTGTACCGTGGCGGTCGCCGGTACCGTACATTGTTGATGACGGAGAGTTTTGGGCGCAGTTTGACCATCACCAGATAGTGGTCGGAGTCGATATTGGCGCCACGATAGGTCCTGACGTCGATAATGTCGGAGAAGTGCCGTCCGTCAATCAGAACGTGGTCGATTTGAGATTCCGTCTGCTGTGGTGATCTCCAGGTGTAACGATAAGGGAGGCTGTGTTGGAAAAAGGTGCTACGTATGGCCATATTTTTGGAGGCGGCGAAATCAATGAGTCGTAGGCCGTTTTCGTTCGTTTGCTGGTGGGCGCTAAACTTACCAATCGTCGGTCTGAATTCCTCCTCCTGGCCTACCTGAGCGTTCAAATCTCCTATGATGATCTTGACGTCGTGGCTTGGGCAGCGGTCGTACTCGCGTTCGAGCTGCGCGTAAAATGCGTCCTTGTCATCATCAGTACTTCCGGAGTGTGGGCTATGCACGTTTATTATGCTGAAGTTGAAGAATCGGCCCTTGATCCTCAACCTGCACATTCTTTCGTCGATCGGCCACCAACCGATCACGCGCCTCTGCATATCACCCATCACGATGAAAGCTGTTCCCAGCTCACGTGTGTTGCCGCAACTCTGGTAGATGGTATGATTACCTCTAAACGTTCGCACCATGGATCCTGTCCAACACACCTCCTGCAGCGCTACGATGCCGAACCCGCGGTCCTTCAGTAGATCGGCGAGTATGCGGGTGCTCCCAATGAGGTTGAGAGATCGGCAGTTCCACGTACCGAGTTTCCAATCGCAAGTCCTTTTTGTTCGCTGGGGTCGTTGCCGTTGGTCTCGGTTCGTATTATTCTGTTGCTGATTTTCCGTTACAATGGTTTTTTACGGCTGGCTCGTAGGGCCTGACACCAACCCCCTACTTTCCGGAGGACCATAGTGCACAGTTGAGCTTAGAGTCCTTCCCTGGCACTCGGACGTAGATCAGCCGCCCCTAACATGGGGATCAGACGCTGTTGTGAGCCGCTCCTCCTGGAGAACAGACGCTCAGGTTTGCCGAAGCAAACCCCCCCTTCCCTGTCAGCCTACGACCAAAGGTCCCACCGGGGTTGGTTACCCGATCTTCCCTAAGGTTGCTCATAGTTTCCGGCCGGTACCGCGTGGAGGTAGGGATAGGAGTTGCTGGGCAGAGGCTAGTGGATCACAATGGGATCTGAATTGCGCAGCATACCCAGCCTTTACCGTGCCCTAAATTTTTGATATGTTGTGTAAAAATGTCCCCGCTTTCGATTGACTCAATAATTTTGAAAATCGGTGGTTGCCAACATGGTGAAAAAACAGTTTTGGTATAAAAATCCAAGATGGCGACCAAAATCAATATGGCCGACCCAACTTTTTATAACTGTAAATAGTAGCCCTATCTTCTCTCTTTTCAACAACATATAGTTTTTAGGTGGTTTCTGGCGAAACTTTCGAGTTATAACGGTTTAAATGAACCAACAATTGACAAAAATCGAGGGGTCCGCCAAAATGCTTGTGGCTCTAACTAACGGGGGGTCCACCTATTTGATTAACCAAATGCATTTTCCTTACTTTTTTGGGGAGGACTTTCAGAAAATCGCCACATTAAACATTTTCGAAGACATGGTGTAAATAGTGGGACGGTCTCAGCGAGAGTTACCCATCTGTCCCAATTTATAATTTAAAACTGTCCGATTTTGTTAAACCACACTTCGCAAAGATTTAGTTTCTATTATAAAAAGTCTACCAAGAATAAAGACAAATAATAAAAAAAATATTAAAAATAGTAGTGTAGAGTAGAGCAGATAGTTCGAATAATGTGAAATACACAAAGCCAATTCTCCACCAAATCTGACGTTTACTTGCCGTTTTTCTGTTTTCTTTATTTATAGTATATATAGTATATCAGTATATATTCGTTATCGAGTAACGTTACAGTTATAATGGCCAGAATGAAAAAAACGTAAACCAACTGCAACGGAATAAACCATAAAACACATCGACGTCATGCGTTTGGACGCAGATTGCACTGTCCCTTTTCACATATAGCTACCTCTTTAAAAGTATTAGTTTTAGCGTTAAGATTTACGTTACTGCTGCTGCTGCTGCTGCTATGCATATTATTGTATTTCGGGTTAATATTCTTGATTGTTCCGCCAGACATGCTGATAGCACCTCCATTTCCGTATCGGCCTCCGTTGTCGCCTCGACCTCCGCCACCGCCACCGCCTCTGTCGTACTCGCGATGGCCGTTTGGAGTTTGACCTCCCCCAGCACCGTTGTCGGCGGAACCTCCTCTATCACTATTTTTATTGTTGAAGTAGTTGAAAGTATCGTAAGGATTGAAGCTATCGTGTAGACCACCGTTGTCGTTGATACTGGAAATTTGATTACCGTCCACAAAGTTGAGCGAGAATGGCGAGGGGAATAGATAGAACGCAAGGAACATAAACATGTAGAGTACGAACTGAAGCACGCAACACGTCCAGATCAGGTTTATCTGCAATTTGAAGATGGAATTTTGAATGTTAGTTCACTGAAAGATGGGTGGATGTTGCCTAATTACCTTTCTTTTTCTAGTATGTTTCCTCACATGAAGGTACGGCGTGAGAGCTAGCGTGAACGTCGATCCAAAGATCAGCCCGGATATCAATCCGGTAAAGTTCTGCTGCCATTGAATTACTCCCGTGCCGAATACTAGAACGCCTACGATGACTACTTTGAGCAAAGCTATGTGGGGTCGCTTTAGATTACGCCAGTGGCATAGAATCAGCAACGTCAGGAGCGACGAGATAATCCCCGCTAGTGATGGCAGTGGTCCGACCTGGAAGAGCGTTTAGAAAAGTTTAACCAAAATGCCTGAGTTTATTCGTGTTGTAGAAAACCCTACCTCAGGTCGGTACGGTACGAATATTGCACTCGTCAGGTTACCAGCAATGCCGGAACCAATGTACAGTATGGCCGTACGGAGAGATCCCAACAGTCGCTCCAAATCCGCCAGCAGAATGTATTGGAAGGCAAGGGTAAGCAAAATATGCAAAATACCTGCATGAAGGTACAGTGATGTGAACAGCCTGTAGAACTGATCTGGCATGTCAGTTCCGATGAATGGAAACATTCCGCATACATCATTCAGACAAGAAACCTGAAAAATGATTGAATTGAAGAGCTGTACTGTAGGAAATCACGAATAACGAAAATAAACAAATTTTACCTGTGAACACAGCGAGGCTTCCTCGTGAAAGTATCCCCGCACAAAGTCGCAATATTCCCTAGTGGTGATACGACATTCTCCCGTTATCCCCATGCAGCACGGGTGCCCGATTACCTCGCACACCATGTGCTCGGCGGTGTGATCCTTCATGCGAAACTTCTGAGAAACTTGATTGTTTCTTCTGCATATTGGCCACTTTGTTATGTCGTCGGGCCACTCGTGCGGTGCGATCGAGGCCGGAGCTTCGCAATATTTCGGATCTAGGCCGCAAACGCTACCGGATATTCTTCCGCCTGGGCCCGAATCTCCCGGTGACCACTTCTTCCACGTTGAAATAGTCTGAAATGATAGAAGAACGATATCCTCATAGCTGCGGCTCAACAAAAAGTGGTACGGTACATGATGACCAGAATAGAAACTTAAATAAACCAAAAAAAACGATAACACAAAGAGAGTTTGATTTATAAAACGCAGAATATCATAGGAAGGAACGATATGTGGAGGTTTTATGCAACTGTAAATCATGCGCGACACAATACTGTGCCAGAGTTCGTAATGTGCAATGACCAGGAAGGATCTGGAAGCAGAAGCTGGACGAACTCTATTCTCAACACATGCTATCCAAGGAGCTCAGCGCGGGGAGTGATAGGCACTGCTCAAAGACGATCTAGAAACGAGTATTTTGAGAGTATCATAAAGAGGCGGGACCCGGCAGAACAAAGAGCGATATATGCAATAAAGAATAGCCGAAAAAACGAATCCACCCCAAACAGAAAAGAGCATGAGGTAAATATGATTGTTCAGCTGCAAGAGAGTATGGAACAGAATGATATGCGGAGGTTTTACAAAATGGTGTGCGGAGAAAAACAGCGCCTTTTCCTTAGTTTTTCTCCGTCTCGTGCAACGACTGTGGTGGAAACTTGCTGACAGACAAAACAATGGTGGCTGCCAGGAGGAGATAGCATTTCGAGGAATTGTTGAACGGTGGGAATTCTTTATTACACCAACTAACCTATCCTCAAAATGACTGACAAATCTCAGGTCATTTTGACAGGTGTAACATGAGCATGAAAAGGACGGCAACAAGATCGATAAAGTAGAAGATGTTATCCGTCGTTTTCATGCATGTGTGTGGTCTGTCAAAATGACCTGAGAAATGTCAAACATTTTCATGGCTAGCTTTGTTGGTGTAATAAAGAATGGAAGAGTGGCAGATAGAATTAGAATTAATGACGTACAGGCTGTTGAATTTCCAATGCTAGACGAGGTCAAGACAGCCATTAAGAGGGTTGACGAATAACACTAGTTTACAAAATAAAACAAAAGTCATGAACTTCTATCAACGACCAAAATTTTTGAAGCATAATTTAGCGCTGATTTCGAAACCGTGCTTCAAAAAAATTAAAGTAGACCAGTTTTTGAGTTTTAACTCAATATCGAGTTTTACAACTTTTTAAAATATGGAATTTAATAAAATTGAAATATCTTGCGTATTGTTCAACCAATTTTAAATCTTTTTCCATAAATTAAAAGCTGAATATAATACCCTTCGATCATCTGAATGCAGGTTTTGCGTCAGGTTGATCAAAATCAAGATATTGGCGAGTTTTGGGGACGATCTCCTTAAATTTTAGCAAAATTTCCAAAAAATTATGAAGAAATATATTTTTTTCAATAAGAAAAAAACAATTTAAAAATTCTTTCTCGACGTTCATTTGACATATCATACGTAGGTGAGTTACAGTAAAAAATTCAGCTCAATCGGAGCATTGATTACGGAGAATGAGATGTGTGAAGTGAGCGTCTTTGCTTAAAAATAGAACAAAAATCGATTTCAAATCATCAACCTTGTATGGAAAGTCGAAAAAATTTCCGCTCTACTGTAATTTTTTTCCTTCGCGTTTTCGAACTCAGGGCATGATTCTACACCAAAAACGATCATCAGCTTACCGAGTTCAAAAATGCTGTAAACTAGTGTAATAAGACTGCTGGGAAGGACGAACTCCCGACCGAGCTTCTCAAGCACGGTAGTGAGCAGCATCAACTCTTTAAATTTATTATATTAAAGTTATAGAAAGAGGAAGAACTGCCCTCTATATAAGAAAGGGCATGGACTGGAGTAAGCGAACTACACGTCTCAACTTAGCGAATAAGATTTTGTCCAGCTTCTGTTGTAAAGGCTAAATCATTCAAACTTCACAATTTGCGAAAATTGTGATAGAAATAATTCATTTTCCTGGTAACTGGTACTGGGTTCCTATCATTTGGCACACGCCGTAATAAATAATAAAAGTACCCTAGTAACCATTAGCACTATATTTCGCCACTTTTGGCTCACAGGGCTATTAAGCGGTCAATTTATAGCGTGTCAGCTCCTTAATAGCATTATATTCACCTTCATGTGATTTATAGTGCCGCGTGGTTACTTGGGTAGTTTTGGCTCGGTTTCTATATTTTTCCTGTAAAGTATGAAAACTAATCTATCATTAGACATATCGATGACATTCGTCGGTCTTCTTTTTTTTGTAGAAATAGTTTTGCTTAGGTTGTGCGATAACTGGTACAGGCACCCTATCTGTTCATTGATTTCAAGGCGGCGTACGATCCAGTGAAGAAGAATGAGTTATGGTTTTCCGACGAAGCTGATTAGACTAATTCGTGCGACGCTTGAAGGATCGAAATCAAATGTACGGGTTGCGGTGGAAATGTTACCATCGTTCGTAACCTGAGACGGACTTAAACAGGGCGATGCTCTTACGAACTCACTGTTTATTATAGCTCCTTAGCGGCGGAACCGTTGTGACGTGGTCGCATATGCTCCTGGGCTTCGTGGACGAAATCGACATCATCGAGATTGACTGTCGGGTCGGGGAAGTGGCGTTCATGACTTTTAAGTGGGAGACTGCGAGCATAGGACTTACATAGGACTCCACCAAGACCAAGTACAAAATTGCTGGCGGTCAACGTCGGTCCGGCCATGGTAGTGGTGACAAAGTGGTGAAAAGTTTGATGTAGCGAACGATCTTGTCTTGATACTCTCGTGACGTGCGGAAATGATGTTACCCGCGAGGTAAGAAGACAGATTGCGGCTGCGATTCTAGCCTTTTTCGATCTGTGAAACTAGCAGAAGTCCCGTAGACTGAGAGAAGTTAATCGAAGAGCCTTTGGAGTCTTCGAACGTAAAATGCTGATAACAATACACAGCGGTAAACTTAAGGACGGCATTTGACAGCGCCATATGAGTTGTATCAACTATATAGAGAAATTAATATAGTGAAGCGAAAAAAACAAGGCTGCGATGCGCTGCGCTCGAACCTAGTACGCGCATGCCAGAAGTACGACAAGCTGAAACCATATTCAGCTGAGAACGAAGAAATGGACATCGGCTTCCAAGAACATGAAGCCGCTTCCAAGAACATGGTACCTTTTCCCAAAACAACATCTCTTAAAACGTTATACCTGGAGATCACCACAGCGGACACCGTTCTCAAGAAACACGGAAGTTCTGCAAGTAGCTTAACGCATTCCGCAATGGTTTCATGCCGCGAGCTGAAATGTGCCGAAATATGGACGGGAGCTTCGTGACAGCTCCACAAGATGCGATGGAAAGGTGGAAGCAGCACTTCGATGAACACATACATAGTGCAGAGAACGCAGGCATTGAGAGTCAAGAAATGAGGGAGAAATGATAAGGCCAGTTTGTTTGTATCGCATTTCACTAACATTGAGCCATCTCTATGGGTATATGTGTTCCATATCGTGTAGAAGAGCTAAAACCGTTATTATGTATAAATTTTCAGCTATTTTGACAAGAACAAAAACTGATATCATAACACTTTGAGTTATTCGTGCGATATTCATTAGATTTTTGAATAACACATCAAAATCACATCGAGCTATGACAGCAAAAACTGTTCAATTTGAGATATGATTTAGATATTCCCGTCTACAGAATGCCACTTTTGACGAATTATTCGGCTGATATACGGCCAACTTCAAAATATCGTACCAAGTATCTGGAGCGAAAGTTGTCAAAAGTGAGACAAAGAAAAAAGGAAAAAAAACATTTTGTTTATCTCCTGTTTTTGTTTTCTAACTTCTTTAATGGAAGCGAACATTGAAGTTGCTTTTTTGCTACTTCATCCAGATTCTAGCTGTTGTCCTCCGGGTTCGTGCTCAAAAGTCCGTTACCTTTTCCATCTGCTCCACCTATGCACCATGGGAATGATGTGATCAAACTAGTATTTAAATCATGAAAAACAAAATAGTTTGGGCATTTCGACGGTTCAAAATGATATGGGATGACGATGATTCAGTGGTAAGCTTGGTGGTGACGAATGCAGGAATTGATGCAGGAGAAGCAATATTTATATAAATGGTCGGGAAACGTTTCAGAGGAGGAGGGAAATGAGCTGGAGTTCGTCTTGATTGAAACAATGGAATAATCAAGAAAATAAGATTCCATTATCTATTTAACAACACTATTCCGAGCTGCATTCCAACAACAAAAATGATCCCCTTCCGCCAATCCCGTCGTCCGACATGGATGTTTAATATCATGACCGACTTGAGTTTGTTTTGGTAGAAATTAATTTTGATTGATATAAACGGCATGTGCTCCATGCCCTGTGACAGCACTGTCAAACTTCTTTACAGCTTGTAGGCTTTATATAGTCTTACAGGGTTTATTTTGGTTCTTACTGTTTATAGTGCCTATAAGCATTATGAATGCTTATATAGAGCTTTTTAGCACCGAAAAGTTGTTTAATGACCGTTATAATGCTCATAACAGTGCTTAGTGGTTTCCTGGGTATGCATAGAACGCTACTAAGAGCTAATAAGAGGTGGACGTCTATGGACATGAGACATGGAATATGCTCGAAAAGCAGGCCCGTGCACGAAAAAGGCGACCAGGGAAAGGGGAAAGGGTTTTCCTAATTTCAGTAAAAGGCGGAGGGGCGCCTCGTATATGAACCATCGGCAATGGGAGGTGTTTAACCCGCAAAACCCCTCCCTTGTGCACGGGTTTGTCGAGAAGGACTTAGAGTACTTAGTGTTCGAGCGACAGGGATCTGGAGGCAAAGAATGATCGACGAGCTTATGCGCTCTACGCGAACCCAGTATCCAGAAGATGGCCAAAGCTCGATGGATACGGTGGGCAGGGCATGTTGCAAGAATACCAGACGGAAACCTGGCAAGAATGCTGGCAAGAAATACGAATGTGTGGTGCACATCGGACAATGTGGGCTGACCAGATCGTGAGTGATAAGGCATTGTACACATATTACGTAACGCTATAGGGGGGAGCGTAGCGTTTTACAATCCATAAAAAAAGTTTTGAGTTTTCATACAAAAAGCGTTACAAGGGGAGGGAGGGGGTCTGAAATGAGCTATTAGTTTAACGTAATCAGTGTACCATGCCTAAGACGAGTATAGGACGTTCCGACGGTTGGAGAGAGGCAGCAGCGAAGCGAAATGTGTGGCATACAATTGTGAACTCAGTCTTAAGGTGCCATTATACTGTTTGTCATTTTGCCAAATATTTGACATTGAAGTTCGACATTTATCCAAGGTTGCTATGATTCACATTGTGTTGGGCTTGTTTGGCCAAATATTTGTCACGTCTAATGGTCCACTGCACGAATTTCAGCTGGCCTGCTTACTCTCACACGAAATTTGACGTTTGAGCGGTGTCGGCACCGCTCAAACGTCAAATTTCGTGTGAGAGTAAGCAGGCCAGCAGAAATTCGTGCAGTGGACCATGGGACCTTTATCAATGTGAAGATGTTGAAGTAAATAAGTATGTTAAAGTTGTGGACAGTTCTCATTGGGGAACTAGTAAACGGAGTGTGGAACAAACGCATCAACCATGCGTTACATCAAATGTAGGTAGGGTAATTGATCCGATCATGGAGGAGTTAAGCGCTGGGTTCATGTTTAAACCACAATTCTATCGCCCCAAGCAAACTTTTTACATGGATTGAATTGAAAATAATAAAATCCATCCTTAATCTACGGGAAAATAACAAAATATTGCCACTTTGATGTTGTTATGAGCATTTTATTCGTTTTTATCTGAAAGATCATTGTGTTCCTAATGTTGCGGTATGTGTTCCTAATGTTGCGGTATTTTGTTCCTATTGTTGCGGTATCCCATTGAAATCATATGGGATACCGCAACATTAGGAACACTACCGCAACAATAGGAACACAGCAGCAAACACATTTATGAAAATATTTTTTTAAAATAGGTTTTTGGGCAAATCTTAAGCAAACAAATGGTGCAATCTCATAATTTAAGCACCATACATCTATTAAAAATACCTTTTGGTAACATTTCAGTCGAAAAAGTGCTCAATTGCCATTACCGCAACAATAGGTACTACCGCAACGATGGGAACAATTACCCTAGAAACGTATATTATGAATCATAGTACATAGAGCTCTACTTTACGCTCAGCGTGGCATCAGTCTACTGGGTTGGATCCGAGCACGCGGTTAGAAAGGGGTCCTCGATACAGGCCGAACCAGGTGGAGGCCTCACTGTCAGCAACTCTTTCTGGTGTTTACTGATAGGGCCTGAGCCTTCTGCAGGTCAAATCGCGTTGCACGCAAGTATCATTTCTAGATTACAGAACAGTTGGGCTTGGGCGTGGTGGTTTACCCTGCCTGCTCTCCAAGGACAAAGGGAGTGCCAAGGGCCACTCGGGAAACTGACTAATGCCGTCTTTCTTTTTGATCCAGTTCCAACCTGGGTTGGAACTGGATGAGATCACAGTTCAACCCCAACCCGGCTTCGGATTCGCTTGTACTAAAGTTTGTTTGTGTTTCTTTGACGTTTGTTTGTTGCCACATTTTCCGCCAATCTAGTTCCAACCCAGGTTCAAAAAGAAAAACGGCATAAGCGTCAGCGTGCTACCTTGGTCGACTCCCCAAAGTGAGTCACCGATGTTTGTTGCTGCAGGCTACGCAGCTAACCTTAAGGGTGTGATGTGCACTAGCCACTCTCTGAATCAATGCCTTCTAGGTGGTTTCGGAGAGACGAAGGGTTTGGCGGTCATGTGAATGTTGTTTAGTGGGTCGAGGAGAGAGTAGTTCTCACTCCAAACGCTTACAGCAAAGCAAAAACCAGCAAAACGATTTGCTGAATTTTCAGCAATATTTTGCTGGGACCCAGCACAACTTTGTGCCCTATCGGCATAAATTGCATGATGTTTCAGAAATTATGCTGAAATTCAGCAATCTGTATTGCTGAATGCTTTCAGCATGGCAAAAACCAGAAAAAAAAAATTGCTGGTTAGCTGTCAAAAATGTTTAGGGTGCTGGCTTTTACTTTTGTTATTTTGTTGGTTTTTGTTTTGTTTTTGAAGACGTTCTTAGCCCCACACTACCTGGACCTCCCTGTTCAGGTGTCTGTTGAGCAGATTATCCCCCCAAGGTTTAGATGAAAAAAATATATGCTCAGCGCAAAGCGACGCTGTCACCATTAAGGTAGGTATCCAGATAGTTCTCGTTAAGTCTTGTAGATCCACGATCAGTTCTGCACTGTATTAGATGTAGGAATAATGTCCTGGGTATCACCCACACTCACCGTTGGCCACAGTCCACGGACGGAGCAGTCGGCTTGCGAGCTTTGAACACATCCGGAGTCGTCGTTTCGTATACAGCAGGCCGTTTCCCGTTCCTGTTTCCGCGTTTTCGATATCAATTCCATTATCTTCGTATCCCGGCGCATGCATGGTGCATACTTTGCCCCCACATGTACAAGATCGTCCCTTCTCAGGCCGATCCATATGTTTTGTTGCTCGTAATGCGTCACCTGAAAGAAACCGGAGCGATTACTCATTTGTCTATGTATTAACAGTAGGCGAACACTCACCATTTGTAGACTTAAGCTAGTTACAAGAACTTGACTAGTTTTCGGTTCGTATCCCGTCCCTATCGGTCCTATACCGTAACACAGAAGAGTAAGAAGCAGCACCAATATCTGCGTAGTATTCACCCAATAGGTAAAAAATGGGCGATAATCGTAGCGATCATCCAGCGATTCTGGTCTGAGTAGTTTGATGTTGTGGCTAGACGGGCGTCGAGAGTTGTCTAACACACTGTCCAATATATGAGCCGTTATGCGTTGACCATAGTATTGGTAGAGAGCATTCCTCCCACGAGAGGGACGCTGTTGTTGAATTTGAATCTCAGCCGATTTTGTAATCCAACCATTGCTTACCGTTGCACGGTTAGGATCGATCATGTAAATCTGCCGTGAACCGTCTGCCCCTAAATCGTGTTCCACGTGTTGCTGGTTGCTCAGCGTTGGAATGTCGAAGAACAGCTCATCTTCCTGGATTGGAGTCAATCCATCGCACAAATCGTTATCGTCGTTATTCAACGCTACGTGTGCAGGCGCAAAGCTCCTGGACCATTGCTTCTGTTTCCTAGGAATGCGATTTCGCAAGCTTTGCACCACGAAAACGAACCCATTTGCGATCATTTGCGAGACTGATGGCTTCCGTTCGACTTGAAAGCCGTCGCTGCCATCATGTCGGTAGTACGGGTTGAACCGCTGACGTCGATTTTGTTCCGTCTCCGGTTCGTCTTGACTCTGGGCTGGTAGCACATCTGGTCTATCGCTGTGTTCGTTCAGCACATCAGCGTGTACTTCGTTCACCCGGCCCACTACGACATCCTCTTTTAGGGGTCCAAATCTTCGAATGGCCAACCGTTTTTGCCGATCCTCCCACTTTTGCTGCTCGTAGTCTTCATTCAGTTGATCCACACCGAAGAACTGCGAAGTACTTCGCCGTAGATATTCCTTTATACGTTGTTTGTGCGAAAGTCGAGTTCGCATTTGTGGTTGCGTGTTCCGTTGAAGCGTAGACGGGGTTGAATCCGGCTGAAGCCTAGGCGTAGGTATTTGCTGTAGAGGCAGCGATTGTTGCTGGTGCTGTGCGTGTTGCTGCTGTAATTGTTGAAGCTGTTGATAGAGAGGTTGCTGTTGGATCTGTTGATGCTGAATGTGTTGCTGTTGGTACTGGATAATAATTGATGGATTGCTGCACGAGCTATTGAGCGTGTGTGACTGGGATATTATTAGGGAGGATGCATTCCGGCCGTCATCTCCGGGAGCCACCAAAGGGTGCTGATGGGAGTAGGATGTGTGCGACACAAGCGACGGTGGGCTGAGTGGGGATTGGCGTTCCATTTCGGACATCGACACAGATGAAATAGACAGTGGCTGAGGGCTAATTGGACCGGATGTTTGAGTGGTTTGGTGAACTCCGGTGGCTCGACGGAGACTATTACAGTGGTAGCAGTTTTCTTCGTCGGTAGGGTTTGCATTTATGGGTTCACTCATTATACTTACAGGTGTTGGTGTTCGTAACATTGAGTATTCCGGGGCCCCTGGACACAGTTGTCGACCAAGTGTTGCAGATTGTGTAAAAGTACAAAGCGGTTGTTGGCATTTAACAGGTCTTGCACGCGGAGGAGTAGCATAGTGGTCGGTGGCATCTTCAGCCAAATGTTGTACTGACGGGACCTTGGGCTCTACTTTCAGGCGGTATGGTAGTGTGCTAACAACGGGTGTCCTTGGGGCTGATTGGTTGATAATGTTGATCCCTCCCTTCGTAGCAATCAGACCAGCCATCAACGTTGGACCCAGACCCATGTCTTGCTGATAGTTCTCCGGCGGGGGTGGCGTCGGAATGTAACGCTTAACGGGAGTATGTACAGTCGAGGTCAAATAATTGTAGCTCTCTGAACTGGTCATCAAAGGAGGGTTATTCATTAAGTAATTTCCAAACTGATCTGTTTTGGGGGCCGGGGGGTCGCGAAACCGTTCCGGAACAGGATAGCGGGTTCTGGAACTGGGAGACATTGAACGATGATGCGGTGCATTTCTGTTATCAGGATACGCGATAATAGATGTGGGGGCTGAACTAGTGGAATATCGATCGCTCGATGGTGGTGGTGCTGTAGAGGATGGTGGTGGAATACAGCAGGGTCGCAAATTTTCATCATTTCGGTAGCACTCGCCACTAGGAGGGGTCACAAATGCGGTCAAACGGGTACCCAAATTGGAATATGACGATTCGCTGAACCTCGAAGGAGATGGAGCCCCATTCTGTGGCGCATTTGCTCCATTATCACATAACCCGTCGCCGTAGTTGATAGTTGAAGTGACAGTGAACTGCTGCTGATAGTGGCTATGCCCGAACGAAGAACGACGACTTCTGCTCATTTCAATCCTCACTTGGAATAATTATACTACTTATACATCAGCGCAATTTTTGATTATCCTACACATCTAATCACACCATTGACTAAAATTTCACTAATAATTCCAGCTCACGACTTTCTACTTATTCGAAGAAAAATCATTTTCCAAAATGGCTGAGCTCACTAAAATAAACACACCCCAGAACGGATTGGGAGCCGTGAAAAATTTTCACTACTTTCATTATGGTACCCGTTTTGAATCTAACTTTACGAACATTTTCCAGCGACCAGCGGCTGGGGCGACGTCGATTGATTAACGAAATTTAACAGCTTATATCACAATTAGCCTAAATTCTGAAGATATGTGAAAACGAACATAAATCTTAATGAATCCTTTTTCCTTCACGTCCTTCCTCTCGTGATTTTTTGCACTCACTCCGGAGCCATAGCCTGCCAGCAACAGCAGACAGGGGCAGTCCTTCAGTATTGTGATACTATGCATACAACAGTCGACTTGGCTCTCTCAGTGCAGGACTCTTTTTCATCATCGTGTTGGCAGCGATGAAATTTGACGTTGCCAGCTGGTGCTGAGAATCACAACAAGGCTCTCCCGACTCCGACCCTACATCCTTTCTTGGTCCTTGCTTTGCCAAGTAAATATTACGTAGGAAGAACGTTCCCATTATTCGAGTCCCCCTAAATAACAAACGGGGGGATAAGTTCTGCGCATGCCACGTGCTGCGCGTGCTGGTATCGACAACAACAAAAGACACATGATGCTGTTCGCCGCGCGGAAAGTGAGTTTTCGCCCCAGTTTGGGGTGGTTGGTTGGACAGGAGTAGGCCTTGACTGAAGTTGAACGGTTTTGTTTTTCTTTCCTGTCAATTTTTCTCCAGTTATTTTATTAAAAACGAAAATATCGTCGTCGAAATTATCCTCGGACCTTCTTTTTACTTGGACAACCAACTGCGGTTTGGCAAAGGGCACGGACGACGGGCCGGATGAAGACGCCACGGACGGTTGCACGGCACGGACTACTGAGCAATATTTACACCACGGAAGGGCATCGGATGTTGTAAGACTTCTGCCAGAATTGGAGCTTCCCCTCGACCGATGAGTTGAATCAAACGGTGACCCGCCATGGTCAAAGGGTTCAATAAGGATCTCAAAGACAGTGGCACGGCACGGATGGAGATTTCTGAGCAGAATACCGCAGGCGGACGTCGGATCATGTGCGATTTGTCCTGGAACCGGTTATTGACTTTATTGAGAAAGCAGTATCTGGCTTCGGCTAGACACATACCAGCCCGTTACCTGACACAGCTGGTGTTTCTGCTCTTATTGACTGAACCAGAAAGCAGACCTTTTGTTTTGTCCAACTTTGCCAAGAAAAGTCTTCCAGTGGTTCAAGAATTGGAAAATCGGAGTACATCGAGCGTTATATTCTGGGAGAATTATAGACGGCAACAGCGGTGCTCCACCTGAAGCTAATGGCGCCTGAAGAATCGTCGTGTTACTCTTCGTCTCAACACAGGTTTAAAAGGTTTATTGGAAGTACTCAGGCGAAATACCCGGTGAGTTTGCTCCATGATAGTTTCAGTACTTCCGACGTTTTACTGCATACTATGTACAGTACACGTCGTGAAGAGATGTATAATTTTTAAATAATCTAATCCCATATTTTAATCAGACTGAAAACCAGACCATTACCTATTATAAAACATTTGGTATAAAACAACTATTTTTGGGAGTGGAGGGGAATAAGAGCTGTCAATCGAAACATAATGGTTGGGAAGAGTGGAGATGCCAACTTCTTATTATAACTTCTATGTGGAGAATGACAGATTCTTCTTTTTCACATTCATTGGGGCAATGCGATGGCTTGCACTATATATAATTGTATGATCTTGGTTGTATAATTATAATGTTTTGCTTGATCAAATCACATTGGATGGACAGCCCATTGCTATCGGGCTTAGTACCGTGCTACAATGAATGGAAACCATCATCATCATCATCATCAGTTTGGGGTGGTTGGTTGCGTCCGGTGTTGGAGTGTTATAAATGCGGCAAACAAGTGGTTTTGCTGTTCGAAATTAAATCCTTTCGGATTTTTTTTTAAATTCAATACTAGCAATGGTGGTTCATTTAACAATCGAGTAAGGAGTTCAAGTAACTCAAGGGATCTATCTATATACAGTATTGTTCCGATTTTATCACGCCCCTTTTTAAAAATTCTTTAGAATATTTCTAAAAATCTGTACGCATTATCAATATTTTTAACGTTGCAAAACAAGACTTCAACATTCATCTTTAAGAAGAGGGGAAACACTTGTTCTCAAATGTAACAGTAAATTAATGAAAAATAAAAGACTGATGGGCGGAGGGCGTGATAAAATCGGAACATTACTGTATATAAAAATGCAGTGGCATACGTGGGACCGCGCATAACTTGCGAACGGATGGTCCGATTTGGGTCGTCTAAGTTTTGTTCTGTTAGTTTTCACCCAAGGAAGGTTTATGAGGCATAAAACATGGGATAATTGAGAGTTTTCGAAAATCGGGTTTCCATACTTTTTGAACGGGAACTTGGGCTTGACTAGGGACTTGAAACGTCAAAAAACGCAGTAGGCAAGACAAAGTTTGCCGGGTACAGCTAGTTTATATTGAAAATTGAATCAATCAGCCGATTATAGCGACACCTACGGTATTTCACTTAAAAATGATCCCTAAGTATCTGAAATTAGCTTACGCTGTGTTGCGTAGAACAAATTCAGACAAACAAAAAAATTGGCATGGCTGAAAATTTGACTCACTAAAGCTAAGACTTCCCCCTTTACTTAAGATTGATACCGAAATAAACTGTCGGCCATAATAAAAATGTATTATACATTGGTAACTGCGTGAATGGTTGTATTATTTCGTGAATGATCAAGGTGATATCATGAAAGGGTTGTTAAGCAGGTTTTATCATATTTTTCACAAAGGGAGGGGGGATGGATTGGGTGGGCGATGCTTCCAGAGTGTATTTTTTTTTAATTTCTGCATATGATGCACGTTAATAAGGACACGATTTTAAGAAAGAATAGACAGTCTCACTCATCCTACTTTTTGAGTTCCATCTATGTTTCATATCAACTGCTCAAGAATTCAGCTTGATTAAAGTAATAATATTTTTGCGCCAGCCGCTTAAAGTTTACAAAAAAATTACTATGGAAAATGTTACTTTTCCAAAGAAAAACTGCTTGATGGCAGTATACCCTCAAACCAAGCTGATGAATTCCCATAGAAAATTTCACGATAAATCAGACCTCTGAAGTCTGTGTAACCTTGTCAGTCGAACTGATTCAACGGTAATGAGTTTTAGCGCCAAACAACGGACAAGAATTGGAACTCGGAATGTAATAACCCTAGCCCAGCAGGGTAAACTTTCACAACTAGCCAATGAGGCATGTCGTATGAAGCTTGAGATCCTAGGACTGAGCGAAGCCCGTTTTCCGAACTTTGGAGAACACAGATTGACGTCGGGTCAAATTCTGCTGTACGCTGGCCTACGAGGTGATAACGCTCCCCGCCACCGTGGAGTTGGTTTCCTGCTCAGCACTCAGGCCCACGCTGCGCTCTCAAACCTATCGAGAGGACAATTGTTGCCAGATTCAGAACGGGTTCGAAACCTTACCATGATCCAATGTTACCTGCCAAATTATGCTGCCATATTGCATGACAAAGAGAACTTTTACAACTAACTGAATGCTGTCATAGACAAGATTCTGAAAGGTGGGGGGACTTCAATACGAAGGTTGGTTCCGATAACTCGGACTATGAGTACGTCATGGGACGCCCGCCATGGTCTCGGTGAAATGAGCGAAAACGAAAAGCTGTTGGCAGAGTTTTGTGGCGACATGGTGATTGGGGGATCGCTTTTTCTTCATCGACCAGTGCACATGCACAAAGTAACATGGGTTACCCGTGATGGCGTCACGGAAAATCAAATCGACCACATCTGTATCAGTCGAAAATGGAGACGGAGCCAAGGACGGAGCCTTCTTGATGTGCGGAACAAACGTAGCGCCGACATTGCGTCCGACCATCATCGGCGAGATCCGACTGCGCATTGCTAGCATCCATCGACAGGAGGGAAAAATCGGGCGCCGGTTCACCACACGCTGACTGGAAGATGCTGCGGTGAAAACGTCCTTCGTCGAGGAGCTAGAGAACCGTGCTACGAATATTCCAGAAGGTGGAAGCGTAGAAGATCAATGCAGCGCCATCAAAAACGGCTTCATCGCCACCGGCGAGTATAATTTGGGTGAATTATGTACCTGGAGAAAGCAGTGGATCACAGATGATACCTGGAGAAAGATAAAGAAGCGAAGGAACGCCAAAACCACGATAGAGCGAGTGATAACACGAGGAGCCATAGCCGTAGCCCGTCAGCGCTATTCGGCTCTCGAGAAGGAAGTGAAACGTTCATGTAGACGGGACAAAAGAGTGTGGGCGGACTCCCTATCCGACGAAGGCGAGAAAGCCGCAAACACCGGCGACATCCGTATCCTCTACGATGTTTCACGTCGCCTTAGAGGGACCAAGATGAATGCTACGATGTCCGTGAAAGACATGTCTAGACAGTTGAAACGCTGGTTCGAGCACTTTGGAAACTAAGAGTTCGACGCATTATCCGTGTTAACATCGAAGCTCCATCATTGCAGGAGAGTGAAACAGGCATCCGCGGCATGAAATCGAACAGAGCCCCGCAGGTCGATTGCATATAAGCCAAGATGCTCAAAGCTGACCCCGTTGTATCTGCACAACTGCTGCATCAATTACAGTCGGGTCTCCTAAAAGACGCTGTCACCCACTTTACGCCCACTGCAATTTCTCAGCTGTCTTGCATCCGATCCAGTTGATTTTTTGACTGCAGTAAGGGGTCATTCAAATATGACGTTCATAGTTTAGGGAGGAGGGGGGGGGGGGTCTGAGAAAGTGTGACTCCAAGGTATACGAAAAAGCGTGACAGAGGGGGAGGGGGTCTAAAATTCCCGAAAAATTATGAACGTCATATTTGAATCGTCCCTAAGACTATATTATAGACCACGTAGTACAACATTTAGAAGGTGATATCTTCCGGGAAACTGACAGTTTTTTGATGACGTAATTCAAATCGTTCAAAGGCGATCTAGTACTCTACATCAATTTGATCATGTGAAGAACGATTAGAATGACGTCACATGTTTACATTCAAAATGTATGTTTACATAGGTTACTAGCCTGCCTTGTGATATTTATGCCGTGATTAAAGACTAGTCACATATCGAAAATCAACTAAATTGGTTGAAATACAACATGGGAATCACGGTGGGCGTAAAATGGGTGGCAGCGTCTCATAGGAGACCCGACTGTATTCTGCAACATTATGGAAAACCGCAACGATTCCAGCCGACTGGATCGACTGGATTCGTCTTAGTAAAGGTACCCAAAAAGGGTGACATGACTGTATGCGTTAAATGGCGGACATTATGTTACTGTGCATTATTGTTCTCAAAGTCCTCTTCAAATTGATCCTCCGGATACAGGAGAATATTGACGCTACTCTCCGACGGCAGCAAGCAAGATTCCGTACCGGACGATCCTTTTGAGAACCATATTGTCACGCTTCACATCTTCCTAGAGCAAATCAATGAATTCCAAGAGTCTCTCTACCTGGTGTTCATTGATAACGAAAAAGCTTTCGACCGGCTCAATCATGAGAATATGTGGGAGCCCTTTGGCACAAGGGTGTCCCTGAGAAAATCATCGGCCTCATCGAAGCACAGTACGAGGCATTTTCATGCAGAGTACTGCACAATGGTGGTCATCGTAATCGACGAGATCCTGGTAAATGCGATTGATTGTGAACCAAATCGTGGGTTGCTGTGGCAGCCCATTACCATGGAGAACTAGCTGATGACGTTGCTCTCTTACCTCAACGGCGCGGCGCTCTGATATGCAGAGCAAGCTCAATGATCTTGCCAATCGCTCCTAGGTCTTACCATCAACGTCAACAAGACCAAATCGATGGATGCAAACACGGTCATCTCTTCCAGTTTTACGGTAGCTGAGTAAGCAGTGGAGAATGTTGAAAGCTTCGTGGTATCTCTGTAGCCAAATGGTAACACCAAGATCGCCATAGGTGCACGGATCAAGAAGGCGAGGGCAGCTTTTGTGAGTTTAAGAAATGTATGGAAAAACAACCATATTAGTCGACGTACCAAAGTCCAAAATTTCAACTCGAACTATGGCACAAATGTCCCAAATGGAGGACAACGTGCCTCTGGAGCCGGCCTTCTAAAGGGCGTGGTAAACTAGATGTTGGTCACACGAACACGACATTGACATTCTGTGGCTATTTTTTCTACTTGCTCCAACGTCGATGTCATCAAGAGCCGATAGCGACAGAAATTCGGGAGCGAAAAAGAAGGTGGGTCGGTCACACTCTACGCAGGAGCGGGAACGAAATCTGCAAATAAGCGTTAGATTGGAATCATCATTTGGTCATCACATTTGTAAAACAAGTGAACACATATTTTTGTTACATTTTTATTCAGCAATGCCGAAATCAACAATTTTGTTCAACAATTGAAGTTCAAGCAATTCAATTATCTTTCACTGCATAATCTCCTGTTTAGTACGCTGCCGTTCTATGTCATAAAACAAAAATGCTATCAAACACACGTTCGCATAAATCGCAATTCAATCGAGAAACCGTTATTTTCCGTATCCTATCTAAGGCGAAGAGTTCAAATATATGATTCATATGTATTTTTGGTGCATTCTTCCTTAAAGCTATAGATTGTATATAAATATAGTAATATTCATGTTCGCAAGGCGCTTATCAGATAACATGGCGATTGTGCATGGCATATTCGCTTACTCTAGGAAAGATTCATCAACATCGATTACAAATACCGGTTTAATCGTTAAAACTTTCGTTCCACACAACTCTCATTCGTTAATCAGTCAGTGTTCAAAATTATTTCGATTTGTATTCAATTACTCTTTTTTGTCATCTTTTGCTATGCTTTTGCTAACTTTATTCGGTCGATCCGGAAGCACTGGAGTCATGGTTGCATCTCCATTTACGTTGGTCGGGGGCACTGGCTGCTGCTGGCTTCCGTTATCACTTGTTGGAGTGCTCGTGTGCACCGTGGTCAATTCCAGTGGGGTATGAACATGCGATTGTGTCTGAGATTGTTGCAGGGAAGCGGCTTCCGCCATTTGCAAACCGATGGTTGCACCAATTTTGGCGCTAGCCTGCCGGAAGCTGTCGCTTAGTTTGAGCTGGACAACATTGATACACATGGAAGTCAAGGCTAGGCCGAAGATAAGGTAAAGTATGCTGCACATCATGTAGATGGGATGCTGCGGAACGAAGTCTCCGAAACCGATGGTTGAGATCGAAATGAACACAAAATAAAAAGCCTCGAAGAAAGACCAATTTTCCCACGTGTAGTAGATGGTTGCACCAAACAGCATGTAAGCGACGAGGATAAAAATTGCAATCGAGATGGGCAAATTGAACTCGTCGTCGATTTCAAAAGTTTCTGGAACTGGAGTTGCTGGTGATTCGCATATTGGGGGTACATCTGCTGAGGTTGAAGGTTGTGGCTGTTCTGTTGCTTGGATGTTGGTTGGTTGCAGTTCGTGGTCTCCGCTGGGACGTCTAACCATATCATACATTACGTTGAGACCTTTCATTACCTCCTGAAAAAGATACCGATTTAGATACATATCACGTAAAGATCAGATGAACTGTTCTTACTTTAACTTGAGCTGTTTTTCGCACTTTACGGATGGACCCGGTGTAATATAATCGACGAACGTATGCCCATAGGAATTTGATACCTCTAGTAAACAATTTGCCAAAATCAGCAAGAACTATGAGGAATATGGGAATACCGATAATAGCATATATTATAGTCAACGCTCGACCCGTCGTTGTAGATGGTGATATGTGGCCATATCCTGAAACGGAAAAATATTACACATTATTTAGACTTGTAACAACTTGCTACTATTAAAGTTAGTTATAGCATTGCAAATTAGTAAAGCATTTATGATGTTTGTTGGAACAACAGAATTACCAATTGTTGACACCACAGTCAGCGAATAGATCACGCCGTTGATAAAGTTCCATGCTGTATTGCCGCTGTAGGTTTTCATTCCAGCTTCGAATGCAACCTGTAGTTCTTCTTCAAATTTCCTCAATCTTGCTCTAGCTGTCTGCTTCCAGTCTTCCTCCCTTTAAATAATTTCATAATAATATCTATACTTTATTTCTCCCATATCAAAAATACCTTTGACTGTGACTGGATATCCACAGCTGATCGATGAAATCCCTCTTAACTCTTTTTACCCCGCATTTGTATTGTGATTCGAAAGTGCCCTCGGTGACTCTGAATATAATACCACCAACGCCACACAGCAGCACCATCACACCAAAATAGAAAACACATTCATTGACTTGCAACCTCATCCTTCGAATTTCCAAGGGATTATCATCTAGAAAGTCTAACCAGAAGTCTTTCATCTCGCCTAATATTTCGTTCCAGGTGAACAAGTCGTCCTTCTTCTCCTCGTAAATGAGCAATGCTCGTCTTCGTTTTTTCTCTTTAGGTCCCTCCACCTTCTTATCATCCACAGCCATTTCTTCTTTCTTTTCATCGATTGCTTCAGACTTTTCGTTTTTGTCTTCTTCGACCTTTTTATCCAATGAATCCTCTTTGTCTCCATCTTCTGAAGATTTCGTTACTTTCCTTTGTGTAAGTACCATTTCTTCCTCATGTTTTTGTTCTGGGCTTGCTATTGGTTCTGGTTCGGCATCAACCATTGGTACTGATTCGGCTGTAACAGCCGGTTCCGCTTCTGCAGGATCCGGCTCTGGAGGAAAGTCTGACGGAAGCTCTGATTCCGGTTCGGGAGACGTCGCCGGCTCTGGAGTTTTGGACAATTTCAGGTGATCAATTTTCGTAGACCTAGGCCGCTTGGGCTTCCTCGGCGAAAATCGTCTCCTGATAGTTGCTGTATGTTCCTCATCGCTTGTGTTGTTTCCTTCTTCTTCACTACTCGAAGCTGATGGACTCGATGTCTTTGGAATAATTAAAATTTTCTTTCTGGCCGCCCCTGGTGACACCGGTGTTTTTGATCTCGTCGGTGGTGCTGGAGGCAGAACTGGAGCTTCGATACTCTTAGAGCGTTCATCGCGCTCGCGGTTCCGTAGCTCTATATGGAGCTTTTGTCTTTGTTCCTCCAAAAGCTCCTCGCGATACTTTTCAAACCGCCTCAATCTCATTCGGTCTAGTTCTCGTTTCTCCTGTAAAAATTTGAGTTTTTCCAGCTCAAATTTACGACGTTCCTCGTTGAAGCGAGACAAATTATTTTGCAACTGGGAAGATTTTGGGTCACCGTCCTTGCTGCGTTCGGATTGATACCGTTCGATTCGTTCGCGCCTTTTGCGAACTTCGGTATCCGATACCTTTCCACCATCGCTGGAATCGTCCGTTTTTGGTTTACTATATATTTGTTATAAATAAAGTTTTTGAAGACATATAAGTTTAATTGTAATCAAATACTAAACATCAGATGTCATAATAAGTTGAGAATAGTCGACCGCGTCACGAAGTCTTATGAAGGAGGGAACGTCAATGTAACGAATGGTTTCGATGAGGAGTGCTGAGCTTTTTCAAAGGAGAAAACGCAGCGCGGGCGGTAATGCTGCAGCATGAAACACGACAGAACGTGGAACGATGCACATAAAAGAGGAAATAGTAGATCATCCTTTTCAAGATTTAATATAATTTTCTATTTATTGTTGATGCGTTTCAGTTTGTATGTTTCATCGTATGTTTAATGTTTACTGATAATGAATATTTTATTCAGGTAAAACTATTATATGATACATATGACCGTTGCACGCATATCACGAACAGCTTGTTCAATAATAGAAGTTAATAGCGTTATCAATTCTAGATTTACAACCACTTTTGATCCACCACTATTGATCAAGATGAAAGCTGTCTCAACATAATCAAATAATATTTTGTGCGCCTGAACGTTGACCAAGCATATCCTTTAGAGGTTACCCGAGCAATGTCTAACAACAAAATGATAGCAAATCAAAAACACGATTTGTAATCAACAGCAAATTGATATCACATTTTGATATCCGTTTGTCTTGAAACATGAAACAGTGGTGAATACGCCAATATCCGAAGTACATGCTGGTAGGTGGTAATCGGCGCAGTATTATACGTCCATGCATTTTAAAAAGTTTTTTAGAGTTGGACTTTGGTGTTTCGAAACAAGAAACAATTCCCCCCCCCCCTTTTTTAAATTTTCTTACAGTGTTTTTCATTCTTGTTTCCCTTTAGGAATTTCAATGAAATTCATTCAAAAAATTTCCAAAAAGTATTTTTCTCACGAGTATATGTACAAATACATTTTGCACTTCAAGAACCTTACTAATACTAGCACAACTATTAGAACCGACACTTCAGATTCCTTACATAAATTATGCATAAATTTCTTCAAGACATCTTTATTATAGTTTTTTTATTTTATCTTTTCTGGATTTTTTGTTCAACTGAATTCTGTTTGAAAAGATACTTTATTGAGTTTTAGCGATTTTTGGCAAACCTCAAAGGATCTATTTTCTATGGTCTTCCAAGGTCTACGGTTTCTACTGAAGTTTAATGACAATATTTCCCAGAAGATCTGTAAAAAATCAGTTACCATCAGACAAACCACGGACATGGAGAAATACCAGGAGGAATTCCTAAAGAAATTCCTGTATGAGTTTTTGTTTGAATCTCTGGAAGAATACCTGCTGGAAATACTGAAAGAAATTATGCAGGTATTTGGTCTATATGAAATTCCGGCAGGCATTTCATCAAGAATTTCCAATGAAATTTATGTAATGCAGTTCGTGAAGAAATGGCTGTAAGAATTTGTGGAGAACCACTGGAAGAATCACTGAAATAATGCATGGAAGAATTTACTGCAAAAGTTGCTTGAGGGTATTTAAAAAAACCCTAAAAAGTTTTATGAAGAAATCCCTGAGAATTTTTTGGAGGAATCCATAAAAGGCTTTCAAAAGAATCCTTTGGAGCCATTTTGTATAAAATCATTGGCAGATTTTCCAACGGAATACCTAGAGAAATTTCTGAAGGAATTCCAAGTTTATGGTTTTCAGGAGAAATTTATGAGAAAATTCATGAAAGGTTTTCTAGGAGAATTCTAGCAGAAATTGATGGAGCAATATCTAGTAAACATGGAAACATGGAACAATTTCGGAAATAATCAATGAAAGGTTTTCTAAGCGATAATAGAGCTTTCTTCTTTTTGAGGGAATCTATATAAGACTTTGGTCTTCTTTATTTTTGGCCAAATTACAAAAAAATCTATAGACGAATTTCTCAAACAAATATTTGGGCGAATTTTTGAAGGAATTCTCATAGGCATTTCTGAAGGAATCCCTGGAGAGATTTCTAAAGGAATCTCTGCATGACCGTGGAGGAAATGCTGAGGTAATCTATTTGAAAGTTTCAAAGTAATCCTAAATGGTATTTTTGCAGGAATCTCTTCAATAATATTTAAAAACTTCCAAAGAAATTTTTTGATTTTTTTCCAGAAGAAACCCAAGAATAAAAAAGTGAAATCATAGTATTGAAAAATTGAAGCATGAAGAATTTTTGAAGGTATTCTAAAGCCTGTATCTGCAATATTCGGGACACAGAAATACGGCTGCAACTCCGCAATAGATTAATTAAAATTGGTCAAATTTTGCCTGATAACATCATAAGAAGTGTTCATGCTAAATTTCATGTGAATCGGTGCACTACTTTTTGTTGTAGCAATGAAACAGTAGAACGCGCTGAAATGTTGAACAAAAACCACTAAATCTACAAGTTTTCCATAGGTAAAATTTCAAACAAATCGATGCACTATTTAAAGCTTTCAATCTAAACATGTATTGTGACTGACCGTGACATTATTCAGCACCCCTTCTTGTTTTGATTGTACTGTTGAAAGTACTATACCAATAAGCATCAATCAAATTTTGCAGGCATAATATACACATAACCAACTACCTTCTGTAAAAATTTCATGAAAATTGGCAGTGACATTCGAAAGTTATGAATAGGAAAAGAGCGCACATGAAAAACACGAAACATTTCCACTAACACTCACCCCAACCAACACCTGTCACTTTCAAACCAATTGATCAAAGTTGATGAAATTTTGCAAGAAAGAGTGTCTATTAAGTTAGTATCATAACTACTTACGAAATTTCATAATTATTCTCACAGAACTTTGAATTGTAGCGAAAAACATTATCTATTATGCGAATGAAAATTAGTCATGATTGTACAAAATGATTAAAACCACGTTTGTTTGTTTTTCATCTACAGTTAAAAGTAAAGCATAATTTTTTATGAAATTTGGTACGAATAATAAACATACACCGAAGAGTTCTCAGTTAATTTTTTGGCCAATTTTACCGATTTATTACAGACTTACAACTGTACCTCTGTGTTCCGATTAAATGAAAATTTACAAATGTATCAATGAAAGATATTTTGAAAGAATATCTGTCGAAATCACTTGACGAAACTATGGAAAACAATCTAATAAAATCCTAAGAGAAACATCAGGAGGAATGCTTTGTCTAATTTCTGGATAAACTTCTAGATAACTTTCTGAAGAAAAGGAATAAAAGAAATACTTCAATAAACGCAAAGAAAATCCTCGGAAGTAGTCTCAATGCATTCCTCAGGAATTTTTAGAAAGAAACTTTCACTAGAGTTTTGAGAGCTAAAATTTTGCTTTGCTTATTAGAAATACTAAAAAAGATTCTCAAAATAAAATAATAGATAAATTTCCAGGTAACATCATGCTAAATGTTCCATATAGACCAGAGAAATCTGATTTTTTGAGAATATGGAAGAACGTAAAAAAACATATTAAGGGGATTCACTTAACAGCGTAATCTGATTAAACTGATTAAACGTCGCGATTACCAAGGCAAACTTTGATTATTTCATTCGCAAAATCATGAAACATTTCAAATAAGCAGAAAATAATGGCTAACGCAGCAATTTAATCTGTTTAGTGAATCCCCCTATTATCAATCTAAAAAAGGTACTGAAAATGGTGAAATCTTGATAACATTCAAGAAATTAGCATTATCCTGTTTCCTTCTAACCTTTTCGGCGCCAACAACGTGAGCAGAGAAATACGAAGACGCATCCAGCGGAAGTCAGGGCTACTATGGACTTCAGAAGAAACTGCGATAAGAAAATCAGTTCCACTCAAAATGTACAATGTACAGAATGCTTATAAGACTGGTAGTGGTCAACAACGGACATGAAACTTGGACCATACACAAGAAAGACTTGTAAGCACTTGGAGTGTTCAAGGGACAAGTTTTAAAGAAGATCTTCGGTGTGAGGCGCCGGTGAACGAGCTCGTTGCGCTCTACGGCGAACCCAACATCCAGAAGGAGGCCAAATCCGAAGGAGTTCGGTATGCAGTTCATAGCATGCTGGAAGAATGCCCGATAGCAACCCTATAACTCTGCGGAATTTTTTGTCAACAGCAGATTTAACTCGGTATGCTCGGTATTTTCTTTTGCCAAAATTCTGTAAATAAATTAACGAGTTCAGAAAATATATTGCCAAAAGTGACTAATGAACGGGTAATATCGAATGTCCAGTGTATCGAGTTGAATCTACTATCGAGAACTAAGAAAAACAATGGAAAAAATACTGAACTCAGTGAAAAAAATCTGAGCTAGAATTAATCTAAGTATGTTGTACCCGTTGTACCATGTGTTGTACTAAATAAATGAATATGACGTGCAGTAAGCCGGTTATGTCCTAGTTGGGACGTTACGTCAAAGAGAAAAAGAAAAAAAGAAAATATTGTTGATGCCTCTGGGCTAATATCCGGGCTGGGAAATGTCCTCGAGTGTCATGGAAAATATGTCATGACATATTTCATTAAATAAAGAGTCTGACGAAAAAAAAAAATGTTACGGACATTTTTTTACAAGGCCGTGCAAATCCAGAATCGGATGTATACGAATGCAAATCGACAAAGCTGTGAGAAAGTGCTTAAGAGCTTATGAGCTGAAAAGCCAGGTCTGAGCTTGGGCGTAACGCCAGTAAGAAAAAAATTAAATACTGCTTGCTCATCATGCAAAGTCTTGTTATTATAAAAGTATCAAAGAACAAGTGCATTTATTTTACATGATGAAAACCACATAAGTGAAATTAGATTGATTTGTGAACATCAAACGAATGTTCAGTGCAAATTATCCACCCGTGCATGCATTTCAACGAACTTGCACTATCAATGCCATTTTCATAAACAAACGCGAATTTTATTTTTGATCCGTTGCCAACATTTTTCTACGTTGTCACACAAGGTGCCTGCTGCTAGTTTCACCGGGTCATGTCACCTAGCTGTCTGGTCGCCGAGTCGCGTGTCAAATGCCTCGAATGTTCTCCCCTCCCCATGATAGTCGTCATCGTCTCGTTACAACGTTACTACACAGTCGTAACATACCGCGACGCAGACAAGCTCTTTTTGGCACGCCGAAGCAACGAAAAAATCTCCGGACTGCTGGGAACGTCCTCGCTGTCTCGTGGTACCGATCGGCTTCTCGGCGACATTACCGTTAACTTTTTGTCCTTCCTGGCGAGGATCTTGTTTCGGTGGCTACCGTATTCCATTGCTCGTTCGATAAAACTTTTCTTACTGTTGACCGACCCACGGGGACTGGAGTCCACTGTACTCCGACCGGTGCTTCTGCAATCCGATCCGCTTTGATCGTCTGATGCTTGACTTTGGCTTCCATCCGTGACTGCACCCCTCTGCGATGGGTCCGGCGTAGACTCACGAAGCTGCCGAGCCGCCTTCCTGCGCCTACGGGCCACTACAGGAACATCTGATTTGGGATCCATTGTCGATTCGACACACGAGTGTCGTCACCCTTAACTGATGTCACCGGCTACAAACGCTCAGTCACCGATTTATGGTTTAAAATAAATTCAAATTTGCACACAGACACATTCGACACCAGTATCACATTTCACTGATTTTCCGTTTTTCTTCTTCTGGTTTCGAAGCACGTATTTTCACTCCGTTTTCAAATATCTTCCCCACATTGTCGTCGGTTGTCCTTGCGGGTTCTGGAGGGTTTATCTGTGCACCAATCAACGCAATTTCGCAGTCGCGTCTCAGCTGATTGGACTGGGGACGGATGAATCACATAGCTAAGCCCATTTAAGGGAAAATATGGGTGGAAAATTTTCTCGCGATCGGCTTGCAAACTACGGGAACCGGACCGTTCAGGACCGCTGCTCGGAAAATTGTGAGCGAAAAGAGCTAAAAATAACGAAAATATCCATCGCCATCGGGCAGGCAGCTATCCGCAGCGCGTTGTAAGAGTGAATTTTCAAAATGTGAGAGAGATGCCGCCGGCACTGCCGGTTGTTCTGGTGGAGGTTTGGTTTTTACGGTATATTTAGTAGAGGTGAGCGCATTTGGCGCTAGACAGAATGGGATAGTAAAAATGGAATATTGTCAATGTTATGTGTTTGTTTACACACTTCAAAATTAATATACTGTCATTCCTTATATGAAGGCAAAGGTAAACGAGCATTAAATTTCTCTGCAACCTAAGCCCTAAACAATACATGTTCGGGTAGAATTCAGTGATCATTTTTAACCCGTTAACGCTCAAGGAGTCTCAAGATTTATCTTTAAATAAATGTGTTATCAGTAGTCAAGTTCTAATAAAATAAACATGATTTTACGAAAAAAAATTGTAGGTCTATAATGCAGTTAAAAAAAACCTCAATGTAGCACTACTTTTGCACTGAAGTGATGATAATTGGAAAAGAATATAATTCCCGAAGAAATCCAGGGAAGAATCCTCGAACAATTCTTTGGATGAATTCCATGGAAAGAATTAATAATTGAGGAATCTCGGAAGTATTCATTGAACGAATCTTTGATGCAATTCGAAAAAGAATCCATGAAGGAAACCCGGGAGAAATTTCCGAAAGAATCATGGGATTATAAAGAAGCTTATTTGAATAGCTAGGATTTTTTTCTATAGAGGACCCAGTGATTCTCATCATGGATTCCTCCAGATATTCGTTCAAGAATAATTCAAAGATTTTCTCTAGGAATTCTTCATGGAATTTATGCAAAGATTCCTCAAGGAATTTCTCTAGAAATTCCTCCAGGAATTTCTACAGGAATGTTTCCAGAAATTTCTCCAAAGATTAATCAAGGCAGTCCTTCAGGAATTCCTCTAGCAAATCCTCTAGGGATTGCTTTAAGAATTCCTCGAATAATTCCAGTACCTCAAGATTTTAAATACGAATAACAAAAAATATATGCAAATCGGTAAACTAGTTTTCAAGGTATCGTGATCACTGCAACGGTATTAGCGTGCACAGTGAGAATGTTGACCACCCCCAGTTAATTATTCAGTTGATTGTGCAACTGTCATTGATTCGGGTTAATCACGGAGTAGCAACCATAGATATGTGCAGTCAGTCTAAGCTAAGCTAAGCTAAGCCAAGCTAAGCTATCGTGATCACCGCAACGGCACTTTTGAAAACACAATTTCGAGATAAACGTGTAAAGTTTTGCGCTTTGTCTTGCCCTTATGGTTATGGAACGTTTTGGAATGTGTATTGTCTAGCTACTGAACTTTCAGATAATGCAATGAAAAAGTTCAATTCTTTGCACTAGCGGATAACAAAGCTGTCGATAAGGTCAAGCGATTAAGAACAAAACACATTGAGACACTACTGTCACTATGAAAAAATATAATAACATTTAAAGTTATGATTTTTCCAGAGCAGCCTGTGTGCCTTCTAGCGCAATACGCAAATATTAAAGAGAGAACGATTATACATGTACCCTATATAATGCATTTGAAATCTGTTTTCGATTGCAATGTGTTCTGATGAAGTGCAACTATTTGTCATTCTTGACAGAAATAAATTTGCTCATATTTAATTGGTACTTTATTAACTTGGGACTTATTAATGCTATTCAGATCTAGCTTAAGACCAGTAACACTCAGTACATGATATCAAGGCGATTCAAAGTGCAAGTTTGTTATGATTTTCGTTTTCTTTTACCTTTTAAATGCTCTTCACGAAGTAGGTGACAAAACGTAGAACTGCTGTCGATTTGGTGCAATGCGGTTAAAAGGAAAGGGAAAACCATTCAACAGTTTTCCCGAGACCGGGTCTGGCAAACAGTGTGCGTGCGATATTACGTATGGCGAGCCAACACCACTTGCCGCCAGCTAAAGAGAGGGAAACCATATGATTTTCCCGAAGTGGGAAGCGGGAGCTCACTTGGTCAGTAGGATAAGATGTTGCGATGTTGCACGACACGCAAGGTGGTAGCCGTGAAACAAATATTTGAATTGGAATGTTGCAAGTCCAAGAGCTGATGGTAAAAGGTTGCAAGAGTCATAAACATTGATATGTAGAGCAATATTTGAATGAGCTACTTAAAACATCGACAACAGTGTAAGTGCCTTATTATTGAAAATAATGAAAAACAGTTAAAACCTTCAGATTATCAAGCTGAAATAGAAAAAAAAGGTTATGTTTGAGGCCCTTCTTCTTCTTCTTCTTCTTCTCCTTTTTCTTTATGGTTGGATATCCCGATTGGAACCTGGTCTGCCTCACATCAACTTAGTGTTCTTTGAGCACTTCCACAGTTATTTATTGAAGGGCTTTTTCTTTGCCTGCCATTGCATATATTGTGAGGCAAGTACAATGATACACTATGTCCAGGGAGTCGAGAATTTTTTTCCGGCCGGAACGGGAATCGAACCCGCCGTCTCCGGATTGGCAACCATAGCATTAACCACTAGGCTAACTGAAGACCCATGTTTGAGACCTTATAATAAGGAATACCGGAATTTGATACCATTTGGTGAATTTCAATTAGAAATGCATAAATGGATGTTCCACAACTGAAAGTATCCACATTTTACCTTTATCAATAATTTAGAATGCACGGGTAAAAAAAACAAACAAATGTTCTAATAGTCCTTAAGACTATCGTTCACAGTTGCTTTGATTTGATAATCATTCTGGTCAGCTTCTTTGGAAAGTTGTCCTTGTCCCTGATCATTCATAGCTATGTGCTTCCGATACTGTCGTGTGCTGTCTTGAAGCTGACAAACAAAAAATGCGTTGAGACCTGGTATCCATGGTATTTTTGGAGGATTTGTTGTACGTTGATTTCAATTTGTATAAAGAGGAAATTTCATCCCAATCAAAAGATGATATCAACAGCATAGTAAAATATTTGGTTGTGGCATAATAATTTAATAATTGTTGTAAAAATTTTTACGTTATTAACATAACATATCACATTTTAAAATTGTCTTTCATAAGCGGCAAAATAACAAATATAGCAAAAAAATGTTTCTGAAAGTCTTATTTAATATCATGATTTTTATATTCAATAACAACCAAATAAGAGAGAATTTGTAAACTTGTTATAGCTGTGTTATTGTTCATCACATATTTGTACCTTCACGATAGTAAAATTATAACTAAACTTGTTGTACAGTGATAGACATTCGTTTAGCCGAGACCAAAAAATTTTCAAGATAGTGTCAGGAAACTCATACAAAAGATTTTATGATAAAACTTTTTTATGTCAGAGATAGTATATCTAGTACAGTTCTATAAAAATGTGATACATCACACTTACATATACACTGAAACAAAAACGAGGGTAAAACCCTTTAAATGTATTTTTTTGCCTAGACATTCGTTTAGCCGAGGTAAATGAGAAATTTGTTTTCAATAGATTTTTTTTGCAATTTCGTGAGTATATTTCGAGGATATTTCGAGGATATACCCCAAGGCATTTAGTTTATGACGTGTTAGCAAGATAATTGACCTTAAAAGTTTATTTATTTGTGAAATTCAGAGAAATTGTATTTAAAAAAAATGTCCCAATAAGGAGAAGCGATGATAAATTTATTAAAGAAAAATGATTTCTGTAAACACCCAAACGTAAGCTGCATAAGCAGTTTTGGAAATATGGCACAAAATAATTGATAGAAATGTTCAAATTATTACATAAAATGTCATGAAAACAATAAGTATATTAGTTTTTGGTTGGTTAAACCTAAAAATGAGATTGGTAGAAGCTAAAATAAACAGTTCTGTGTTGAAATAAAGACGTGCTCTAATGCCTGTGGAGTATTCCTGTTTGAAACTAGCATTACCAAATGAGTCAGAAGACTGCTAAGTGAAAGAACTGCAAGATGTGTCAGAATTTTTGTACCCTGGTTATTTAAAAGCAGATGCTCATACAAAAATGCAAGATATGGTCAAACAATTGGCATATTTCATTCAATCTGAAGAAATATATTATAAATGAGTCTTAGTTTTAAACCCATTCATTTTTAACATGATTTATTTAAATAGAACGTCTAAATTATGAAACAAGTAGTTCATGATAGAAATTTGAATACTTTCGGTGCCATTTCTCAAAATGTGAGCCATCCAATGTATGTTATTTCAGCCACAATGCAGTCTAGAAGATGTTGGGAGCTATGAGAAGACGTAATAGTAGTAAAAGCTGTGTTTTATGCAAGTGAAACCATCATATTTCATCTAAACAATACTTAAATACGTGATTTTTTTATGGTTTGCGTTTTTTTTTTCTTTTAAAAACATTGTTTTTTGTGAATTTTCAACCTGCAGTCGTCATGAAACTTTCCTTAGATTCTCCTGAAACACTTCCGATAAAAATAAATACATCAAATCTCAATTTGGAAACGTTAACAATATTATGACATATTTATATGAGATACATGTAAAATCTCATTGTCTCAATTTGTCTGTTTTGCGGATGACATGGATATTATTGCCAGAACATTTGAAACGGTGGCAGAACAGTACACCCGCCTGAAGCGTGAAGCAGCAAAGGTCGGACTGGTGGTGAATGCAGCTAAGACAAAGTACATGCTGGTAGGTGGGACTGAGCGAGACAGGACAAGCCTTGGCAGCAATGTTACGATAGACGGGGATACTTTCGAGGTGGTAGAAGAATTCGTCTACCTCGGTTCCTTGCTAACGGCTGACAATAACGTGAGCCGTGAAATACGAAGGCGCATCATCAGTGGAAGTCGTGCCTACTATGGGCTCCAGAAGAAACTGCGGTCAAAAAAGATTCACCCCCGCACCAAATGTACCATGTACAAGACGTTAATAAGACCGGTGGTTTCGAGCGACGGGTGCTAAGGACGATCTTCGGCGGTGTGCAAGAGAACGGTGTGTGGCGGAGAAGGATGAACCACGAGCTCGCTGCACTTTATGGCAAACACAGTATCCAGAAAGTGGCCAAAGCTGGAAGGATACGGTGGGCAGGGCATGTTGCAAGAATGCCGGACAACAACCCTGCAAAGTTGGTGTTTGCTAACCATCCGGTTGGTACAAGAAGGCGTGGAGCGCAGAGAGCACGATGGGCGGACCAGGTGGAGCGTGATCTGGCGAGTGTTGGGCGTGACCGAGGATGGAGAGCTGCAGCTGCAAATCGAGTATTATGGCGGCAAATTGTTGATTCAGTATTATCATGAATTTGATGTGAACTAAATAAATGAATATGAATGAAAATGAACATGTAAAATTAATATGGCAACACTTCCGAAAACAATCAAATTCATGATTTACAAGCCATACAGGTCGCCATGCAAGACGCCATACAAAACGATTTTGTTGGATATTTTTAGAAATTTGTTAGTTTTTTATTATGGAATTCTAAAAATTGTACAATTCGGCTAAACGGAAGTCTAGGAAAAAATGACATTTGAAGGGTTTCTACTCTCGTTTTTGTTTCAGTGTATATGTAAGAGTGATATATCACATTTTTATAAAACAGTTCTAGATATACTATCACTGACATAAAAAATGTTTCGGCCTCAGCTAAACGAATGTCAATCACTGTACAGCAAAATATATTATTGAAATTGATCTTGACCAAATCAGATTGCACAATAAAACATGTTATAGAAAAGTAATTGTAATTTGATAAGTTATTATTAACAAAATATGATATAAAAACAGGCTATGTGATTCGATTGTTAGATATACACTATTCTCCTTTGCTCGGGATTAATTTTACTTTTTTTACTCTAATGCCAATACAGTATGTAAATGCTTTGAAAAATACACAATTGATTTAAGGGGTACAAACCACTATAAAACCAAGTCTATTCGTTGGTCACTCTTTTATTTAAAAAAAAGCCTTTCAGTTCAGTACAGTCATAGCACAATTATGGGTCACCCACAATTATGGGTCAATTACAATTGAATACTATGGTGAACTGACTGACTAATAATTGTGACAGAGTTACCCATAATTGTGCAATGACTGTACTTTAAGATCTAAAAATGGTTCAGCACATTTCAATTTGAAATGGCAAACCTTTATGACTGTTATAAATCGAGAAAGAATTTATGGTACATTAAAAAAGAAACATCATGTTGTGGATTATTTAGACACTTGAACCGCATGTTTATTTACGACAACCTAAAATACAAGCAACGGTGGTGATGTCAATGCGTTTTTGCGTGTGTGTCTGCTGAATGTTTGCCTAATTCCAACAAACGACCATTTACATAGAAACAATCAAATTATATTTATCAGTTGCAGTGGATTACGATAAGCTCCAACCATTAGCGCTTGCCTATTTTATGACTTGCGGAAAAATCTCTTCACTTACCGATAGTGGTATAGATTGTCCCGCAATAAAACACCGAATTCCAGAAAGTCCACGTCTTTTTGTTGTGCTTGTTTTCGAACGACCCCTGTTTGTACGCTTCGTACAGTATTGCACTGTACTCCTCCACCAGGTTGATCGCTCGACCTTCCCACAGATCAGGATCAGGATTCTGAAAGCAAACATAAAAAAATCGGTCAAAGTGTGGCAAATTAGAAGCAAATTTACTATGAGAATCGGCGGTGCCTTTAATTTACTGCACCATTAAATCTTCTCATCAACACATCATCACCGCATCATCATTTTCTAGTTTATTTTTTATTATAGAGCTAGGAAACCGCCTGGTCTGCGTTCGATGTGTTGGCACTTCACTCACCTCCAATTTTTCACGATCCAACGCCAGTATCCGCAAATTCTTGGCCAGAACCTTCTTCGCGTGGTTTACATTCGTTTCCATCTTTTTCTCGTGGGTACCTAGTCGTGTTGAACGGTAAAGAGGAAAATCAGTTATTGAAGTGATTGCTTTTGCTGAAAAGAGAATGCCAATGTTTGACAATGTTGACTGTGATCTTTGGCTCATATGAAATCATTCTAAGACATTTGTCCTGTTCAACGACGTAGGTTGAACTTGCTCGAAGTTGCTGCATCCCGCTCTTACCCGTTTGATGACAAATGGGTAAGAGTAAGATGCAGCAACTTCGAGCAAGTTCAACCTGCGTCGTTGAACAGGACTATTGATTTGTTACTAGTTAAAGATAACATTTCTTCATTCAACAATGAATATTACACTTTAATTGACTGCACAATGCTGTTGGTATCAACTCCGGTGAGTCCCCCCTCCTTAAACCCAAAGCAATGAAAAGGTACCAAGAGTTGTGAATCGTTCCAATGGCGCGATAACTACAGAGACGAAAACTCGGTACGTGGAATTGGGAGGCAAAGCGGTGAGTCGATAAGGAGAGCGTCCAACATAGCTCTGGTCCTCACAAATTCCTACCTCATGCTTCCACGTGTCAAGCGATGACAAAGACCGCCAGCTAAGACTTGTGAGCTTAGCTGGTAGTGCAGCCTGGGCACTGTTGTTCTTCTGACTTCAGCTAGGTAGAATAGGTACGTCCCGAGCGTCTATTCACCGAGGAGGTGCGGCTCAAACAGCGTCTGTTCTGGCATCCAGCGGCTGATTATGAAATGCTCTTCCACCGGCAGCTATACCTATAAGGTGGCAGCTCCACCACTGTGGATAGGGGACCCCAACAACCTACTGTTCTCGAAACCCGAAAACCGTTATAGAAGCCAAAAATGAATAATTACGAACTGATTCAACGGCAACGACTTTTAGCGCGAAACAACCGACAATTGGAATTTTAAAGGTAAGTATTAACCCTAGCTCAGCAGGGTAAACTGGCATAAGGGTAACTCTCGCTGAGACCGTCCCACTATTTACACCATGTCTTCAAAAATGTTTAAGGTGGCGATTTTCTGAAAGTCCTCCTCAAAAAAGTAAGGAAAATGCATTTGGTTAATCAAATTGGTGGACCCCCCGTTAGTTAGAGCCACAAGCATTTTGGTGAACCCCTCGATTTTGGTCAATTGTTGGCTCATTTAAACCGTTATAACTCGAAAGTTTCGCCAGAAACCACTTTAAAACTATAGGTTGTTGGAAAGAGAAAAGATAGAGGTACTCTTTGCAGTTATAACAAGTTTGGTCGGCCATATTGGTTTCGGCCGCCATCTTGAATTTATGTACCAAAACAATTTTTTCACCATGTTGGCAACCACCGATTTTCAAATTTCTTGCGTCAATCGAAAGCTGGGACATTTTTTCACAACATATCGAAAATTTAGAGATGTATCTTTTTCCTATCGAAAGTTATCTGCACTTTTGTAAATCATGACACGTTTTCTCCATACATTTCCATGCGCACCGGCAATGACACGCAACAGCATCAAAGTTGGCGCCTGCTTGTATACACAAACGCACCTGCAGCAAAATTTGGGCAAATCGGAGGATCGTTCTCATTTTTAACTGTTTCTCAACGATGCGGGCATTGCTTTTTAAACTTTTTTGGTGTTTTGAAAAGCTGAAGCTTTCAACTTTTCATTAGTGGATTCAGATTTAGAATAAATGTTCGTAAACACTGTGAAATAACGCTGCATTTATGTAAACAATCGGTACCTGGCTCAGTGCGCAAAAGTGGCATGATTCACAAAAGTGCAGATAACTTTTGATAGGAAAAAGATACATCTCTAAATTTTTGATATGTTGTGTAAAAATGTCCCCGCTTTCGATTGACTCAATAATTTTGAAAATCGGTGGTTGCCAACATGGTGAAAAAACAGTTTTGGTATAAAAATCCAAGATGGCGACCAAAATCAATATGGCCGACCCAACTTTGTATAACTGTAAATAGTAGCCCTATCTTCTCTCTTTTCAACAACATATAGTTTTTAGGTGGTTTCTGGCGAAACTTTCGAGTTATAACGGTTTAAATGAACCAACAATTGACAAAAATCGAGGGGTCCGCCAAAATGCTTGTGGCTCTAACTAACGGGGGGTCCACCTATTTGATTAACCAAATGCATTTTCCTTACTTTTTTGGGGAGGACTTTCAGAAAATCGCCACATTAAACATTTTCGAAGACATGGTGTAAATAGTGGGACGGTCTCAGCGAGAGTTACCCAACTAGTCAATGAAGCATGCCGTATTAGATCCTAGGACTGAGGGAAGTCCGCTGGCCAAACTTTGGAGAACACAGATTGGCGTCGGGCCTAACTCTGCTATACTCTAGTCTATGAGGTGAACACGTGCTCGCCACCGTGGAGTTTGTTTCCTGCTCAGCGCTCACGCCCACGCTGCGCTCATGAAGTGGGAACCAATTAATAAGAGGATTATTGTAGCCAGATTCAGAACACGGGTACGAAACCTTACCAAGATCCAATGTTACGCGCCAACCGATGCTGCCGGATTGCAAGACAAAGAGAACTTTTACAGTCAACTGTATGCTGTCGTGGATGAGATTCCAAAAGGTGATATCAATATCCTCATGAGCGACTTCAACGCGAAGGCTGGTTCCGACTTCCGATAACTCGGACTACATGCACGTCATGGGACGCCATGGTCTCGGAGAAATGAGCGAGAACCTAGGCGAGAACAGTGAGCTGTTTCCAGTTTTGTGGCAACAATGATATGGTAATTGGGGGATCATTCTTTCCCCATCGACCAATGCACAAAGTGACGGTCACGGAATTTCAAATCGACCCCATTCGCATCAGTCAAAAATGGATCCGATCATCATCTGCTAATCGGCGAGATCAGGCTGCGCATTGCGAGGATCCATCGACAGTAGGAGAAAATCGGGCACCAGTTTAACACACGCCGACTAGGAGACGCTGCGGTCAAAAGGTCCTACGTCGATAAGCTAGAGAACCGTTCTGCGGATGTTCTGGAAGCTGGAAGCGTAGAAGTTCAATGGAGCGCCATCAAGAACGCCTTCATCACCACCAGCGAGAATAATTTGGGTGAGCTATGCATCCGAAGAAAGCAGTGGATCACAGATGACACTTGGAGGAAGATAGAGGAGCGAAGGAACGCCAAAGCCGCGATAAAATGAGCGAAAACACGAGGAGCCAAAGCCGTAGCCCGTCAGCGCTATTCGGCTCTCGAGAAGGAATTGAAGCGCTCATGTAGGCGGGACAAAAAAGCATGGGCGGACACCCTAGCCGACAAAGGCGGGAAAGCCGCAAACACCGGCGACTTTCGTCTCCTCTACTTGAACACCGCACACAAGTCATAAAGAAGTGTCCACAGCGCAGGTTTTTGGTTGGACACGAGTCACTTTCAAGTTATTTAGCCTTTGAGATAAAATTACATAAATGTAGCTCCTGTACAATCAAAAATCTGCGCTGTCGACACTCCTTTATGGCTTGTGTGCTGTTTGGGTGTCTCACGTCGTCTTAGTGGGACTAAGATGAATGCTACGATACCCGTGAAAGTCACATCTGGACAGCTATTGACCGACCCAGCTGATCAGCTGAACGGTATCCCGAGTACCGACAATAGCCATCAAGACGGCCATTGAGGCTAGCACTGACATGTTCAGAATGGCTATGCAGATATGCCTAGTGGTCACCAAAGTGTGGCCCGCGGGCCGCACGCGATGTCCAGTTTTCTATGTTTTCGTAGAATTCATTGCAATGTTTGTTATGGAAGCTGTTCTACTCTCGGAATAATCAGGAATAACGTGCTGAATGATCCACAAGTAGATCCAGGGGTTGCAATACGAGCAGTTGAAAAAATGGGCCTGAGGATCACTGATGCCCTAGTTAGAGGCGAATTCCCGGAGAGGCAAATATTGGGATTTGCGGCGCTATATATGGCGCGTCGATAGAGGAATTGGATTGGAACTGACAGCAACGCACGCAATTGGCATAGTGTACACGGAGAAAACAAAGTACCCAAATATGAGTTTATTTCACCCAACTTCGGGGTTGCGTGCGGGAACCCATATTTGAGTTCGTGGAAGCGGTGTTGAAGTGGGTTTTTTACATTTGATCCCGTGCGGCAAAGTACCTACCGGCTAAGTTATTTTTCACCCAACTGCTAGTTCAAAATACTCAAATTTGAGTTCAATGCTGTTTACTCAGTTTTGGCTTCCCGCACCGAGCTGTCAAAGTTGGGTTGGTTTGCTCTTCGCTCTCTGACAACAACAAAGAGAGTGGATGAGAGAGGAGACAAAAATGAACTCAAAGTGAGTTTAAAAAAACTCAAATTTAGGTACTTGAGTTTCTCCGTGTAGGAATGGATGAGGTCGAGACAGTTGGCACTCGCGCACCACAAAACGGTGGTGGTGGTGGTTAACAATCGAAAGCTTGAACAACAGGCAGTGCACAATGGTCCACGAAACAGATTTACGAGGAAAGCTGCATTCAGCGCCTTCAAATGATTTTCTAGATTAATATGGTCTTCTACAAAGTTGTTCCTAATATACATGAAAATTAGGGTGGTCCATATTTTCAAAGAAATTGGGAACCAAACTTTTTTATTTGCAAGAATAACCATATACATTCTTCGGGATATGTCGTTTTTCGGCTTACAGTCTTATGAATTGCGTTGAATAATTTACTATCATTGCTGACGTGTCGGTCCGGGTATTGGACCTTCCTCAGGGCTCGATACACAAATCAACAAGTAAAAAATTTTACTAAAAATTGAAAATTGTCGGGTTTGAAAGGGTCACTCCGTCTAGTACACATCTGGGCCATACAGTTAGGTGGTTTTGGGGATTCCCTCAATTTCGTCACCTCGCTAGGAACCACTTGTTGATGCCAGTTGTTTCTTGTGTGTCGAGCCCTAAGGAAGGTCCAATCCACGTATCCGCGAGCGGTAATGGCGGCGGCGGGCTAATCCAACCGGTTCGGATTTTGACGTTTCATGGGGGAAAGTCAAAACAGTTTAATTCTCCTCCTCACCCCTTCACTCACCGTTTGGTGGCGCCAACCGATTGCGATCCCCAAGAAACGTCAAAATTCGAATCGGTTAATTGTGCCCGCCGCCGCCATTACCGCTCGCGGATAAGTGGATAGCCGGACCGAAACGTCGGCGATGATAATAAATTAATCAACGCAATTCATAAGACTGTAAGCCAAAAAAAACCAATCAAACTATTATCCAGTCGAATAAGTCATTAGCAAAACAACATTCTTCGGGATAGTTGTATTAGGTGTACAACTTTGCTTCCGCCGTTTTCCAATAGATGTCTCTAGTGGTGAGTGTCTATCGACATGAATCAAACAAAAGCGTTACACAACAAGCTTGGACATTCGTAAACAATATCGCGTAAAAGGATTTGTTGAAAGCTGTTTGCATCTTAAAGTACCTAAATCTCGTTAAAAAATGTCTGCATTCAAGCCACAATCTCGTCATTTGCGGGAAGTTTTGCTTTCTTTTTCAATTCAAAGAAAGCTTTTAGTGAAAGAACGTGTCGTGAGTGGTTTCAACGCTTCAAAAGTGGTGATTTCGACGTCGAAGACCGGCATGGTGGTGGAAGGGAGAAGGTTTTCGAAGACGAGGAAACGCTGAAATGGGAAATCTTACCACACCCGCCGTACTCTCCGGATATTGCTCCTTCTGATTACTACTTGTTCCGGTCGATGGCACACGGTCTATCTAACGAGCACTTCCGTTCTTATGAAGAAGTCAAAAACTGGATTGACACATGGATTGCTTCGAAAGATGAACAGTTCTTCCGTCACGGGATCCGCATGCTGCCAGAAAGATGGGGAAAAGTGGTAGCCAGTGATGGCCAGTATTTTAAATAACAAGTTTGTATCCATTTTTTTTTAAAATAAATTATGAAATTTTAAAATAAAAACGGTGGAAGCAAAATTGTACACCTAATAGATCTATCAATTTTGAGCAAGTTTGCTGAAGAAACTTTTTATATAGCTTTAAAATTGACCGATCTAGAGGTATTTTTCTGAATAAGCTTAGGGTGGTTCAAGAAAAACCGGTTTTCTGGCGTTAACTTTTTCAGTTTCGATTTTTCATCAAAGTCGCCCAAGAGCATTTGAAGACGCGTCGCTTCGTGTGCTGAGATAAGCGTTATCTCTTTTGGTTCAAAAGTTACAGGCGTTTTTCATAAAAAATCATAGTTTTTTTTAAAAAGGGTTTATGATGGGTTGGGGCAAACATAAAAAAATATCTTTTGCCCGCATTCAAAAGAAGAAATGTTGTTCCTCTCCTCTTCTTGGCGTAACGTCCTCACTGGGACAAAGCCTGCTTCTCAGCTTAGTGTTCTATGAGCACTTCCACAGTTATTAACTGAGAGCTTCCTCTGCCAATGACCATTTTGCATGTGTATATCGTGTGGCAGGCACGAAGATACTCTAAGCCCAAGGAAGTCAAGGAAATTTCCTTTACGAAAAGATCCTGGACCGATCGGGAATCGAACCCGTCACCCTCAGCATGGTCATGCTGAATACCCGTGCGTTTACCGCCTCGGCTATATGGGCCCTAGAAATATTGTTATAAAACATATCAAAAAATTAGAGGGGTGTTATTTTTGTAACTCAAGTGAAAAATACCTGAAAAGTGCCTATTTTTTTCTAGAAAATTATCAATATCTTTTGAACGGAATGACGTAGCAACATTCTCAGCGCACGAATGTGCGTTATTTAAAGCTCTAAAAGTGGTTCTTGGATAACTTTGATCAGAAATTTGAAACAAAAGAGATAAAGCGTTAAAACTGTTTTAACCATTTTGGAGCATTTTCCCATAGTTTTAATAGGGTGACGCTAGAACAAATCGTTTTATTGCTTTATCTTTTTTGTTTCAAATTTCTCGTCAAAGTTACCTAAGAACCACTTTTAGAGCTTCCAAAAACACGCATTTTCGTGTGCTGAGAATGTTGCTACGTCATTCCGTTCAAAAGATATTGATGTTTTTCTAACCTCATGGTGTTTTCTTAACAGAGCAAATCACGAAGTCCGTAGCATCTGCACTAGCCAAGCTTCGAGAGACGCCATTCTCGGAGAGATTATGGGTTTAGGATGAATTTAGGGTTTGGTCAAATAAATAGTTCTTTGTCGTTGTTCGAAAAGCTGGGTGTAATAGTATCAGTAGGTTGGCTCCAGAGGTAATTGAGCTGTGATGGACATTGGTTGATATAGCACTCTATCCCAACTAGGCACAACTCGTTTTATAAAGTCTATTACCCTGTTAGGATAACTTTGCCAAACTTCCAAGGGCTCTAATAACCCTTTTTCCAAATTTTGACAACCTTTGATTGGATAGCTCTCCACAGCTGAAGAGTAAATGTTCAGCGGTTTCGTTTTCACCTTGGCATAAACGACACTCAGATGATTGGATTTTTCCAATCTTGTGTAGATGGTACCTACTAGGGCAGTGACCGGTCATCAGGCCCGTTATTACCCTCAGGTCTCTCTTGTATAAATTAAGTATGGTCCTGGCTTTTGCTGCACTAGGACTTATGAATCTTTTTGCTTGTCTGGATGTATCCGTGGCATTCCAATTGGTTTCTACCATAGACATTTCCCATATTTTAGTTTCGGCCTAAGAGTACGCTTAGGAACTCCACAGAATGGTTCAGGGCCTACGAAGCTCGATGCTGCACCCTGTCTGGCTAGATTGTCGGCGTTTTCATTTCTCTGAATTCCGCAATGGCCGGGCACCCAGTATAATGTTACTTCGTTCCTACTGGCCAACTGCTTCAAAGAAAGAAAGCATACTCTCACTAGCTTGGACTGGCACGTGAATGCCCTTAGTGCATTTATAGCAGCTTGACTGTCTGAGAAGATGCAGATTTTTGCAAATCTGTAATATCTCCTTAGGCAAGTATAAGCACACTCTAATACAGGTATACCTCGATTTAGTGGATATTTCAATTTTTGAAATATCTATAAAATCGAATTTTACATAAAATCTAAGCAAAAATTTTTATTTTATTTTTATTTAAATTTTATACCAAAATGTACCAAAACATATAAAAATTGCATGAAATTTGAGTTTTTGATAAAAGGCACGGAGTTTTTGTTATATACTAGTTATTCCCGCCTAATAATGAATAAATTACTATCTCGATATTTTGTTACCATCGAATTCTTTTGTCTCTAAAACGATGCATGGTTGATTCAAAAGCCAATATTTTGGGCAATGGACATACACAATAACGTTGTTTGTATAAATGTCTTAAAACATTGAAAAAGTTCAGAAATTCATTCAGGAATTCCTTTGAAAATGTCTCCGAGGATTTATTTACCCTGGAATTTCTTTATAAATTACTTCATAAATTCCTCTGGGGATCTTATCTGACATTCCTGAAGAAGCTCGGAAATTTAGAGATTCGTGGCAAGCATTTGATAAAGCGTGATATTTGCCGAACGATCTTTCTGTATGAGTAGTGTTACTTTGTGCCACTATCTGCTCGATCGCCTTTTGTTGCAATTCTGAGGTGTTAAATAAAATCAAGTAAACGAAAAATGTTCAACTTTATTACGACGGTCTCCGAATAAAACTTCCCACATCAAATCATCATGTTACAGAATATTTCAGAAATTCTTTCATGTGTTCTTCCAGAAGAATCACAAAGAATTATTCAACGTAATTTGACAAGAATTGCTGTACCGATTCCTTCATGATTTGTCACAAATCATTTCAAAGATTGTTTGAGAAACTCGCCCAGGGATTACTTCAGAACTTTCCCTTGTTATTTGTTCATTAATTTCTCTGGAGAATCTTTAGGAGGTTTCTTTAATAAATCTACTATTTTTTCAGAAATACTTCTAAAACATCTTTCTGTTTTTGTTTACGGAAATTTATCGGCCAAGAAACCCTTCACGGATTCTTTCAAAAAATCTTCCATTGATTTATTCGGAAATTTTCTTCAGTTTTCCTTCTGAAATTCCTTCACTTTTTTCCAAAACAATATCCATGAAATTGAGCAGACATTCCTGAAGAAACTCTTACAAAAAATTGTTCAGAGATTCCGTTAGATATTTCTTTAGACAATTTTTCAGAAATTGCTCCAGAGATTCCTTTAATAAAACTTTCAGCGATGCCTTCAGAAAACATTAAAAAAATGTTTCAAAGCTTCCTTCAAAAATTTGAACTGTGGATACTTTGTAAATTCTTCCAAGGATTTCACCAAAACATCCCACAGCAAATCCAATTTCTAGAGAAATTTCATTAGAGATTTCTCCAAAAGTTTTAAAGAGAGAGTTGTATATGATTTTTTGTAGAAATTCCTCCAGGGATTTCTTCAGAAAATCCTTCGAGATTGTACCTTTTTTTCGAGATTCTTTCAGATTCCGAAAAATCATTCGGAAACTCCTTTAAGCATTCTCTCAAACGATCCCCCCAAGAAACCCAAAACCTCCTGGGATATCTCTAAAAATTCCTCCAGGGACTCTTTTTTTAATGTGAGATTCATTCGGGACTTTTTTTTTTTGCAAGGATTCCTATAGAAATTACTCCGGGGGTTCCATCACAAAATTTTCGAGGGGTTCTTATTGAAAATCTCTCATGGCTTTTATAATAAATACGACTAATAATTTCTTCAAAAATATCTCCGTATTTTCCTCCAAAGATTTCTTTACAAATATTTACAGATTACTTTGGATAAACTTCCACAGATTTTTTAATAATTCTTTCTTGGACCCTGGCTGAAAGCTATCCTACGAATTATTTAAAATATCTTCAACTAATTCCTGAAAAAAATCTTCCAGGGATTCTTAAAGAGATTCTTTGGAAACTGCTCGTAGATTTACATCAAAAAACATCCAGGATATCCTGAAGAAGTTCAGTCAGAATTTTGTTCACAGAATCTTCTAGGGATTCCTTTAGATTTTAGAATGTCATTTAGAAATTTCTCCAAGAACTCCTTAAAAAAGCCTTGCACGGATAACTTCCAAAAATGTTGCATGTATTCAAAAAATCTTGCATAGATTGTTCCAGAAATTTAACTACGAATTTCTTTAGATTTCTTTAATAGAGATTCCTTCAGATATTTTTTAAAGCATTCATCTAGAAAACCTAACATGAACTTTCTCAAAACTACTCCATGAAGTTTTTTTAGAATATGATTCACGAATACATTGAGAATCAGACACTCAAAACTCTTAAAATTGTCTCAGAAGCTTTCTAAAGAGCTATCTCCAAGGATTGCTTTAGGAATTCTGCAAGAGATTATAAAGGAATATCCCAAAATTTCTTTACATTCCTTTAGGTATTCCTTCAAGACATTTGTCTTCCATGAATTGCTTAGGAAATCCTCCAAAGATTACTTCAGAAATTTTTCTACAGATTTTGCAGACTTCTGCAGAGGATTGCTATGGAAAGGCTGGAAGACATTCTTGCAGATACTCCTGTAAAAATTGACACAGAGAATGCATCGGAAACTCCACCGGGTGTTCCTCTATGTATTTTCTCAGAAATTCCTCCAGGATTTCTTCCAAACGTACCTCTAAGAATTTCTCTATGAATTTCTCCAGGAATTCATTGAAAAATTGTTTAGGATTTTTTTTGGGGGATTTCTCCAGGATTTTTTTTAATATCTCAAGAAGTTTTGTTAGGCCTTCAGAACAAAATGGTCTTTAGAAAATCCATCTATAGATTCTAGAAATATACCTTTTATTCAGAATTTTTTGCAGGAATTTATTTAGAATTTTCTTCAGTTTGTTCTAATTCCTCTGAAATTTCTTCAGCAATTCTTTTGGAAATATCTTTAGATACTTCTTCAATATTACTAGAATTGTTTCAGAAATTTCGACAACTTCAAAAGTTGTTCCACGGATTCTGTCAGAAGTTGTTCCAGCAATTCCTCGACTAACTAGCTCGGATTCTACCATGACAGCACTAGAAATAATTTATGCCACATTTGGTCAGTAATCTGCCGAAGCCTTGACCTTTTTATAGAATTTGCTACAAATTTTGGAATTCAATCAGCAGGCATCTACCAAAAATATCAGAAATATAATACAATTCTCGGTGAGTAAGTCATAAGAAATGTTGAAAAAAGTTTGTTTGAAAACTTTGAGAATAAGTCTGGAGAATTTCAGTTTGCAAAAATGTTGTCATTGTTGGATCTGTAAAAAAAAAAAAAATATCGCCAGAAAATCACCCCATATACTCCACTCACGAGATATATTCATAAAAAAATGAAGTCAGAAAGGGAGGTATGTGATTAAGGTAAATAAATAGAACTAAGTATGTCATGAGGTATGCTTTGGCGCTATTATGGGGACTCCACTAAACAATTTATTGATATGAAGTGGTCCGCGTGTTAAAAGGCTGAAAACCCCTGCATTATAAGTCATCATGATACAAACTGCAAGTTTCAAACTGATTGAATATTAAAAATTTTACCATTGAAAAAAAATGTACATAAAATCGAAGTACATAAAATCGAGGGTCTATATAATCGAGAGTCCACTAAATCGAGGTATACCTGTATGGCTTGAATCTCTGCTTGAAACACAGTGGGACTAAGTACATCCCATTGGTATAGCTTCACTTATACCTGGGCCAAAAAAAATATGGGCTTGAGGAGATACTACGTTCAAGACTGATTCCCGAATGCAGTATGTAGTATATGGAACCTAAACGATAATAAGGCCATCTACGAAATTGAAACATAAACCACACTCGAGGAGGACTTGCGAATACTTGGAGTATTCAATCAACTTGTGTTTATGTGGATCTTTAGCGGTGTACATTAGAACGATGTAGTGAAAGCTGGAATGATACGTTGAGCAGAATTACAAACAAAAACTCTGTATAGGGTTGATGTACCAAATATGGCACTACTAAGGAAAACTATTTGTACAAAAATAACAAGAAGACCAGCGAATGTCATCAATATGATAAAAGGTAGCTAAGTTTCCACACTTTACATAAAAAATATAGAAACGGAGCCAAAACTACTTTTAGTATTTATTACAGCGTGTGCCAATGATAGGAACCCTGTACCAATTATGGTTACATTTTGTAACTTCGGTTCCTTTTCGCACTATTTGCATGCATTCCTTATAGTGTGTGTAGTGACGGCTCGGCAGCTGGAGACAGGATTCGCACGCGCGTTGCCTTCGGTACTCCGATTTTTTTTTCCTTTCGTATTTTAGTTCGATTGATGGCAGGCGATTATCCGGTGAGTTTGTTCCTTGTTATTCTCTTTCTATGGATTCTATATCAATTATTATATTAATTCAATTTTATACCATAGGTGATAGTTTGTAATCCATATGTTTATAATATCCTCTTTTTAAATACTTTTTTCATTGACTTTGTATAGTTCGTCACCATGAGTGTCGACTTGGATTTTTGTTCCGTTTTGTCACTGTTCGGGATGGCATCTTAGATTTATTTTCCTTGAATTTCTTTTTTTTGTGCAATCTCCTAACGACATACTGTTTTTCTATGTATCTGTCTATGTATATTTGTTGTCTGTATTTTTTTGAATAAATATTGAGCAATCACCTTACGTGGGTGGTAGATTGTTTGCTTTCCGCGTGAAGCGAGCAATAGCGCATCAGATGGCATGTTCTGTCACGTCTTTTGTTATAAATTTTGAGTGTCCACCTGACGCGGGTGGCTGATTGTTTGCTTTCCGCGTGGAGTGAGCAATAGTGCTTAAGTTTGTATATGTTGTCGCGTCTTTAATTGTAAATATTATACGATCACCTGCCGTGGGTGGTCGATTGTTTGCTTTCCGCGTGATGCGAACAATAGCACTTCCGTCTGAATATTTTGTTGCTTCTTTTGTAGCACATATTGAGCGACCACCTGACGAGGGTGGTTGGTTGTTTGCTTTCCGCGTGAAGCGAACAACATCACTGCAGTCTGCACGACATGCTTCAACTTCAAAAGGTCTTATCACTTATCAAAGTTAATCCTGACCCAACGATACCTTCCCTACTAACAATCACTCCTTCCTGCAGCCTTTGGTGGAGACGTGCGGTAAACGCCAACTTTCACATAACAAAGGTTGCTATTAACATTCCTTCCCTCTTCCAACCTGACTGCAAGGACGTGGCCGGCGCCGTTATTGTACCGTTAAAGAGAGCCTCTGAAGCGTGCACAGTGAGAATGTTGACCACTCCCAGTCAATTATTCAGTTGATTCATTGTGCAACTGTCATTAGTTCGGGTCAATCACGGAGTAGCAACCATAGATATGTGCAGTCAGTCTAAGCTAAGTAAGCTATTTGCATGCATTCCTTATGGGATTAGCCATAACTGGTACACTATGGCGAAAAAGGGTGCAAGGAAGCTGAAATTTTAAGGAAAATGATTTATTTCTACCATAATTTGAGCAAAATGTTAAGTTTAAATGAGTGCAAACATCTTTTGTGAACGTGATCTGTTGTTCACAATTTTTTCCTTGCTGGTTTACACCGTTAAAGGGTGAAAATCAACTATGGCGAATGATTGGTACTATAACCATAATTGGAGCACTTACCTAGTTCATGTTTACTGCTAATCTCTTTGGCAAAAGAAGGCAAGGAGTGAAGATATCACTGGCACTGTAGGCGTGATCTGGTGAGCATTTGGTTTTACCGAGGTCGGATAGCTATGTTATAAAACAAGCGAATCCATAGATTGCACGCGTTTGTCGCAATCTATAAACTGATAAACCAAGGAAGTATTAACATTATGTACTTCCTGTTTTAACTGATCACTGTTTATCATCAAAACATCATTGCTGACCATTCTGCCACTGACGTAAGGATTTTTCAAACGTGCTCCCATGATATGATTTATTTATTTACCAGATACAAACAATGCAATCAAAATCAACATCTGTTCGACTTGGTTGGGTGCTAATTTAATTAGGTTTAGAATCCAACTCAATGTTAGCATGATGTGACTGGCAGGAGAACAAGCGGTGCGAAGTGATCGGTGCCGCACAATTTTTCACTCCCCACCTACCAGTGAAAATGGACCATCCAAGCGGCGTGAAAAACCTCATTAAATCATCAATGACGTCGCCAATGCCGCGCTCCACCACAACGGCTTGCCTGCCAGCCTGACTGGTTGGTTATTTTTGTATAACTCAACTCTGACTGTTCGCGCTGTTTTGGGCCACAACAGCGAGTTTCATTGGTTAGTAAGTGCGGAAATCAAAAACACGACTCGATTCCCTAATAATCACGGTGCTGTGAGAAAATATTTTCGTGACATTATTAGTAAATAGAATCACACTTCCCACGCTCTGACTAGCTTGTTGGTTGTACACAATGTCGTCATCGTTTTCACCGAAATCGAGGTTCTCTAACGATCGATCAGACGATAGCCCGTGTCGCCGCCACCCGGGGGAAAATTAGGAGGAAAATGAGGTACACTTGAGCGTATGTTTGCGCTGGAAAGATTATAAAAAGCAAACGTAAAATGGTATCGTAACTGAATTAATCGATAATCTAAATTAAGTGCGGGACAATGTCAACGAAATTTGCAATTTGATCAAAATCTCTGGGATTGAATCAACGTGTTTCAATCCCAGGGATTCGAAAAAAAAAACAAGTTGGTGTTGCAATGACGAAAACTTTTACCTATATTTTGCACACTTGTTCTAAGTTAAGATTTTTTCAAACGTAAAATCAGAAGGTTATCAGTACATTTTGGGGGCTTTTATTGGCTATCGATTTTCGAACCAATCAGCGCAAAACTATTTAGTATGATTGATAAATCATCGTGCCATTTGTAGGTATCTCATTCCCACAATTGAATACGTGAATTGTTTCTTGTTTCAAAGATTTTCTTCTAAACTGGAACGTTAGGTCAATTTGTAGTAGTAAATCGTTCGCATAACAAAATCCGTCCTGTAAACCAAAAAGAAAGTGGCCACCGGGACAGCACGCGGTAAACATAGACGATCTTTCCGTCAGGGGAAAATTATTCCCGGTGAGGTAGTAAATAATTTCTGTTTTTCAAAAGAGTGTGGTGGAGATCGCTCCGGTAATAAACAAGAGTGGCACTTGATGAGCTATGTAAACAAACTCAAGTTTATGGACTCACTGTAGAAAAGTATGAGAGAAGGGTTTCATGATGATTTTGTGTTGTTTACACTTTGATGTTTTCGACTAAATGTGGTATCGGTGTGAATGATTGTAAGGGGAAAATTTGATCACTCGGCTCACCTGTAATGTTATTGTCGAAAGGGATATCAGTCGCAGCAGCTATTTCGTTATCAGCGTCGCCTATGTATAGGTATTATGCATTCCGCATTAAAAGAATAACAGGGATATGGAAATTAGTGCCTAGGTTAGCGAACATATTTACAAAAGTTGGCAAGCAAAGCTTATAGGTTTTGCAGCATTTTTTTATAGTAATTTGTAAGCAAGAACGCAGAAGCAAAAATGGACTCACAATATTAATTAGAATATAAAAAAAACTCTTGGAAACTCTTGGCAGGACAAAAAAACTCTTGGCAAATAATACTCCTGATCATTACAATACACTTTGTCAAAGACATCATGTGCCGAGAATGCTTCGTTTCGGTATGTTCTAGGGTATGTTCAAATTTAGACACTATCCGTTTTTGTCACTATCCGATTTCATCGAAATATTTTCTGTTATTGTCAACATAAAAGTTTTACCAAAAATACTCTCGAATACTATATACTACGTATACATAAATAAATTAAAAGTAGCATATGATGACATAAAAGACGTATGCGCCACAGTAACTATAAACACATTTTAGTTCAGATATAAATAGTGAATAATTCAAGCTTCCTCTCACGCATTAGTTAGGGCACCTTCATTAGGGTAAATGTACCAATAGTGGTGCTATTAGTAGCTCCTTGAAGTAAAATAATTGAATAAAATTGATAATACCACAAAATAAAAAGTTTGAAAACGTTAATCGATAGTTTTTCGCTTAAATTTGCTAGGAAAAATGTAAAAATCATTTTTTATTTAAGTTTTGGCTTATAAATCACTTGCACCAACTATAGCTACATGGTTCCTGTTATGGAGGTAAAATTTAATATTGGTTCCTATAGTGGCGCATTCCATTGAATTCATATGGGACCCACCACTATAGGAACACTACCACCACTATAGGTACAAAGGAGCAAAAAAAAAATTAAGGAAAATAATTGTTTAAAATAGGTTTTTCGGCAAATCCTGAACACAAAACTGAATTAATGTTATTATTTAGGTATGATGCATCTATTAAAAATGACATTTACAAGCTTTTTGGTCGAAATAGTGCTGAACTGGCACTACCACCACTATTGGTACTACCTCCACTAAGGGAGCTTTTACCCTATCATTCCTTCATGCGATTGCGATTGCACTAGAATTTTATTCTGGCATTTTTTCCAGGAACTTCGTTCACTCACTAACTACTTCTAGGGATTCCACCTTATATGCCTTCTGTAAATTCCTCAAGATCCATCCAGATTCTTTCAAGAATTTTATAAAGAAATCCTTCAGAAATTCCTTTGAGGTATGCAGGAGTTTAGTCTGTTAGAAGTTAGTTCATTTAGGAGTAGGAATCAAGGTGTTTAGTCTGGGATCCAGGAATTCGATCTTGTGGTTTCTCGATTGGACGATTTCTTGAAAGAACTGCTGCAGTGTTCCTACAAGGAACTTCTGAAGGATTTCTACAAGCAGCTCCTGGAGAGTTTTCAGAAGCGACTTCTGGAAAGTTCCCAGAATATCTCCTTGAAGATTGCTTTAAGAGACACCAGGAGGGCTCCCAGCAGGAACCTACTTTTGGAGTATTTTTCTAAAAGAAACTGTTGAATGATTAGCAGAAGCACTTCCTAGAGGAATTCCCAGAACAACTGGAGTCTCCTACAATAAACTCTTGGAGTACTTTCATGATAAACTCCTGGAGGATTCCCAGGAGAAACTCTTGGGAAAAAAATCAGTGAGAAATTCTACAGAAATTCTCAATATGAATAAATAGAGAATCCATCAAAATGACTTGGAAGTACTGAAAACCGAACTTCCAGAAGGAACTCCTGCTACGCGAACTCCAAAAGCAGTTTCTACAGGGCGGTGGAGCGGACCTGGGATTGAATCCTACTCCCGAGAAACTCGCAACAAAAATGTGAGTTCTTCCCTAAGGACTTCGGAGGGAAGTAAAGCGTGAGTTTCGAGATGAACTAAAAATCTGGGGCCTAGAGCTTAGGGCTAAAAATCTCCAAAAAAAACTTCTACATCTACATGAATCCTACAAAGCACTCCTGTAATAGGTTTTGGAAGAGTTTTAAAAGGATTTCCTGAAAAAATATCAAAACAATCTCTTTGAAAAATTCTGAAACCATAGATTTTTTTTTCCGAAGAAATCCAAGAAAAAACTCGTGGAGGAATGCCAAAAAATAATTTCCGAAGAGATTTCAGAAAATATTCTTGGAAGAAATCATGTAAGAAGTTCGGAAGAATCCAAGAAATTCATGTAGGAATTTCGTAAGGAAAATCATGGTGAATCTCAAAGCAATTCTTGGAGGAATTTCAAGAAGATAACTAAGTTGAAACCCAGAATGATTCTCTCGATGATATTCGATTCCAAACAAACTTCAGAAGGAATTAAGGAAAGGATATGAAAAACCCATGGTTCAGAAACTCTTTCGTCGAAATAGTACGAGATATCCTAGTGCTGTGGAGCGGACCTGGAGTGATGGAGCACGTGATTATCACGTCGAGAACCTGGGATCGAATCCTACTCCTGCTAAACTCACAAAATATGAGTTCTTCCTTCGGAAGGGCAGCAAAGCGTTAGTCTCGAGATGAACTAGCCTAGCTAAAAAACCTGTTAATACAGATAAAAAAAATATCCTAGAGAAATCCCAGAAGGAACTCGTTGGGAAAACTCTTTGGGAAACTTCAAAGCGGCTTTTCAGTAATTGGAACTGTCGTATACTTTGCTTTTGCGCTCAACAAAAATATACAGATACAAGATACCCATACAAACAGTTTGGCATGCAGATTCCGAATATGGAATTCCGACTTGAATTCCCAGTTTTCCGATAGATTAACTCTTTGGGGACGGATGGGTCGTATTTTCCCAGCCGTAAAAACGACCATCACAAACGTGTTCTAGACCAGCGAGGTTGCATCCATGGAGGTGAAAACTCCGTCTCCAAAGGGTTAAATTATACATCCCACGTAACAATCAGCATGCCTTGAAGGTTTATTCATGTTTTATCCTGGTTTTATACGAGCATGTGAAAAAGCTAGTTGTTCTATATTAGTTTTATGTGGCAGTTTTTTACTTTGCACCTTTGGCATTCCATAAAACTATCATATAACTTCTGCTATAAACATCTTCAGTTAAAGACTATAGCAAATAGTCATGGATTGGTTTTATCACTTATTATGTACCATTTCAATAAAACTTTTATTTGCGGTTGTTGTCGGAGAGATTTTTTTTTGTAAATAAATACACAAAACTTGGAAGCAATGCATTAAACCAACAAAAGATTTCGTGGCGGTAACATACACCAAAAAATGCTGTGATAAAACCGCTAGTTCTGTCATGAACTCAGATATGACCACCTCAGGAGGGTTGGTCCTATTGGAGGAACACGCAAAAAAGTCCGTTCCTATATACGTCAACTCCCAGTCACGGCAACGGGAACAAACGGGAACTATGCATAGCAACGATACCAACAATAAGAAATGTACACCGTGAACTAGATGTCACGGTTTCTAGAACGCCCATATTGACAGCTGGAACTAGTTCCAGTTCACGGTGTATATTTGCTTGTTCTCATATTTGCGTTTGTTTGTTCACGTTTATCAGAACGATTTTCTGAACGTGAATCATCAGTAGGGACAATGGAAATTCGCGGCAAAATTTCTTAAATTTCGCGGACTACTAATGTGAATTTCGCGGCAATTTCGTGGTCTCATATTTTTGACCGTTTTGTTGAAAAAAAAAACTCCAAATTTGCATGTCATATGAATGATTTACTTTGTTTTGTGAAGCGCAATCATAAATTCCCCCAAAAACCAACAAGTTTGAAAAAAAGTATAACCAAGCATACTGTCTAATATGTCATAAACTCGTAACTAACCTTACACTGTCTACAGTTATCAGTAAATTTATGCTAAAATATTTATAATTGATCGAAATTTGCAGGGTATTTTTACAATTTTACCAAATTTCGCGGCAATTCGCGCAATTTCTCAAATTTCGTGGCCATAGTCCAATTTCGCGGATTTCGCGGCTTCCGCGAAATCGCGAATTTCCATTGTCCCTAATCATCAGGAACACAGAGTTTTATCAGAAAAATATGTCGCCTAGCCGGGATAATTTATATAAATACAGAAAAATCATTACTAAATATTATGATTTTACGTACAGTTTGAGATCAAACTTAACGATTCAACACGTTTCCATCATGCTTATTTTCAGGAAAATGACATAATGTCTTTGAAACTCCGCTATGTTGAAAAATTCTTTCAAGCACTCAATTCCATCGAGTAAATTAAATGCATTTAACTTCCAATTAATGCACAGTTTGTGTGGCGCACTTATTTTTTGTCATTATCACAGGCACATTCACCACAAATTTCCCGTGACATGTCTCCTAACACGTATTAAATAGGAAAACAAATCTGAATTCCAGATCGACATCTTTTCAATTGATGACTGTATAAAAAAAAAACAAGCATAATTTGTTCTGAAGATCGAACGTTATTGAGAAATAAACAAAACAAATGTTTGACAAGTCAGAAGATGGTTTTATTTAGAAGGTTGTATCAGGGATACGATAAAACTTTGATGCAACCCGAAATCCTAAGCCTGTAGGTCGTGATAAGACTGGGCCAAGTAGCCAGAACGTGGGCTTATGGAGGCATATTAGAACTCGAGATGAGGGGAAGCTTCATGGAAAACCTGGTAGAACCCGACTTCGGCGCACGTTTCGATTTTTTAAAAATTAATGGAAAGTGATAAAAAAAATCTAAAAAAATCAGTTTTTAGCTAAGATCCTAAGGTTTATGTTCGTAAAAAAATATTTGATTTTACTCAAAATTTGAAAAAGTTGGACTCTCGAGAACACCAAAACTTTTGGTAGGAAAACCGCTCCCATGCCGCAAATTTTTGTGTTTGCACAACGATTTCTCCCGTAAAAATATGTTTTATCATATAACTATGTACGGTCATTTTGCTCAGAAACTAATAACGAGTCGAATGGTATATAAATATCAGGGGGTTTCATACAAAAATCTACATTGAGAGGCATTTGTATGAAAACATTTCCAAAATTATTGCGCGCCACCGCGATCGAACAGCAGCTAACGGTTTCTTGGCTGGCCTGCGGTGGGCACCCGTGCGAATGATGGGAAAGAACATGAAACGGTAAAATAATAGAAAAGATTTGTCGCTATGCTCACATGGAACAAATGCATAGTTCGCGGGTGTAATAAAGATGCTAGAGCTAGGGGATAATTTGTATTGGTCAATATAGCATATTTTAACGTTTTTTCCGTTGTGTCACATTTTATACACATAATGTTTAAGAAATAGCGAAGTAAGTTTTCAAACCGGAACATGTGATGGTGATGTGCTATGTATAAAGGTATATTGTAAGTTTTGCTGATTTGTTAGACCATAATCGTCGCGACCAGCCGTCGCGTCGTGTGGCATAATTTGAGAAGGATAAATTAAAATACTCCTCATACGTTACTCCCAAATGATTTTTTTATACAACACTAAGAGCAGAGTTGTTGACAAAATTCCTAAAAAAAAACATGTCAGAATTACTGACTTAATATTTTGAGAAATTCAAGAGGACCCTGAATTACTTACTCTAGCAGGAAAACTTGAAAGAATCTTAATAATGTTCATTGAACAATTATGGTGGCTTTTATGATAAGAGATTTTTTTTAATTTTTATAGCGAATAAATACGAGGAAGATTATTTGTCGAATATATTCTGTCCGATTTAACTTTTAGTATTATATAGAAATAAAAAAGAATGTGAAACATCTGTCGGGATTGTTCAATATATAGGGTATCATGCCATTTTGTCATATGGCTCCTATTTCCGCCGTACATATCCAAAACCGACAAAACCGACGCGATGTATATGTATGTACGGAAAACATAAAACTATTAAAATCTAAAGTCTTACCCCAAAAATATTTTATTGTTGACTCTCAGAAACTACTGTTAAATTTTGAGCGAAATCGGACAAGTCTACAAGTCTAAGGGGGCGCTCAACGGTCTGGAAGTTTGTATGGGAAAATCCATCCAGTTATACGAAGAAACAACATGTTTTCAGTTTTTTAGTCTAGGTAGCGATGTATATATCACCAAATTTTCCATCTTTATCAGAAAATCTATCTTCAACAAAATTGCCGAAAACCGCAAATTGATCCGAGTTCATTTGAATAAGTTATAGCCTTTAAAACTATAACTCATTTTAGAGAGATTTAATGATAGCAAAAACGAAAGCACAGGTATGCATCGAGCTTGAAAAAGATTTTTTTTTCAAAAAAAAATAAGACCTGGCCTTGTTTCATTCATTGACAACTATTTTGTAAGCAATATTGTTCCTTGGGGAGTGGGGGGGGGGTTGTGTAGGGCCCCCCCCTGACCGAGAAACTATATTCTAACTTAACCGAAAAACTTAGATGATCAGAGCTGTTTTTGACTAGTAAAAGTAAAATTCTCCTGCATCCTTGTATTTTTTTTTAATGTATGCAGGAGTTCCTTCGGAAATTCTTGGAGGAATATCTTCGAAAATTCCTGAGGGTATTCCTTCGGAAATACCTGGAGGAATTCCTTTGGAAATTCATGAAGGAATTCCAACCAAAATTTCTGGAGGAATTCCTTCGCAAATTCCTGGAAGAATTCCATCGGAAATTCCCGAAGGAATTCCTTCAGAAATTCCTGAAGAAATTCCTTCGGAAATTCCTGAAGGATTCCTTAGGAAATTCCTTGGGTAGTTCCTTGGGGAAATCTTGGATGAATACCTTCGGAGATACCTGGAGGAATTCTTTCAGAAATCCATAGAGAAATTCGTGAGGAAATCCTTAGGTGAATTCCTTACGAAATTCCTGGACAAAATAATTCCAAACGTCCTGGAGGAATGCTTGTGGAAATTCCTGGAGGAATTTCTTCGGAAATTGCTGGACGACACTCCGAAGGACTTCTTCCAGAAATTTCAGGAGGAATTCCTTCGGAAACTGCTGGACGAATTTCATTGGAAATTCCAGGAGGAATTCCTTCGGAAATTCCTGCAATAATTTCTTCGGCAATTTCCTTCGGAAATTGCTGGACGAATTCTTTTGGAAATTCGTGGAGGAATTCCTTCGGAAATTCCTGGAGAAATTCCTTCAAAAAATGCTGGAGGAATTTTTTCGGAAATTCTTTTTAGATTTTTTTTTTGGAAATTCCTGGAGGAATACCGTCGGAAATTCCTAGCAGAATTGCTTCGGAAAATCCTGAAGGAATTCTTTCGGAAACTCCGGGAGAAATTCCTTCGGAAATTCCATTAGGAATTCCTTTAAAAAAATCCTGGAGGAATTCTTTCGGAAATTCCTGAAGGATTTCCATCGGAAATTGCTGGACGAATTCCATTCGAAATTCCTGGAGGAATGCCGTCCATAAATCTTGGAGGAATCCCTTCGCAAATCCTGGAAGAATTCCTTTGGAAATTTCTGGAGAAATTCCATCGGAAATTCCTGAAGGACTTCGTTCGGAAATTACTGGAGGAATTCCATCGAAAATTCCTTGGCGAGGTCCTTCGAAAAATCTTGGATGAATACTTTCGGAAATTTCTGGAGGAATTCTTTCATAAATTCATTTCCTCGTGCAAACTCAGTGAACTCAAATATTCATCTGAATTTCTTAGCTGTCGTAAAATCGAGGAAAACTCCTAACATTCTTCAAGAATCCTCGAATAAGCTCAGCAGGCTCAAATATTCATTAGAATTCCTAAATAATCACAAAATATCGAGGAATACTCTAAAACTCTTCAAGAATCCTCGAGCAAGCTCAGTGAACTCAAATATTCATCTGAATTTCTTAGCTGTCGTAAAATCGAGGAAAACTCCTAACATTCTTCAAGAATCCTCGAATAAGCTCAGCAGGCTCAAATATTCATTAGTATTCCTAAATAATCACAAAAAAATCGAGGAATACTCTAAAAAATCCTCGAGCAAGCTCAGTGTACTCAAATATTCATTAGAATTTCTAAATAATCACAAAAAATCACAAATAATCACAAAAAAGATCCTGGACCGTTCGGAAATCGAATCCAGTACTTTCAGCATGGTCCTTCTAAATATTGGTTAACCGCACGTTTACCGCTGCGAGATTTCTTCAATCCTATTTATATTCCCCAAAATGATCCTCAGCTGAACTTATCATCATAACTTGTGTAACTTATGATCTCGCCCTAAAAACCATCGGTAACCATGTGTGTAGCTCGTTGTTTCTGTGCAGAATTGCAGGTAAACATCAAAATTTAACCTATTGGCAGATAGAGGGCAGTCTCCTCTTGATCAAGCTGGCGTTTAAATTTTTGTTTATTCATTCATCTACTCGGTAGCATCGTGCTACACACTTGGTTACCAATGGCTTTTAGGCCCTAATCACGAATTACGCGAGATATCGCGTTTTTTTTTCATCAGAAATATCGCGCATTCCTTTCTCAGGCTACTCAATAATAAAAATGATTTTTTTTCAATATTGTACTGCAATATATGTAAATACGATTACCATACCTGAAACACTATATTTGAGTAATCATTGTTTATTTGTCTAGATGCATTATTTCTATTACTAAATCATCCGTGTACTGCACGTGCATTAACCAACATGCAATCAATTACATATTTTTTCTGAAATCAATTTGTGTCCAACTATTTTACCGGATCAACGTCAGTGAGGCAAATCTGCTGCTTTGTTTCGTTGCATCATCCGCACGGGTGCCCACCGCAGGCCAGCCAAGAAACCGTTAGCTGCTGTTCGATCGCGGTGGCGCGCAATAATTTTGGAAATGTTTTCATACAAATGCCACTCAATGTAGATTTTTGTATGAAACCCCCTGATATTTATATACCATTCGACTCGTTATTAGTTTCTGAGCAAAATGACCGTACATAGTTATATGATAAAACATATTTTTACGGGAGAAATCGTTGTGCAAACACAAAAATTTGCGGCATGGGAGCGGTTTTCCTACCAAAAGTTTTGGTGTTCTCGAGAGTCCAACTTTTTCAAATTTTGAGTAAAATCAAATATTTTTTTACGAACATAAACCTTAGGATCTTAGCTAAAAACTGATTTTTTTAGATTTTTTATATCACTTTCCATTAATTTTTAAAAAATCGAAACGTGCGCCAAAGTCGGGTTCTACCAGGTTTTCCATGAAGCTTCCCCTTAAAGTCGGCATCAATGGTTTTATGTTTAGGGTTTTTGAATCGCTAAAAAACTTCGATAAAATCAAAATTGTTACTTGGGATTGCTACACATCTCTTCAGGGAATAAAAAGCCGTAAATAATAAAAAATATGCTTGCAAAAATGTTTTTTTTTTTTCTTTGTTTATATGAAACATGCTTTAAAATATGTAGTTGAAAAAACGTTTGTACATCATCAAACTTGGGTGATCAGATTGTATCACTATAAAAACCATTTTTAAAGTGCCTTAGGCCACCTCTAAATTTAAATATTCCTGGCTAAAATTCGAAGTTTCCTTTTTAATGTGATTTGGAAAGGCACACGAACTTCGATTTTCATTATTTCTCGAAAACATGCATTCAATAGGGTGCGACCATCAGATTTAAATCGATCGTGTAATGTATCTTGAAAAACGATTTCTTAATTCTTGAAAATGATTTCTTTGTTGTCATCCTGTATGTAGGCGATTATCGGCATAATAATATTGGGATTATATATGCCATGGATCATTCTTTTGTTATTCGTATAATAATCTCCTTACACTTGTTGTTTTTCGTCAATACATGAATCATCCCAGATTTAAGACATTTTAAATTTAAAACTCGTAAATTAGGATCCATTTCGGGTTCATAAAAATATACAGAACGGTTATTAGCAGAGACAGTCAAATATAGCCGCGAATCTTCTCAAAATAAGCTCATAAAAAAAACGCACGTCCTTCCGCGCCACTCAATGCCGTCGGTTATTCGGTCACTAGAGTTTCTTTTTAATTTTCACGCTGTCACCGATAGCGGTCAAACGTCCATTTTCCTGGCCTTGCCGTGCGCCACCCGCCCCGGTGGCAGACGGGTTACTTTTATGACGCAGACATATTCAATTTAGAAAATAAGACACAGATCTGGGAATGCAGAATAGAAGACACATGTGTTGCTGTGTCTCTAGGGCTCATCGGGCGGCAAAAATGACGCTCACGCCTATTGGGTTCCATCAACGCGGCGCGCGGTGCATCGTCAGCAACAATTGACATAGTGCACACTTGCGGCTCTTCCGATGCGACGCAATGATGGTTGTTTCTCCATCAAAGATGCAATCGCCTTGGCCGGTGACGGAAAAGACAACAGTTTGGGAAAGTTTAATTTTAGATTGTGATTAAGCGAAAAATATTGAAGGAAATTATGAAAAATAAATAAATATAGAAATTGGTGTCATTTCCATTGAGATGACGTGTGGGAACAGAGCGCTGCACATGATGGAAACTACCCCTGCAAAATGCCGAGTTTCGGATCATTGAAATTTCAAATAAGCTCTGTGATTAGCTTGCATGTTAGGATACATAATTAACTGTTCAATATCAGAGGTGGTCTGAACAACATATCACCGTTGTTCGTTAAAAGTTTATCAAACTCCCTATTCGTTTTGCAAAATACCAGACGTTGCTGACCTGCTCAATTTTACCCAAAAGTTTTGTTTAGTCCGTAACATTATGGTGTGAATTTGTTGATTAGGCTCGACCTATCGGAACTTCGTATCGATTTCGATACACATTTGATATAGTTTGTTGGTCATTTTGAGCCTGTTTAGGTCCTACAATCATCTATCCGGCGGCGGCGTTTATTGAAATTTGAGGCAGCGGCGGCGGCGACGCCGGCGTCACGCCGTTCGCTCTTTTCGGCGGCGGCGTAATCGGCGTGAGCTTGTTTTTTTAATCTTTTTTGTGAATTGCTACTGCTGGTCCTTAAAAATTAGTTTTCTGTACACAAAGAACAATTTCTTCCTATTCCACAATAACTTTGCTATAGATTTTTGAATGAATCCTTTATAAAAAAAAATCCTCTAGGTAGAAATTCAAAATCGCACGATTCTTCTCAGGATATTCTTTTCTAAAATTATTTTAAGGCCAGTGTTGTCATGGCAAAATCAGAGTTTGTCCGATCACGGACACTGGACGGAGATTGGCCGGCTCTTCCCACTGAAGAGGGCCGCAGGAACAAAGCTGCAGACGATAGCTCGACGACTTCTGACAACTCTCAGTGGAAGCCTTGTAAAAGGCTGATTGTTCCGGCTGTCCAAGAAAACACTACGATGTCTTAACTAACGATGTTTATTCTTCAAAGGTTATACAAAGACTGATTGCTCTTCGAGCAAATGCGATCACTTATATATCCCACCCCAGCATTCCCAAAACACACCATCCACCAATCAGCGCGAGCCTCGCTCGCATTGGTCGGTGCCCTGATAGACGCTGAGATGCGAACATGTCGCAACGTGTTCTTCGTGTCCTCGTCTCGCTTCGCTCGCATGATGTTGGAATTTGGTCTCGCTGTTGTCGGCGTCGATGTGGGGGAAAACATATCACCGGAAGAAACTGGAAACTTCGCTTCGTGAGCGAACATACTCCCCGGCAAAGAATAAAGTTCTTTGTGTTGCGGTTGACGTTCAACGATAAAAGTGCTTAGTGATAGCTCGTCAGGTGGCTTCCTCGGCTTCACAGTCGGATGAGATATCCTTACATCAGGGTCGTGAGGCTTCGGCGGTTGATCCGATTCGTTCAGCAGGATCATCATCAATGCAGAAGCAGTTATATCGAGCATCTTCACTTTCTGTACCATAACTTGTTCGAGTTTGTGTGGATCTTTGTTCCCGGTTGCGATAAGGGTCCTCTCGTAAGGCTCACATTGCTCCTCGATTGCGGAATACTTTTCCAAAAAGACTGCAGCTTCATCAGGAGAAATTACCACTTCCACTGGTTTTGATGGTTGATTAAACGGCTGATCACCCAACGGTACAAGAATCGATGTCGACGAATTGAGTTTCGTTGCTGAAGCTGGAATGGGCTGTTTCACCGACGATGTCAAAGATCGGGTTTCCGCATCAGCTGGCAGTTGTTCACATACAGGCTTACCAGATGCAGCAGCAGACACGCTCAACTTCTCCATCAGTATACTTACATCAGAATGTTGGACTTTCAACAACTCACACTCCACGGAAAGCTCAGCATATTCTAGCTCTGTTCTGTGAAGCATCAATAGGGAATCAACTTCTTCACATTCATGCCCACATTTTTCCATTTGATGCTTGAGGAATTGCATAAACACCTCATTTTTCTCTGAATCAATACAGATATTGCTGAGGGCCTCTTCGATGCACGTCAGCTTCACTTCAATCTCACTAATTTGTAACAAAAGTTCAACTTGTTCGGCCATGTCTAAAATTCATTTCCACACCTGGTCGTTACACTCCTCTCAACATCGGAACGAAACGTGTTCAGACACGTTCAGATGCTTTCACTATCTTGGCATGTGGGAACACTCGCGCGCGATCTGTTTGCGGGTTGAAAATGTCGGACTGATCACAGTACCACTCGCGCGCGGTTTACTTTCGGGATTGAATTTTATCGGACTTGAAATTTAATTTCCATTCACTTAAGAATCACTTGGACGTCGCAATAGATTCACACACACACTCTGGCCGAATCGCTTGATCGACGGCCACGAAAATTGGTTCGTCCCAATCCGCAGACTGGCGACACAACGTTGTGGTTGCAAGAACACGGCAACAAAAATCGCTATTCGATTTACTTTCACTCACGACTGGTTCATCTGAACCGGATTTGTGATGCGCCTCTCGCACCACGCAGGAATTGAACGTGTTCGGACACGTCAGCGAAACACACTCTCACTGTCGGCGTTCACGCCGAAACTTCGACCACTCGCGCGCGACTCACTTTCGACTTTTAACAATCGGACTTAACTTCCACTCGCGCGCGATTTACTTCGATTCTCAGTACACGGTGTACTTACTCACTTTTTCACAACACTTGGACAGCCAGAGGAAAATAATTTCCGAATAACTGCGCCGGCTATCGTCTCAGCGGAACGGTTTCGTCGCAATCGTCAGATCAGAGCGTTCATGATTAACAAAAATTTTAATCATGATTAATCATTGATGATTGAAATTCCAATTTTGGTGATTATTGATTATGATTAATGATTAATTTGCTTTTTAGGATGATTAAAGATTATGATTAATGATTGAATTTGGTTTTATCTGTGATTATTGATTATGATTAATGATTGAAAATGGCTCATTGATTAAAAATCATGATTAATCATGATTAATCAATCACAAACAACTGGAAATGATTAAAATATATTTATTGTTAAACATGTTTTTGAAGTTTCAAAAGTAAAAGTTAACTCTGTCCGCTAGATTTTTGAAAAAATAATCATAAATTATATTACTAAGAACAGCATTTGAACCAATTTGAATTGGATCATATATTTTATATGATGAATCATTTTTTGTGATGAATGATTAATGATTGATTAATATTTTTTCTTATGATTATGATTACTGATTAATGATTAGATTGCAAAAACAGTGTGATTAAGATTAATGAATAATGATTAAATGAGATTTTTTTGTGATTATGATTAATGATTTTGATTAATCATAATCATTAATCATTAATCATGATTAAATTTATGATTAATCATTAACGCTCTGCGTCAGATTGGCGACTGGGTAGCGGACTGTATGCTGGGTGGTGTCTCAATCGTCAGATTGACGACACGCGTACGTTGCGGGTGCAACACCAAAACGGATCGCTCGTGGATCCGGTTCGAAGGACCAAAATGTCCGATCACGGACACTCGGTTAGCAACAGAAGGGCCGACTCCTTCCTCTGAAGGAGTGCCAACAGCAGAGGACGATAGTCCGGTGGAGAGACGGAAAATTGATCCTGATAACTCCTTTTTAGCCTTGAAAAAGGCTGGTTTGGTATCCGAACTCCAGGGACTTAATAAAACACTTCACTTTCACTTTTACTTCACTTTAATGTTAACACTTCGATAACTTATTACCAACTGATCTTGGATACGAAACGCAACTTCCTTTTATATCCCATTCCCCATATACACGCTACCGTGATCACGTGTTCCAGAACGTTCTAGGCGCGCATTCGCGCCGCCGATGGAACAATCTCTACGCATCGCGTAGCCGTCGTCACCACGGCTGTACGCCGCCGCCGCTCTCTCGTCGTCATAGAATCTCTCTCTCTCACGTACTCTCGTTCGTCGTGTTCATTCGTCTCCTCCGCGACGCGGCGGTGCGCATCATCGTTGTCGTCGCTCTCAACAGCCAGCCAGCCTGCTGCGCAACTGTCGTTCGAGTGGGAAGTGCGTGTTCATTTTACACACATACACATGTAAATGTTAGCAGGGAGACCGAAATATCCCGCGGTCGACTCGGGGTTAGTAGGATGGGATTTTGGGATTGGAATACTGTTACTGTGGGAACACACGTGACATACATTTACAAACTATGTTCGCTCTGCGCGCGGACAGAGTTAATTACACACTTAAGGATTTCCAATTCCAGCACCCCATATACTGGTATGCCCCTAAGGCCTTTATGTTAAAAATGAACCTTATTTACATTGTTTGGATGATTTTTCCTAATCAGGATGATAATTCTTTACAATCGAATTTCTTCAATTTCTTGCGAAATTCAGATTTCTGACTTTTTGTTGCAGTTCCCCAAGAGGTTCCTAAATGGTTTTCTTTATATATTCCTTTCGGGTTCTTTTCAGGAATTCCTCCTGGGATTGTTTTAGACGTTTCTTCAGGAATTGCTCCAAAAAATCTCAAGAGATTCTTCTGGAAGTTCCTGCAGGGGTTGGATCGTAAACTTCTCTTGGGATTTATAGAAACCTTTCTTCAGGGATTCTTTCTCTAAATTTTCAGGAAACGTTCAGAGCTTCTTCCAGGAGCTCCATAAGAAACCACTCCAGTTTTTATTTCTTGGCGTTTCTCAAGGAATATCCCAAAAAATTCTTCTTATGAATACTGCAAATCATTCTCCAGTTTCAATGGCATTGCTTCAGAGATTCCTCCGAAAAAATATTTTGGTGATTGCCGCAGGAGGAATCCCAAAAAGAAACCTTCAAGATAATTCTTCGGTAACCCCTGAGGAAATTTTCCAAGTGATTCTTGGAGGACATTGTAAGAATTTTCAAAGGAATTTCTGAAAATTCTCTAAAAATTCTGATAATCCAAAAAAAATCTATGAAAAAATTCTGACTTTGCTGACATTCATGAAGAATTCCTTGAACTACTGAAGGAGTCTTTAGTGACATTTTGATGGAATTCCTGAGTAAACTTTAGATGGAATCCATGGAGGAATTTCTAAAAGAATCATTTACGGAGAAACCCAGGAGGAATCTCTGGTGAAATACGTGGAGGAATACCCGGAGAAGCTCATGAAGGAATCTTTTTATGATTTTTTGCATAAATCTCTGGATGACACATGAAAGAACTTCTGGAGAATTGCCTGGTGGAGACATTCCATGAAGAAATTTATTGAAGAAGCCCTGAAAGATTTTTTGAATCAATCGATGGAGGAATTCCTTTAAAAAAAAACCTCCGGATTACCTCCGGAAATGGGAATCCTAGCGTTATGTCTAAATGGGGAACGTCCTTAAATTACGTTAAGGGAGAAGGTTTACAAAAGTGTGATAATCCATAAACAAATTTCAGAGGAGGTCCATAACAAAAAGTGTGCCATAGAGAGGAGGTTGAAAATGAACATCTTCTAAATATCCCAATTTATGGAAATTCTAAAGAATTAACCCTCCTAAGATGTTAGGACTTTGCATCACAATGGCGTAGTGCACGTTCAGCGTGCCTGTCTGGATCATACCCAACATCCTACTAGGGTTAATGGAGCCAGTGTAATTAGTTCTATTTAGAAATCGTTTGGAAAATTTATGGAGGAACTTAAGGCATCTCAAAACATATTTCTTCTGGAATATTTTGATTTTTTTTTTTCAAATCCCTGGAGAAATTTTTAAACGAATTCTGAGTTCTTAATTTTCTAAAAATAAAAAGCTATTAGAATGCCTGGAATCCGTGCATGGTTCTCTGAAATAATTCATGAAGAAATTTCTTAAGTATGGAAGGTTTTCTAGAAAAAAAAATCGTTATACAATTTCTGGAGAAATTTCGGAAGAAAATTTCATGGAATATATTCCACAATGAACGTCAATCGTAAGTTGCTATAAAAATCTTTCAATGAAATATGCCGAAAATATGTGAGAGAATATGTTTGTGGACCTTATGAAAATGACCTTATTTTGCTATCAGGTTTAAGGCCGTTTTCTCATCGGCGTGGGGAATTTTGTTCGGCGGCGCGCCGAGTCAATTTGACTGGCGGCGGCAGCGCGGCGCGGCGGCGCACACGTCTATCCAGATAACCAATAAGCATTTAAATAAGCTATATTTCAGCTATAAAACTGCATTATATCTGTTTGCTGCTGTCTGCTGTATCAATGCAGTTCGACTGCTGAATTGCTCTGTATTAGCAATTCAAATGCTGCTAAAAATTTGTCAGCTGTTGTGTAGCATTTCAAATGCACGATATTTTTTGGTTAATAAGCACCCCAACTGCTACTTTATTGCCATAAAACTGCTAAGAGAGATGAGCGATGCTAAAACTGTTCCACATTTCAGCTTTTCAATTCGTGTGCCACGACTATAGGATCCATTACCATTCAGATGCCCTATCTTTTACTGGTAGCAACGAAGCAAATCAATGAGTGAACAAATTAATTCCAAATAAATCTCATGAAATGAGAAACCAATTATGTCATCGTGTATTATGTGGATGGTTTAATTATCAGCAGTGATGGAATTACTCTCCTTATGAAGCAATTTGCGAGTGTAAAGCCAACACAAGGCTTACTCACGATTCCGAGAGTAAACAGTGTGTGAGTTTATTCGCACCCGCCTGCTTCGTGAGTAAGAAGCAAAACAAAAACAGAAACACTCATGAGCTTTTATTCGTGAAGAACTAGTGGAAGTGCGGGAAGTGCATTTTGTTGTGGTTATAATAGCAAATCCAGTGATTATCCAACATAAACTAATGCTTTATGCTTCATTGTTCCTGAAAAGCAGCACTTCCGAGCAGGGAATGAGAACAAACCTATAACAAATTGATAACTCATTTTGTTATTGATAACAAAATGAAATCAAAACAAGTTTTCGTTCCGAGTTGTTTTTATTTAATAACAAATTGAGATATCATTTTGTTATCATTTCAAAAACTCAATGATAACAAAATTTGATTTCAAATATTCAAAACCAGTCTCTCTCTCTCTCTTTTTGGCGTAACGTCCTCATTGGGACAAAGCCTGCTTCTCAGCTTAGTGTTCTATGAGCACTTCCACAGTTATTAACTGAGAGCTACCTCTGCCAATGACCATTTTGCATGCGTATATCGTGTGGCAGGCACGAAGATACTCTATGCCCAAGAAAGTCAAGGAAATTTCCTTTACGAAAAAAGATCCTGGACCGACCGGGAATCGAACCCGTCACCCTCAGCATGGTCATGCTGAATACTCGTGCGTTTACCGCCTTGGCTATATGGGCCCTGCATTCAAAATAGGTATAATGTGCTTTATTAACATTAATTATATTCACAAAATGCTTGTTTAATCTACCTGAGTATTGTACTTACATGTTGACACAAAATTTACAATTTCTGATTCTGGGTAATGGTCAAGCTATTGATTAAAATTGGCTTGAACTTTAATAAGTCTTTCTAGGGTGACTGGTTATTATTGGCAGGGTTGTTCTCTTTGTTGAGGGGTTTTTCATCGGCCAAATTAGCAGAAACTTGGTCGTAAAGCTCAGCCTGGTTGGGAAAGATTTGAGATCAACGTTGAAATCAACAGTTTTCAAAAAGCCTTCCATGACGAAAAGAACAAAACTGCCCAGAATACAAAAGTTCCCCTATAAGTTAATCAAAACAGTTTCAATCTTAACATATTGCCAAATATTTTGAAATTTGAACTATTCGCACTTTCGTAAGGTAATAACGAGAGTTCCACAGTACTATAAATTTTCTCACATTTTAGGTCGTTTGGTATAAAGTCATTTGGCATAATAGTCGTTTGGCATAACAATCGATTGGCATAATGTTTATTTGGCATAATTCTAAATTAAAGACAAATGAAGTTGGATATGTCCAACCGAAGTAATCCACAAATTTTAAGTTTATAAAGTTTTCCCGCGAAGGAAGAATTCATTATCCGTATCAAAATGATGAATCCCGTGAAGTTTGATACAATTTTGAAAATTACACTGATATTTATCATACATGAAAATGATGAATGACATTTCACTTACTGTTATGCCAAACGGCCATTTTGTAAAAAAAAACGGCCATGAGTAAAAATAGAAAGGGAAGAATATGAAGCGAGTGAAATGCGCAGGAGAAAATATTTTTGTTTATGTTCGATTTTTTGTGGATAGGAAAGACAAACATTTAATCAGCCCTATATTGGGCTAGAACCTGCATTTAATTAGCACTTATGGCGCATATACTGCATATTAGCATTCAATGACCTGCAGAAAAGGCGCATATAGTGCTAAATAAATGCAATTTTTACTGCTTATTGATTACCTGGGTACTGATGGAAATGATCATATTACAGTATTTTTTTCTCATTGCAAAAAATGTTATATGCAACTCGTTGCAAAACTCGATTTTTACGGCATTCGTCATATTTATCCAACTCAGCAAGCCTCGTTGGATAAATGTACGACTTGTGCTGTAAAAATCATCAATTTGCAACTCGTTGCATAAATAACTATTTTAATGCTTATTTTTTATTATTCGACAAAAAGGACCACCTTAATTCAAAATATGTGAAACATCCTATCGAATTATGTCATATAATGTTTTTTTTTATTTAGGGATTTTCTGCCGTGGTTCATTCCGATTCTTTAATATATGACTAATTTTAGTAATTTTTTAGTAGCCATAAAAATTTCAGCAATTAAATTCAAATCGTCCATTTCAAATTCATTTCGCTACCCAAAACAAAAATTTCCTAAAAAACATTTTTTTTTTATTTTTTTTAGATAACATTAGATTTTGACGTTTTATGCACTTCTTAGACATCTTCGGCATAAAAATATCGTTTTCGAAATTTTCACGTATCCCACCCTTGGGACATTTTTCAAAACAGCCAAACCATTGGCACCCTAATATACATTTCATGTATAAACGTATGTTCATAGCATCGCTAGGAAACAGATTGCAAAAAAAAATGTGTAAATCTATCATACAACTTATGCAACCGAGCGAACCGTGCCGCTTCACAGTAATCTTCCCTCAATTTATCACTTCACGTACCAGGCCCTGACAATGGGATAGCGAATATATACAGATGGAAAATTTAGTGAGATCCTTCCTGTTTTTCTTTTATTCTCATTTCTGAAATATAGACACTCTATAGAGCCCTGGGCATTAGGGCCAGGGTAGTCGAAGTTAATATCATTGTCCGATTCCAGAAAATGATCTGCCATGGAGTGACATTAACACTCTCTACGTCGTCACTCCCAAAGATTTCGTGAAACGGTTGGTACGGTAGTCCCCGTTTCTTCCCCAAAACATAATTTGGAAATATGTAATTGTTAATCATATTATTTATTCATTAGTGGATAATCTGATTGTCGTTAATTTTCAAATTGTATTCAAACCCAGAGTCTGCCCAGTGGACCTGCCCATTTTAATATTTGTATCATGCCACTGGTGTGTTGCAAATATTAATTCTGACAAGAAAAAATCAGAAGCAAATCTGGTATTTCCAGGATGCTTTTAATACTGGCTATGCCAGCGCTAGTTTAGATGTTCTACGAAAATGTTTAGCATTTACATATCCTTGGTTTAAGAATGGGAACACTTTAAATTTTAGAACATTGACAATTAATGTTTCTTAGAACACCCCAATCGTTGATGTTCGTTCAACATTCTATATTGCAATAGCAACATTCCTGATTTCCTCGGGCATAAAGTATTATCGTGCCTTTGCTTAAAGTAAAGGTCAATTGGCATGGAAAGCTCCAAGATATAAACTCTCAAACAATAAAAAATGCTCTGTTTTAGTTGGGACGAAAAAAATCATCGGCATTGAACATTTGATAGTGGTTTATCGTTCAAAGCTGGAATACTCGCAAGGAGAATGTTATCACGGTTTCCCATTCTGGACTCGATACAAAATTATTACATTATAACTGCAAAATTTGTAATTTTAAACGGAAAAACTGCATTCGAATTTATAACAGTCTTTGATTCAACCTTAAAGCTGATAGTCTGTTCTGTTCTAGAACGAACAAACATAACGTAGACATTCATTTTTTTCTGTGATGCTTAATGCAGCTAAATCTATGTTTTAGGAGAAATGGTTGTGTATGAAGTAAACCCATCCATGCGATAATAATCCGGCTGTGTTCTTTGTCCGGGCAAAGCAAATTTGATAATTAAACTGGCGTAAACACGAGAACGAAACAATTTAACCGCACTAACAAGCATGCATCAAGAAAGCAATCAGCCTTACCTTCTACTGCTATGAAAAGTGCCGCACCAGCCACGCTGTATAGGAACAGCATCAAAAACAGGAAAATATGGGTGAACCAATTTCGCGACCACTTAGTAATTTTGGTGTACAACCAAAATACCGACTTCTCCCCTACTCCCAGCCCCGATTTGGCAGTATTCATGGTAAAATCTCGGAACCCTTCGAACTGCTTGAAGACGAATTCGCCAGCCTTGGCAGGATACATGGAATAGTAGTCGGTGTAGTCGGGTGGCTGGTTGGTCCCATCGTTGACCACAGATATTCGCGAGGGGCTGCCGGGAGGTGGCGGTTGGTACAGTGGATTCTGGTGCTGCTGATGATAGTGTTGAAAATAGTGAGCAGGCGAATATTGAGCTGAGTGATTCTGTGGCGCCATGTAGACTGGCGGGACGGTAATGTTGATCCTTGGGCGCGGCGGGACGCCCGGCCGGGAATCCGATTGGGTCATGGTTTTTTCGACTTATTCGTACAGGTCACTGGTTTATTTTATTCTCACTTTCACTTTCTTATCCTGGCATACTTTTCCACAGAAAAAATACACTTTTCTCAGGATGACATTCTTGGGTGCATTGCGAATTCACTTTCTATATTTAAATAATCTCCGTTTCGGTACGGTCAGCTCGTAAAGAAAACTGCACTGTAAATTTCCAGCATCTACAGATACATGACCCACTGGGACATCTTCACCAAACGATGTGAGGCATTTTCAGGCAATCATTACTTTTCATTAGTCACATTTCTCGACACTCCGAAGACGCACGAATGGCAATGACCGAAAGGTATGTAGGAGTACAGTTGGGAACGATAAATTTTCCGATTATTACTTAGCCATCTTGAGCGAAGAAAACTTTTCATTTCAACCAAAATCGCACAATCCTAGGACAAATTTTCGTCAAGCAATTAAAACCGTTGATATCTTCACACTGCGATGTTTACTCCCGAATGGTTAGACTTTCAACCTTGAACTGTTTAAGCCACGAAAAGCCAAACAATCTTTCACCCAAATTGGATTTTCAGTGACCGGCAGGGGTCCAAATGTTGTTCAAAACAATTCCGCGCTAAAATCGCAAGATGATGAAAAACCCCTCCGTTTAGAGAACAGTCAACTACCCGTTGCGATGTGATTCGAGTCACTGACTGCTCGCGTAAACGCTTGGTTGTTCGCACAAAGCCGGTCCAATTCGTACTGAGGAGGAGAGTTACACAGCTTCACCAATACCGTGCAGCCTTCGGAGAAAGAGTAGGGACGTAATGGGAAACCAACAGTCCGTTTGTCGTCCATGCAATATTTTTGTTTTGGTTTGCTTCGCTCCCTTCTTGCAGATTCAAAGGGCATTTTTACGTTTGGCAGTGGCTGCAGTACTAACACACCTCTTAGGGACTGAATCAGGTTCTATTGACTAAATTTTGTTACTTGCTTGCCATCACGCACATGGTTATTTCTTGGCGCTTCAACTTTTACCACATCTAAAAGCGAATGAGTGCTGATTTAGCTTTTCATAGTGATTATTCTGTTGTCCATGCTTGGATCATTGCGAATGTACACGGAGAGACGAAACTACCCAAAAGTGAGTTCTTTCTACCTAACTTCGGGGTTGCGTGCGTCAAGCCAATTTTGAGTTGATGGAATCGATGTTTTTGTTGGGTTGTTCCCACTTGCTTCCATGTGAAAAAAATACCTAATTTTAAGTTTTTTCCACCCAACCAAAATTTTGACTAGGTTGTATTCACTCAAATTTGAGTACTGTGCTAGAAACTCAGCGTTGGCTTGACGCACGGAACTGCCAAAGTTAGGCTGTTTCTCTCTTCACTCTCTGACAACAACAGAAAGAGCACATAAAAAGGGAGATGAAAAAGAACTCAAAATTGAGTTTAAAAGTACCTAATTTTGAGTTTTTCAGTTTCTCCGTGTAGCTTTACCTACTCTCGTTAGCCGGGCGCTATGCATCAGCGTGGATAAGACTGATTTTACAAAATAAATAAATTTAAAAAAAAAATATTTCAGTGCATGATATTTTTGCCGTCCATCCCAAGTAACAATTATACTTTTGTGACAATCCTGAAGTAATTTCTAAGGTAGAATAATAAAACTTAGCAATAAAGCTCTTTGTTCTGCAAATCCGAGATAAAATAGGCATAAAACATCCATAAGACTAATCTGGCCCACTCTTCAGGAGATCTTCAAAGCTGCTTTTGAAGACTGCTTTGAAACTAGTTGTATTTATGTACTTGCACTGATGATTGATTATAAGAACTTCATGAAACTTTAACAAGAATAGCTTGAAGCATGTTGATCTTATAGATGTCTTTCTCAAAAGTGTCAACAGTGCATAATAAATTAAATCTTTTACCTAAGCATTATGCAGATGCAAACAAATTTTGTTTCATGGATGAAATGTTAATTGAACTGCAAATTAATTTTCATCAAATTGAAATGGCTAAAGTATTAAAATTGCCTGACAGATCATTGATGACAGGGAATCAAAATTTTCCGTGCCATACCCACTTTTTCGTTGATATGCCGCCCAAAACATACGAAAATAACAAAGCGCCCCAAAAATAATATCAATTACATATATACGAAGACATAAATTTGAAGGTTGAAGAATTCGTGTACTTGGGCTCACTGGTGACCATCGACAACGACACCAGCAGAGAAATTTAGAGGCGCATAGTGGCAGGAAATCGTGCTTTCTTTGGACTCCGCAGAACTCAACGACCGAATAAAGTTCGCCGTAACACGAAGTTGACTATCTACAAAACGCTGATTAGACCGGTCGTCCTCTATGGGCACGAAACATGGACCCTAAGTGCAGAGGATTAACGCGCCCTTGGAGTTTTCGAACGGAAGGTGTTGCGTACCATCTACGGCGGAGTGCAGATGGATGACGGGACGCACACTGTTGCGGATGGCCCAAAAACGTGATCGAAATTGTTTTGACCATGAAAACATGATTTTCGATCTTTGGTGTCTTCGGCAAAGTTTTTCTATAAAATAAGCCCTAATTTATGGAAACATCAGTCTTGTGATCAATCCCCCTAAAAGTGAGAAACAATTTCTATCTTTTTTATTTGTAAGCTAAAAAAATATGTTTGTTCAGAGAAGTTGTAGACAATTTTACTAGAAATAACTTTGCCGAACATACAAAATTTCTATCTTTTGATTTTTATGTACATTTGAGGCGTTTTTCACGAAGCACCCCTAAAAATCAGTTTTTTGCTTATAACTTGCTTATAGCATTTTTCACAATTTCCAAATGTTCTAGCAAATGTTTTGCCTTTTTAAAACGCGTAACTTTTTCGAAGAAAGTATATATCTATCTCTCATATTTACCATGTTATTGAAATTTTTACTTTAAAAAATGCTTATGTTTGACATGCCCATTTGTTAACTTTCGCACGTTTTCGCAGACCAGGATTTCCACATTTGTAAATATGGAACGAGTTCTATCTATTGCAAATATAGCCAGTTTTAGCCTGATTTCGCCTGTATATTAAAATTCACATGCTAGAAATGAGTATCATTATAAAATGTGTCATTGTAAAATGATCAACAAATCAAAAAATGTACTCAGTGCTTTCCTTACTTGATTTTCCCACAAGAACACGCAAAACCGTTTTAACAGAATCACTTGGAACTGCATCAGATGACTTTCCCATAAAATTTATGTTTTTTTTTCAGATAAACAGTGGTTCTCAAAGTAGTACGATAAGTCTCCTCCACAAAATAAACGATATTGTTAAGTGGCCGTTCATAAGCTACGTGGACTTTTTGGGGGGAGGGGGGTTTGGCCAAAGTCTACGCTCTTCTTCTTTTTCTTCTTTATGGCTCTACGTCCCCACTGGGACTTGGCCTGCCTCGCTTCAACTTAGTGTTCTTTGAGCACTTCCACAGTTATTAATTGAAGGGCATTCTTTGTCTGCCATTGCATGAATTTGTATACAGTATTGTTCCGATTTTATCACGCCCATTTTCGGAAATGAATATTTAAAACTCTACAAAATCAATACGCATTTTTAATATTTTTAACGTTGCAAAACGCTCTTTCAACATTAATCATGAAGAAGAGGGGAAATTCTTGCTTTCAAATGCAACAGCAAATTAATAAACAATGAAGGACTGACGCGCGGAGGGCGTGATAAAATCGAAACATTACTATATTGTGAGGCAAGTACAATGATACTATATGCCCAGGGACTCGAGGGAATTTTCCCGACCGGAACGGGAATCGAACCCGCCGTCTTCGGATTGGCGATCCATAGCCTTAACCACTAGGCTAACTGGAGACTCATACTAATTTTTTTTTTTGTATAGACGAAAGTCTACGAAAGGGGAGGGGGTGTCTGCGATGACCAAATTTTGTTCTACGTGGTTTATGAACAGCCCCTAAATGCTCTTGATAATGCTCATAAAATTTTTCGTGTTCATGTACACTTTGCAGAAATGTTCATTTTCAGAATGTTGAAATAACAGCATCTAATGATTCGATTAAAATTGGTTTTCAATTTGTTTACGTGAAAAATAAACTTATTTATTATTATTAACACATATCATTGCTTAACGTCATCACTAATTACATTGCTTCCAGTTACTATCTCGTCACATGTTCAGCAAAAGGTTTTCCGCATCCTACGTTTATCATGTTCTAATTTTTTTTTTCGGAAATAGTCCAATCTTCCTTATTGATTGATTGATTTGTTTTTATAAAAGAGACTTTCAGCCCTTGGCTGGTTCGTCTCTAAAACCTTATTAATTATTATGGGATTAGATGTTTCAACCAGATCTGTGTTAGTTTGGATTCTTGAACATTTACGTGTATGATCCTCTCTATAATTCCAGATGTCTTTGTTGCGTGACTCTTGTGCTTCCTCGGACAGAAAAAACATATAAACAGTAACTGGAAGCAATATATTTAATGATGCCAGTAATCAATGATATGTGTTAATATTAACAGATAAGTTTAATTTTTTAAGTGAACAAATAAAAAATAAATTTTAATCGAAACATCAGTTGCTGTTATTTGAACTTTCTGAAAATTAACATTTTGGCAAAATGTACAGGAACACGGTTTTTTTATGAGCATTATCAAGAGCATTTAACAATATCGTTTATTTTGAGGAAGAGACTTATCGTACTACTTTGAGAGCCACTGTTTATCTAAAAAAAAAAACATAAATTTTATGGGAAAGTCATCTGATGCAGTCCCAAGTGATTCTGTAAAAACGGTTTTGCGTGTTCATGTGGGAAAATCAAGTAAGGAAAGCACTGAGTACATTTTTTGATATGTTGATCATTTTACAATGACACATTTTATAATGATACTCATTCCTTGTATGTGAATTTTAATATACAGGCGAAATCAGGCTAAAACTGGTTATATTTACAATAGATAAAACTCGTTCCATATTTACAAATGTGGAAATCCTGGTCTACGAAAACGTGCGAAAGTTGACAAATGGGCATGTCAAACATAAGCATTTTTAATGTAAAAATTTCAATAACATGATAAATATGAGAGATAGATATATACTTTCTTCGAGAAAGTTACACGTTTTATTAATGGAAAACATTTGCTAGAACATTTGGAAATTGTGAAAAATGCATAGAAAAAGTTATAAGCAAAAAACTGATTTTTAGGGGTGCTTCATAAAAAACGCCTCAAATGTACATAAAAATCAAAAGATAGAAATTTTGTATGTTCGGCAAAGTTATTTATAGTAAAATTGTCTACAACTTCTCTGAACAAACATATTTTTTTAGCTTACAAATAAAAAAGATAGAAATCGTTTCTTACCTTTAGGGGGATTGATCACAAAACTGATGTTTCCATAAATTAGGGCTTATTTTATAGAAAAACTAGGGGTGGGTAATGTCTGAGACATAACCGCAATGTTGACGTAGGATAAAGGCGGGAATGAGGTTCCGACTTTTATATATTTAAATGTGCCCTTTCATTTCGCGCCCTTAATGCTAGAGCTAGGTAACTCGTTTTGGAAAGTGCGGATAAAAATGGCTGGTAAAACTCATCCTGGTATAAAACAAACTCTTTGTTGGTCTAAAATATTGAATTAATGTGTTTTCGGATTTTCAATTGACAAACTTGTGTTTATTGTGGTATACGTTCAGATATAAACAAATTTCTTGCGATTACGCAAAACCAGTTACCTAGTTCTAGCATTAAGGCGAAACTGGAAGCATTTCCTCACTTTTTGGTTTTTGATTTTTTATTAAATAACGAAGCAATATTTTCAAAATCGGTTTTCGTGCACATGTAGAGTATGGATCAAGGTATCATCTGATTTTTTTTTGTAGAGGAAAATGTTTTTCGTTTTTGCAGAAACCATTTTTGAGCAAAATTCCATAAAAAAATGGTTTCTGCAAAAATGGAAAACATTTTCCATCTCAAAAAAAATCAGAAGATACCTTGATCCATACTCTACATGTGCACGAAAACCGATTTTGAAAATATTGCTTCGTTATTTAATAAAAAATCATAAACCGAAAAAATGAGAAAATGCTTCCAGTTTCGCCTTAAGGGGACGATTTGAAGTCTTAAATCAGCTGATTTTTCGGTTCATTGTTGTCCGACCTTCGTAAATAAATGCATAACGGACCTATCACATAAAAGGCCTATACAATGTATGCTGGCAAAATTCAAATCGGCGGAGTGATGTGTTGATTAAAGTTGTTATGTGATCCATTTCACTGAAGGCATTCATAAGATGTTAATTAGTTTAACCTTCCGTGACTCGCGCGGCCATCACTTGAGGGTTGAGCATTATTTCATTTTGAAGATAAATGTTCAACCGTTGTTTGAAAGAATTTTCGTCGAAAGGATAGAATAATTATAATATTGAAAGGCGTTAAGCCATAGCTTCCCAAACATCATATTGCGATCGCAACAATCATTAAAATAACTAAAATTGCCGCTATGAAATGAACAGATAGCGCCACCGTAGCCATGTCTATTTGACACAACTCAATTGCTGTTAACGAAATTTTAGATAATTTTGATTGGAATTTCGTGAAATATTCTAGATTTGGCAATAATTTGAATAATTTTCACTGATCCTGAAAGAAACTTTTAAATAACAGAAGATTTCGGCAAGATAATTGAAAATTATCCACTCTGAATGCTGGAAGCCATTGAAAACGGTCACCGCTTACTGCCGTGAATGAGATTCCTGGTTCTATCAGCTAAATAGCCGAGAGTCGTCGCAGGATAGGTGCGCAGCTGTGGAGGTGACATCCACTCCATTTGTTTGACTGAACCAATGAAAATGACGGAAGAAAACAGTGGTCACTGCTTTTATTCCCCAAGATTAGCAGATTAGGCTCCTCCCATTTGGCTGGCTTTCCAGGTTATTTCATTTGCATGACCCTCCCCGAATGCTCCAGATGCATCCATGAACTAATCAACCGAGAAATGATAAAATTGCCATTGAACGGATAGAGTAACCATCCACACTCAAAATCTCCCAGACTTGTTCCTGCTGAGAACTGTAACATCATCCTCAGTGGAACAGCGGTGGAGTGGGCCAACGAGGCTGATTATCTCGGTTTAACCCTGGACAGCAAGCTGATCTACAAACAACAGGTCGACAAAACCGTGACCAAGTGCAAAGTTTTGCTAAAACTACTGTATCCCCTCATCAACAGAAGATCATCACTATCCCTAAAGAACAAGCTTGCTGTCTACAGACAAATCATCCTCCCCGTGATAGAATATGGCATGCCAGTCTGGGGGAGTTGCGCTAAAACTCACCATCTAAAACTCCAAAGGGTTCAGAGTAAATTCCTCCGAATGATTCTGAACTCTCCCTGGAGGATGAGAAACACTGAGGTCCATCGTCTGGCAGGAGTGGAGATGTTGGCGGTAAGATTTCAGGAGACTATCCAACGGTTCCAAAACCGTTGTCAATCATCCGATCAAGCCGCCATACGGGAGCTGGTCGCTCACTAGCGGCTCGATGTTAGATCATATAGGTTATCAAATTTAGTAAGTAAGTAGGTTATCAAATTGTAAAGCAAACACCAAATGCCACAAAATGGCAAAACGATCACTAAGCTTCGGCTAAATTACACTACACATATTTGTCAAACACAAACACGAAAACACCAGAGCTGAAAAACCATGAGTTGTAACAATCACTATGTAATTAATAATTGTATAACACAAAACGAAAACATGAATAAACGAATATTTTAACTATTTTAACTAAGGATAGAGTAACCAAAATATTGGATAATTTCGATCAGTTTAATTCCAAAAATGTTTAAACCTATTTTTAGTCCGGATAGAATAATGCGTTGTTAAATTCTGGGTGGAACCATTAGGCCATTAGTGTGTAGCGGTCCTGCCGACCGAAGGAAGCATTTCCCTCCCTGTATCGAATAAATCTAAAGATCAATGATCACCATTGATCTAAGAAAGACCCTTTATTTCCTCATGGTGCTCCACGCAATTAGTGGATTACATCACATGTGGATTTCACGGTCATGTTTATAGACCAACGCCGGTTAACCAAGAAACAAGCGATGCAAGCAGAGAGAATGCTTACTGCTTGTTGCTGGTTGACCTGGTGATATAACGTTCTCGCTCCAATGCCGGAGAAATGTTTTTCTTTTAATTTTTGTTTGTCGCCCGGCAGCGCTGACTGAACCCCAACAAGGTCTCAGTCACGCGGCCGAACTAATGAAGCCAGAGTGGACGACGCCCGGTTTGGCTTTTCTCTTTTCTCTTATTTCTTTTCAGATCGGGAGAATGAGTTCTTGCGACGGCAAGTTAAAAGACCCGCGATTGACGCCGGGGCGGCGTTGTATTGTTGTGGTGCGCGTTTTGGACTGTCCGCGGGGCCCGTTTGCCGGCCGTTCGTCGTCGCCCGTATCGCTGTGTGATTGATCGTAGGGTGCTGGTGTTTAGAAGCTAAGAATTGTGATTGTGATATAAGTATATAAGGATGTTAGGATAAAAAGTTCAAGAAAATTAAAGTGCATGTTCTTTCTCCGAGAGAACAAGAAAAGAAATCCAGTGCCGCGACTTTCGCCTCTACAAGTGACCGGCTACATCATTATTGCTGGGCCACCAAGTATTCAATCTTTCACTTTTTAGTTGCACCACACTTTTCTCGTTCAATGGAATTAAATTAGCTGATTCACAAACTCTTAAGAAATAAATTACAGTGGTCCTGAACAAGCCCGTTTGATTAATTGACGATTTTAGAAACGAAATGGCATGAATTCACCATGTCACGCAATGCGTGTTGGTTTTCTCCGTGCTGAATGATAAACGCCACCGAAAACTGGACCGCCGCTTGCTGCCGTGGATTAGAATAATGACCAGTTTCACTATTGCTGGCAACGATGCTCTGTCTTTTGCTTTTTGGTTGCACTACATCTCGATCGATGTTGGAAATTATCCAATTAACTCTTGAGGAATCATTTTCGATGGTCCTGAAAAGGACCGGTTTGAATAATGGACGATTTTGATGCATTCACCATGCCATGCAATGCGTGTTTTCTCTGCGGCGTGCGGAGAATGCTGGACGCCGTCGAAAATTTGCCCACTGCTCCGCTGCCACGGATGCGATTCCAGGCGCCTTCATCAGCACGATAGCCGAGAGTAGTCGCTGGATTGTTGTGCTGCTGCCTTGCTGGAGGTGACATCCACCTCCAACCTCCTTGACTGATCCAACGAAAATGACGAAAGAAAACAGAGAACACTGCTTTTATACCCCTAGATTAGCAGATGAAGCTCCTCCCATTTGGCTGGCTTTGCAGTTTATTCCGTTTGCATGACCCGCCCCGCATGCTCCAGACGCTTCAAACGATTAATCAACCAAGAAATGAGAAAATTTTCATCCACCTCCACCCTCCTTGATTGATCCAACGAAAATGACGTGAGAAAACAGAGGGCACAGCTTTTATACCTGTAGATTAGCAGATGAAGCTCCTCCCATTTGGCTGGCTTCCAGTTTATTTCGTTTGCATGCCCCGCCTACATGCACCCAGACGCTTCAAACGATTAATCAACCCAGAAACGAGTAAATTTTCATCGAAAAGAGCACCAAGCATTCATTCTTTCACTTTTTGGTTGCATCACGGTTTTCCTGACCGATGGAATGAAACCTGTTTAAGGAATCTGGACGATTTAAGAAAGAAAACTACATTAATTCACCATTTCACGCAATGTGTGTTGGATTTCTCCGCTCTGAATGCCGGATACCGTCGAAAATTGCCCCATCGCTTGCTACCGTGGATAAGATTTAGTAACCGGCTTCACTGTTGCTTAGGCACGAGTATTCAATCTGTACTATTGGGTTCCACTACATCTTTACTATTTGGTTTCTCGATCGATTGATGAAAATTATCCGCTCATGAGTTATCATTTTCGGTGGTCCTGATAAGGATCGTTTGGTTATGAATTCACCATGCCAAGCAATGCGTGTTGGTTTTCTCCGCGCTTAATGCTGGGCCACCGAAAACTGACCTGCTGCTTACTGCCGTGGATAAAATTAGTAGTCGACTTCACTCTTGCTGACAAACGGAGCTGTCTTCCACTTTTCGGTTACAACACTGTTCTCGATCGATGGAGGTATAATTATTCTTAACTCTTTTGGAAAGACTTTCTGTGGTCCTGAAAAGGACCGTTGGAATAATGGACAATTTTGATGAATTCACCATGCCACGCAATGCGTGTTGGTTTTCTTCGCGCTCAATGCTAGGTGCCTCCGAAAACTAGTCTGCCGCTTGCTGCTGTGCTCAGTGGATGAGATTCCTGGTACTAACAGCCGAGATTTGACGCAGTTGATGTGCAGCTGCCAGCTGTGGAAGTGACATCCACCTGCATCCTCCTTGATTGATCCAACGAAACTGACGAAAGAAAACAGAGGGCAAAGCTTTTATACCCCTAGATTAGCAGATGAAGCTCTTCCCATTTGGCTGGCTCTCCAGTTTATTTCGTTTGCATGCCCCGCCTGCACGCACTCAGACGCACCAAACGATTAATCAACCCAGAAATGAGTAAATTTTCTTTGAACGGATGAAGTTACCAAAATATTAATTCGAAAAATGTTAGAATTAAACAATGTTTCACTCAAAATGGTCTTAATAGGAAAATGCGTTGCTAAATTCCAGGTGGAATCATTAGTGACCGGCTTCGTAACTGTTGCTGAGCCATGAAGCATTCAATCTTTCACTTTTTGGTTGCACCACACTTTTCTCGATCGATGGAGGAAAATTATCCGAATCATAACTCTTATGGAAATAGTTTCGAAAATCCTGAAAAGGACCGGGACGTATGATGGGCAAATAATTTGCATTATTTCACTCCGCCACGCAATGCTTGTGGGATTTATCTGCGCTGAATGCTAGACGCCGTCGCGAATAGGTCCGCCGCATGCTGCCGTAGCTGAGATTTATGACCGGCTTCACCGTAGCTGAACAACCACCAAGCATTCAATTTATCACTATTTGCTTTCACTTTCACTGGAGGAAATTTATCTAATTAACTCTCTAGGAATCATTTTTGATGGTCCTGAAAAGAACCGTTTGAATAATGGACGATTTTAGGAAGGAAATGAAATGAATTCACCATGCCACGCACGGTATTCTTCGCGCTGAGTGCTGGATGCCGTCGAAAACTGGCCCGCCGCTTGTTGCCCTGGATGCGATTCCTGGTGCTATCGATAGTCGAGCGTCGTCGCTGGGTTGATGTGCCGCTGCTCAGCTGGAGGTGACATTCACCTTTGTTGGTTGTTCCAACGAAATCAACGAACTGCGAACTGCTCTCTCCTCGACGGTGGTCGAAATGGAACTGACAATCAGCTCTCGCATGATCGCATTCCTTCCTGCGTCGTAGCTCCACCGCACGATGTGCACCAATCAGTGAGCGTTGGTAGACTGAACGAGAAAATTTGTCCGCTACCCATATTTATAGATTTCAGCGATTTCAATGTCTGACTTTAAAACAACTTTTCAACTATTTATCAATGATTTTTAGGTTCACCGAATATTACAAATTGAACGCGGGAGTTTCATCTCTTGGATAACGGGATTTGTTTATCATTTCGTTTAGTGGGAAAGATACAGTGAGCGTTTAAAATCTTTCACTCAAACGTAACGCTCTTGGGTTCATAAATTTTGAAATGACACCGGGTATAGAAAACAGAGACGTAGTCCTACGTCAAAACTTTGCCGAAGACACCAAAGATCAAATATCATGTTTTCATGGTCAAAACAATTTCGATCACGTTTTTGCGCCATCCGCAACAGTGTGGGACGTGGAGAAGGCGAATGAACCACGAGCTGCATCAGCTACTGAGAGAACCAACCATCGTACATACCGCGAAAATAGGGAGGCTACGGTGGGCGGGTCCCCAAGCAACACACATGTTATATATTAGTTACGACAGCGCAAGTTTTGGTTGTATAGAAGTTCATTTGACGTTATTTCAACAAAATGTTAGAATTACGTAAAATAAACTTCTATACAACCAAAACTTGCGCTGTCGTAACTCTTATATAACATGTGTGTTGCTTGGGTCACGTCATCAGGATGTCGGATAGCAACCCGACTAAAATGGTTCTCGAGAGTCATCCGACCGGTACAAGAAGAGGTGGAGCGCAGCGAGCTAGGTGGGTCGACCAAGTGGAGGACGATCTGCGGACGACTCTATGCAGAGTGCGGAACTGAATGGAGACGGCTACTATGTACAGCAGAGGACACCCCGGCCTTAGCCTGATTGGTAAGGTAAGGTAAGTCATAGCACAAACACTTGCATATCGCTCCTTCTTTCGAAGGTGAAGCTACAAAGATGAGTACACACACACTCATCTTCACACACATGGCAAAGCGGTTGGAGCAGCAGGGACTATATAGTCCTGGGGCCTAACGAACCACCCCCCTACCCCCCGCTTGCGAGTAGTCGCGTAGTCGCCGGCTAAGAATAGAACTACTAACCCCAATTCAAGGTCTCAAGCGACCCGTGCCGAGGAATGAGTGATCGAGGGGGTGAAAAAGATGCTCGATTTTTAACGGAGCATGTGGGGTACTTGGGCACCCCCACAATAAGCTATCCCTTACCGCGTTACCGTAGGGCAGTGATCCTCAGCCTAACTGTCTTTGCGGGCCAAAATTGAATTTTGAAAAGAGACTGCGGGCCGCAAGTCTTTCAAGAGTTTATTTTCAACAATTTTCAAGATTCAACACAAAATTAATTGTTTGATTTTTTGAAAACATTGAACAAGAGCAAAAAAGTAATCAGGAGATTTTATTTCACTATAAGAAAAATCCTTAAAATCATAGGAAATTGAAAACAGGGTTATCAGCACCGCAATATTTAAGTTTTCTATTTCTTGGTATTGAGAAAATGGAGTTTCTTAGTAAATCCCTATAATGAAAAGTATTTCCAACCGTTTTTTTTTTAAACCTTAGAACTATGAGATTTTTTGGGACTTTTCGTGGATTTTCGGATGAAATCCCGAAAAACTGCCTGGAGATAGTGTTTGGAAATCCATGATGATTTTTTAAAAGTTTTTCTTTATAGGACACTAATGAAGAATAACCAACAGACATGATTTTCTGCAAGTGTGCAAGTTTTTGTAGCCGAATATAAGGATTTTTTCGCCGATAAAAACAAAATTATTTTAATTTCATTTTTGTTAAATCAATCAAATTATCAATGCCGAGCTCTGCCACCCAAAATCTATGACAGAGAACCCATGGAATTTAGCCTAAACTCATTATTTGAGCGAAATACACCATTCCTAACAACAGTTTCGAATATGGTTTTGAATATTTTCGGAACAAAATTCGAAAAGTAGTCCTTTACAGCTTGTGAAACTTTTGAAAATTCTTACTTCTTTAGAAAAACTCTCCATGATATTGACAAAATATTCATTCTCATAGTTTTAAAATACAGTGAAATTTCTGATTTTCATTATGGAATCTATGAGTGGGCCACTTTCTAATACATTTCAAGATCAGTTCGCGGGCCGCACAAAACTTGGTCGAGGGCCGCATGCGGCCCGCGGGCCGCAGTTTGGTGACCACTGCCGTAGGGCTCTGGCGTGGTGGACCTTGTTTCCCCTGCTACTCGTGAACTGAAAATAAAAACATGAATAAAAATTAAAAAAATCAGAATCAAGGTGCAGGAAGTAGTGGTGCGATCAACCTCTTCGCTAGGAGCGGGTTGATGAGGTCTCCGACAAGGAGAAGTGAGAAGTCAGGCGCTGGGAGCTGCGTACGCAGCTCAAGCGTGGGAGCTCCTGATCACTTCCCGGCAAGCCAGCCGGTGAAGACAATGGAAGGAGCGTGGCTGCTGAGAACCGTCAGCCAAAAAAAGTAAGGACGGTCCGCAATAGAGGTGGCTGAGCAGCAGCTTGGCAAAATCATCGACTTTGCGTCCACTAAGTCGAATATAAGCAAAGACCTGAAAACGGCTTTGTGTCGATTAGGTTAGGAGCTGTCTGGCGGCGCCCACAAAGCCAGACCCATAATTATCCCGTAGGTCGGCAACAATGCTGGAAAGTCGGACCCCAGCCAGGGTTCCCGGAAAGCTGGGAAGGGTGGGCCTGAAAAGGTTGGCTCGTCCTGGAACGATGGGAACAAGGGCTTGCAACCGTTGGTGGGCCCTTAGCAGAGTAGGGCGAACCAAGGGGAGGACCCTCCTTGGACTAAGGTAGTGCGGAAGAAGAGGAAGACGAATCCGCCGGTAGAAGTGCAGGACGCCAAGCCAAGGCGCAGGAGGATATGTGCCAAACACGAGAAAAGCGATCCGCTCGTTATCAAGAGGGAATAGTCCAAGTACTCAGACGTCTTGAAGGCGATGCGAAGCGACGCCCAGCTTGAGGGTCTGGGAGCCGACGTACGCAGTATTAGACGTACTCGTACGGGCGAGATGATCCTGGAGTTGAAGCGCGAGAATGATCATAAGGGCGCCGCCTGTAAGAGGCTGACAGAAGAGGTCCCTGGTGAGGGTGTATAGGTGAGGGCTCTCACATATGAGGCGACTCTGAAAGTCAAAGACCTAGACGTCGTCACCGAAGTGGAGGAACTCGTCACGGGACTGAGCATGAGCATGAGCATGAGCATGAGCATGAGCATAGATGACCGCACAATTCGTAGTTGCTACTCCGTGATTGACCAGAGCAATCGAAATTGCACAAGGAACCAATGAATAGGGCTTGGGACTAGCTTACTATTCTCAATGTACACAGGTCGAGAGCTCTCAACTTTAATAAGGTCAATAACGGCGCCGGCCACGTCCTTACGGTCATCGAGGATGGAAGGGAATGTTAGTAAGACAAACGTTGTTAAAAAGACCGCGAATCGCTGCATCTCCACGTTTGTCTCAGAAAGGAATTTTGTGTTAGTAGGGTAAGGTACATTGTCAGTCCGGGAGTCACCTATGGTTGGTGATATGATTTGACAATGGATCAATATACACAAACCGCCGTTAACAACCGACCACTTTTCGACGCAAGAACTAGCCAAAAAGAAAATTCTATCGCGCGTCTCCACTCCACTAGGGAGCAGAAACCTTTAGTCTATTCCACACAGAAATACACTGAATGCGACTCACTTGTCGGCGCCCAGATTTTTTCTCGACCGGCGAACCCGAACTAACATTTTTCACTCTTTTGTGTAAATGCAAAAAATGGAAGAAAATATTTATTATCAACTAAAAGTGTATTGGAAACTAGCGCCGAAGGGAAGCGAAAAATTCGGAACCGACTCAACCACGGCGCGCGCACACTCGTCCCGTCGTCGGTGCCCCGCAGAGAAGAAAAACAAATCGCAAAAATCTAGCAAAGCAAGCGCGCGAAACTTTGCTGCTGCCGAACTACCGCACACAACTGACTGCTTGGCGTCCCGTCGTCGGTACCCCGCAGAGAAGAAAAACAAATCGCAAAAATCTAGCAAAGCGAGCGCGCGAAGCTTTGCTGCTGCCGAAATACCGCACACTACTGACTGCTTGGCGTCCCGTCGTCGGTGCCCCGCAGAGAAGAAAAACAAATCGCAAAAATCTAGCAAAGCAAGCGCGCGAAACTTTGCTGCTACCGAACTACCGCACACTACTGACTGCTTGGCGTCCCGTCGTCGGTGCCCCGCAGAGAAGAAAAACAAATCGCAAAAATCTAGCAAAGCAAGCGCGCAAAACTTTGCTGCTGCCGAACTACCGCACACTACTGACTGCTTGGCGTCCCGTCGTCGGTGCCCCGCAGAGAAGAAAAACAAATCGCAAAAATCTAGCAAAGCAAGCGCGCGAAACTTTGCTGCTGCCGAACTACCGCACACTACTGACTGCTTGGCGTCCCGTCGTCGGTGCCCCGCAGAGAAGAAAAACAAATCGCAAAAATCTAGCAAAGCAAGCGCGCGAAACTTTGCTGCTGCCGAACTACCGCACACAACTGACTGCTTGGCGTCCCGTCGTCGGTGCCCCGCAGAGAAGAAAAACAAATCGCAAAAATCTAGCAAAGCAAGCGCGCGAAACTTTGCTGCTGCCGAACTACCGCACACTACTGACTGCTTGGCGTCCCGTCGTCGGTGCCCCGCAGAGAAGAAAAACAAATCGCAAAAATCTAGCAAAGCAAGCGCGCGAAACTTTGCTGCTGCCGAACTACCGCACACTACTGACTGCTTGGCGTCCCGTCGTCGGTGCCCCGCAGAGAAGAAAAACAAATCGCAAAAATCTAGCAAAGCAAGCGCGCGAAACTTTGCTGCTGCCGAACTACCGCACACTACTGACTGCTTGGCGTCCCGTCGTCGGTGCCCCGCAGAGAAGAAAAACAAATCGCAAAAATCTAGCAAAGCAAGCGCGCGAAACTTTGCTGCTACCGAACTACCGCACACTACTGACTGCTTGGCGTCCCGTCGTCGGTGCCCCGCAGAGAAGAAAAACAAATCGCAAAAATCTAGCAAAGCAAGCGCGCGAAACTTTGCTGCTGCCGAACTACCGCACACTACTGACTGCTTGGCGTCCCGTCGTCGGTGCCCCGCAGAGAAGAAAAACAAATCGCAAAAATCTAGCAAAGCAAGCGCGCGAAACTTTGCTGCTACCGAACTACCGCACACTACTGACTGCTTGGCGTCCCGTCGTCGGTGCCCCGCAGAGAAGAAAAACAAATCGCAAAAATCTAGCAAAGCAAGCGCGCGAAACTTTGCTGCTGCCGAACTACCGCACACTACTGACTGCTTGGCGTCCCGTCGTCGGTGCCCCGCAGAGAAGAAAAACAAATCGCAAAAATCTAGCAAAGCAAGCGCGCGAAACTTTGCTGCTGCCGAACTACCGCACACTACTGACTGCTTGGCGTCCCGTCGTCGGTGCCCCGCAGAAAAGAAAAACAAATCGCAAAAATCTAGCAAAGCAAGCGCACACTACTGGAGGAACTCGTCACGGGACTGCGGCAAAAGTGCGATGTGCAGGTGGCCGCCGCAGCCGTTAGGCTACGGGAGGGGCCAGCAGGGACACAGATAGCTTTGGTTCAGCTTCCTGTGGCGGACGTCAAAAAGTCCGTAAAAATAGGGCGAATAAAGGTGGGCTGGTGCGTATGTCCTCTGACATTCCACGAGCCGCTAGAAATTTACTTTAGGTGTTTGGAACCAGGATACAGGTCGTGGGACTGCAAAGGCCCTGACAGGTGCAAACTGTGTAGGGGATGCGGCGCTGAAGGCCATAAGGCCGAAAGCTGCACGAGTCCACCCATCTGTATGATCTGTACTGGGAAATCCGTGAACAACAGACATCCAACGGGCGGACCAAGGTGCCCGGCCTTCAAAAAAGCTGCTGTGAACAAATCACAGTGCAGGTAACGCAGCTGAACCTGAACCACTGTCACGCGGCTCAGTAACTGCTTTGTCAGGCGGTTTCTGGGTGGGAGACGGATATCGCCATCATAGCGGACCCATACCGAGTACTCGCCGGTAACGGCAACTGGGTCGCGGATGGGCCCAGAAAAATGGCGGCGATATGGACGACGGGTAAATACCCCGTCCAAGAATTGGTGTCTACTACCTATGAGGGCTTCGTGATCGCCAAAGTAAACGGGGTCTTCTTCTGTAGCTGTTATGCGGCTTCGCGGTGGCCGATCGAGCAGTTCGCGCAAATGCTGGGCCACATAACAACCGTGCTAACAGGGCGAAGGCCGGTGGTGATAGCGGATGACTTTAAGCCTGGGCCGTGGAATAGGGAAGCCGTTTCACGAATCAGCGGGGTCAGATCCTGCTAGAGACACTGGCCATCTTAGATGTCGACTTGGCTAATGTAGGTACCAAGAGTACCTATAGTCGAAACGGAGCGGAGTCAATTATTGACGTGACCTTTTGTAGTCCTGGCCTAACAAGTAGTTCGAACTGGAGAGTAGATGATGGCTACACTCACAGCGACCACCTGGCGGTTCGCTACAGTATCGTCTACAACAACAGCAGACAGCGGATAGAAGAAGAGGCGGCTAGGCCAAGGCCAAGCCCTCGTAGGTGGAAGACATCATACTTCGACGAAGAGGTATTTAGGGAAGCGCTCCGCCGTGAGCGAAACTTAATCGGTTTAGACGGCGACGAGCTGGTAGCGGTGCTCTCACGTGCGTGTGATGCGACCATGCCTAGGCGAGTCCACCCTAGAAATGGGAGGCCACCGGCTTACTGGTGGACCGACGCGATTGCGGACCTGCGCCGCGCCTGCCTACGAGCTAGGCGGCGGATGCAGCGAGTACGATCAAAAGAAGAGCGAAACGAACGGCGGGTGGTGTTCGCCGCTGCAGAAGTCGCGCTTAAGAACAAGATAAGAGCAAGCAAAAAGGCTTGCTTTGAGGGTCTCTGTCAGAGTGCCAATGTGAACCCGTGGGGTGATGCCTACAGGATCGTTATGGCCAAGACGAGAGGTGTAATGGCTCCTACAGAGCAATCTCCAGAGATGTTGGAGGGGATCATCGAAGGGCTTTTTCCGCGTCATGATCCTAATCCTTGGCCTCCTTTCGTAGGACAGCCGGGGACTGGGGCTGGCGATGAGGAGACGGTCACCGATGTGGAACTTGCGGGGAAAGCAAAGTCCCTTAGCGTAGATAAGGCCCCAGGTCCGGACGGAGTTCCGAAGCTGGCCTTAAAAGTAGCTATTGCAGAGGCTCCCGAGATGTTCAGGTCTGCTATGCAGAAATGCCTGAACGAGGGAGTTTTCCCAGAAGCATACGCGCCAACTTGTGACGTAGTTGGGGGGGCGAGGCCTCTCAAAATCAACCAAATTCGTAAAATTTCGACGCATTTTATCTAGTTTAGGCATATTTACGTGAAAACTAGTGCATTGAGCTAAGAAAAGTTGAATTTTGTCCAATTTTGGAGAGCTTCGCCCCCCCAACTACGTCACAAGTTGGCGCCTATGCCCAGAAGCTTGGAAGAGGCAGAGCCTGGTACTATTGCCAAAGGTGGGGAAACCACTCGGAGACCCGCAGGCATATAGACCAATATGCTTGATAGACACGTTGGGAAGGTGCTCGAAAAGATCATCCTCAATAGAATGTTGAGGTTCACCGAGGGTGGAAATAGTCTTTCGAGTAACCAGTACGGCTTCCGGAAGGGGAGGTCCATCGTAGACGCTATCTTGCGGTTACAAAAACCGCCAAGAAAGCACTCGAGCCTAAGAGAAGGGGGATTCGTTTCTGTGCTGTAGTGACTCTGGATGTACGGAATAATAACGCCAGCTGGCCTGCTATTGCCAATACGCTCTTGCGTCTGGGGATACCCGGGTACCTGTACAAGATTCTCGAAAGTTGGTTTTAGAATCGAGTACTAATTTACGACACGGAGGTGGGTCGGAAGAGTGCTTTCACATAACCTCAGGAGTCCCACAAGGTTCCATCCTGGGTCCGGTGTTATGGAATATCATGTACGGCGAAGTGTTGAGGTTAGATTACCCAGTGGGAGTGAAGATTGTCGAAATTGCCGACGACATTACGTTCGTGTTCGTGTGCCCGTGTTTTCGCACAATACTCATGCTTGCCAATACGGCGTAAGATCTACCATAACAAATGTTGATCTTGTATTTAAATGCAGGAAAATTCCAATCACAATTTGGTCCACTTTTTTGCATTATATTTTTCATTGTTAGTAAACCATTTGTTTCAGGAGGATTCAGGTAATTTTGTATATGTCTAGAACGATTTATTTGCGATAACATCCTTCATATCATTCGGTCGCGGGTAGACCACGTTGTCCGCGTCGTTTTTCTTCGAGTCGCCATTTTTTTCCTCGCGTTTTAAAAATGTATTGCAAAATTTCGATGACCCTGGAGGGATTGGTTCTGCTTGTACCTCGCACTGAGCTGAAACAAAAAAGAAAAAATATCATTTGATTTTATTTTCGATCAACTCGTTTGACATGATTTTTTTTTTAATAAACTTTTAATAAATTTTTTTATGAAATTGAGGTTTTTTTTTCGGATCTCCAACTTTTTTCACGCGTTTCAAACATTTAACCATTTATTAAAGTGTTCCGATGACCCTGGAGGGATCGGTTCTGCTTGGGCCTCTCACTGAGCAGAAACATAATTATTTAAACAATAAATAGAAAAAAATCTCTTTTGATTGCCGGCTTTCAAAAGATTAAATTTTAACCAAGTAAACAACCTATGCCGTGGGTCCATCGGCAGCTTTTCAGGCGAGTCCTTGACCTACATAATACATAAATCTCCTAACCACCCACTCCGTAGTACTTAGGGGCCGTTAATATACCACGCGGACAACTTAGAGGGGGGAGGGGGTTTGAGAAAAGTCCACGCTTGTCCGCGGAGAGGGGGGTGGGGGTTTGTCAAATGTCCACGTGAGCAATATTTGTTTAAAAAAAAAAGAATCGTCTGTATAACAAATTATGTTGTATTATTGATGTGATTCTACTTCAGGACAGTTATCTATTATATTATTTTTATTACATAACGTGTTTTTAGTTCGCGACGGCTACTCAAAGGATAAAATCATAACTTTTTAAACCAATTTTGAAATATAATGACAACATTCTTGAAAAATTACAGGATTTCGAACTGATCATTTTTAATTCTATCTGTAAATCGGTATATACTTTTAATCAAGAACCTTTGCAGGTTCCTCTGAAGTATAAAATATTTTTTATAGAACATTAAGTTCAAAATCATATCACAATGAGTGAGTTTTGAAACTATACTATGCACTTTCAAAATGTTGCTGTAATAAATGTTTTTCGGCAATGATCTAAAAAAAATACAATCTTTGATAGATAGTATATAAAAGCATAAAAGTCATCTAAAAATATGAGACAATCATGGGTTGAACATTCACAGAGCCATGGTAGCCTATGTAGAAAATTTGTATTACGAAAGTATTTGTAATATACAAAATTAAGAAAAATATTTCATTCATTGCATCATTTTCAGAAAAATAGCTTTAACAATTTGAAATTACTGTTTTTTTTTTTAAATAAAAAAATCGATATATTTTTTTCTGAAGTTCACGTGGACATTAGGGAAGGGGAGTAGGGGTCAGTGAAAAGTCCACGCTTGTCCACTGGGAGGGGGAAGGGGGTCAAAAATGACGATTTCTCTGTCCACGTGGTATATGGACGGCCCCTTATTGGAGTGTCACTGAGTCGGAGGCCTCGTAAATAAGTGCTACACCAACACTTCCTTCTCCTATCCCAAGTTACGGTAAAGATGGGTGTGGCCGGGAATAATGACATTTGTGCTTTTGGTATTCTTGCATAGGATTGGAGCAAAGTTGCAGCGATTAAGTGGTCGCAGAGAGGAAGTCCTGGTAGCGTTGCTGTCGTGGCGTCGTCGGTCTACTGGGTTGGACCCGACCCCGTGGTTAGAAAGGGGTCCCCGATAAGGGCCAGGGCATGTGAAAGCCCTACTGTCGGTAACCTCAGGAGGCACTTCTCATAACAGCGGTCAGAGACTGCACCACCCACGGATTTGTGCGATTTGATAATTGCTAATCACTAAACACAGTTGAAATCAAATTTAATAACACAGCGTAACAAAAAATAGCTTTTGGTCTGTCTCAAGAGCAAACTTATGTGTCTCTGACAGATTTTGGGCCGCTGAATCTGAATCTGGGCTCAGATTTGCTCGAACACGTCACAATTTTAAGCTATACCTCAATTTATAGGGCAAAATGTGCGATTTTAAGCTTTTTTGACTGCAAGTAATAAAGCATGGAAATATTTTTTTAAGCAACCACCCAGTAAACCACCTATCGTATTTGAATGTAATAACAAAATCGCATTTTATTTCATTCAAAATCAGAATCGCATAAATTGGTTAATTTTGTAGTAAGATTGACGCGGCTTATTGTATAAACATCATCATTGCGATTCGATAACGACACTTCACTTTGGAAATAAAACACACCGTAAAGACCATGATACAAAATCGTTACAAATCGTAAGAACTGATAGCCTACATATCGGGTCATAAGGGTAACAATCGAAATCGCAGTCACTTTGAGAAAAATAATAACCCACGTACGGCGCCGATCAGCACAAATGAAAATGTTGTCCCCTTCTGAAGAAGAGAATTTGGACATGCACTAGACAAAATTCGGCCTCGTTTCGAAAGTATTTACCTTTGGCTAAGATGTGGGATGCAGGATACACGGCAGTGGGGTCAAGGGCATGATCCAGGTAAAAGTAAGCTGCACTTTTATCCAATTGAATTACCTAGCCTGCGGGCACACTAATATGCGGAGATCCGATGCCTGTCCTCTTAGTTAACAGTGCGACGTCGGCTCTCGGAAGACGTTGCTTCAGGATATACCTTGTGGGTTTCTTCTCAACTAATGACCACTTCACTGCACTGGTCGGTCAACGATTCTGGGAGCAGGTTCCCATCGGACAACGACGAATAATCAACTTTTTCGCAGCGGCGGCGACGACGACGACAGCGATGACGACGATTGATGACGACTTTTTGTACGCGATGTAAATGTTGTGTTTACAATATGACTTGCCGTAAATACCGCAATTCAAAATCGTTGTAAGTTGTATAATTGACAGATCAAAATTGTTTGTATAATTCGAGTATGAAAAGTATCAAATGGGATCGCAATAACTTAGAAATACTTGCTAATCGTTATCAAATAACAAGGCAAGTGCTATCTGATAGGATGCTTAAGTTTATGTTTGTCTAAATTTGGACTCCCTTCACGAATGACTAGTTAGGTCAGTGGTATGGTATTCGACTATGAATCACGGAGTTCTGTGTTCGAATCTAGATGCTGATATTTGTTTTTTTTTTTTAATTTTCTTACGTAAAACGGACATCGTATGTTAATCATATGATGTCGTTTTGTATCGTCAATTTGGCAAATCATAATACTAATCAGAGGAAGTCGAAAAAAGTCTTCTGAAGTATGCATATGGCCTCCACTTTGGTACGTATATAGAAGTTTTGTGCACTATATACGATAGAGTTGGTTCTTATATGGTGATGTATAGCATAAATAATACAGACCAAAATGTTTACTGGGCAAAAGGTTAATTGGTCAATTAACATCTAAATCAACGATTCATGCAAAATATTTCGTTTTACCAAATCGAATTTGATAGTTTTAAGCGATTTATGTTAGGTACGATATTTCCCATACAAGTCACCCTCCAAAATTGCATGCAAGTTTTCATACTAACATAAAATGCTTAAATCTGTCAAATTTGATTAGGTGAAACGAAATATTTTGCATGAGTCGTTAATTTAGATGTTAATTGGCCAATTAACCTTTTGGTTGCTTAAAAAAATATTTCCATGCTTAATGGCTTGCAGTCAAAAAAAGCCCAAAATGATTCGTTGGTCAGTCGGTTTTCTCGGTAGGGTGATGGAAGTGCGAGTGAAAAATCCGGGTTCAGAATCGCGCTACAATATTCGTTGGTCAGTCGGTTTTCTCGGTAGAGCCATGCAAGCGATAGTGTGGAATGCGGAATCAGATTAGCTTGAGAATTTTCGAATGGCTGACAATTTTCAGGTAAGAGTGATGGGGGTGCGAGTAAAAAATCCGGGTTCAGAATCGCGCTACAATAATCGTAGATCAGTCGGTTTCCACGGTAGGGCGATGGAAACGCGAGCACGAAATCCGGGATCAGTGGTCATTGTGATCAAATAAATCATAATCGTGATGAAGACCGCGACGTGTATTTCCATATAACTAGTGGATCATATCACCTAACAGAGGTGGCTCCTAGATCCCCACCTTACCCTACCCTACTAACCACACGCAGAGAAAACAGCATAGTTTGAAACAACCAAAACGTTGGTTGTTTTTCAAACTGGAAATTTAGTTATTCCGAATTATGAATTTGCTTTTCCAAACTAATCGTTTTGTTTGAGACAACCTATTCGGTTTTGTTGTTGCGAACTAGGATTGTCAACATTTGTTTGGGCAAAAACAAACCAAAATATTGATTGCTTTCTACCAAGGAGCACCTTGTTTTTACCAAAAGTTAGGTTGTTTGGAAATTGTCACTGTTGAGAACTTCAATCTAAATTCTTAGTTTGACTCAACAAATAGTTTAGCCAGAAAGAAACCAAGTTTTTGTTTGGAGAAGAAATAACCTAAACTTTAGTTTGAAGAGAAGTTCACTTCCAACTTGTTTGCTTCTAGTGCGTCGTGCGCCGATTAATGTGTCAAATTGTTTTCAGACATCTTGTAGGAACCATTCCGACGTATTTTTCTTTCCTCGGTTTCCATATAATGTGACCGAGTATAAGTGTGTGGAAACTATTGCCGACTATCTCGAAGATTTTCGTAATTTGCAGTTGATCAAGGTAAGTCAAATAATTCGGATACCTATTTGTTAGAAGTCTAGATCCAATGTTGATTACATTCCTCTACATTTTCTGTTTCAGAGTTGACAGAAGCACACCCGTCACACATCGTCGGGTCCATCTTGCATGCATCATTTTCCTGCACCCTTTCGGCTGCAATCTGGATGGGAGAATAAATCTGCCGCACGGATGATGAGGAACCGTGAGCAACATTATCAGCTATATACCCCCAGGCCGAAAGGGAGGACATCGAACTGAAGGTTCAAGTCATCCGCAGCGCTACGAAAATTGTTGTGAAAAGTGTATCCTACATAGAAATTTTAATAGCACAATATCTACTTACAAAGTATGTTTTACGACACAAAAAAAAAAACAAATCATGTAAACAAAATAAATTATAAAATTGATGTTTTTATTTAGAATTATTGTTTACCAATATTGAATAGAAAGGGGTATAGAATAAACAAATCGTTTCTTAAAATCAAACAAATTGTTTGTTTAATGCAAATTGGATATTGGTTGTTGTAAAGTCCTTTTTCTGGTTTGAAACTACCTAACTTTTTGGCTGCTTGCGTTTCTGTCAATCAGAATAACCAAATCTATGGTTGTTGAAACCAAAAATTAGTTGAATTCACCTGAATTCCAAAGGAACAAAATACCTCAATCCTTAGTTTGTTTTTACCAACACACATTATGGAAGCAACTAATATTTTGGTTGTGCAAATTTCAATGTGGAAATTTGGTTGATGTTAGCTAAATTTTGGTTGTGTTTACTATTTATTTTTCTCCGTGCACCATTCCTTCCCGTGACAACTGTGGAGATGCTGTGGATTCCACGGTTTCTAGTATACTAAGTAGTATACGGAGAAAAATAAATAGTAAACACAACCAAAATTTAGCTAACATCAACCAAATTTCCACATTGAAATTTGCACAACCAAAATATTAGTTGCTTCCATAATGTGTGTTGGTAAAAACAAACTAAGGATTGAGGTATTTTGTTCCTTTGGAATTCAGGTGAATTCAACTAATTTTTGGTTTCAACAACCATAGATTTGGTTATTCTGATTGACAGAAACGCAAGCAGCCAAAAAGTTAGGTAGTTTCAAACCGGAAAAAGGACTTTACAACAACCAATATCCAATTTGCATTAAACAAACAATTTGTTTGATTTTAAGAAACGATTTGTTTATTCTATACCCCTTTCTATTCAATATTGGTTAAATAATAATTCTAAATAAAAACATCAATTTTATAATTTATTTTGTTTACATGATTTGTTTTTTTTTGTGTCGTAAAACATACTTTGTAAGTAGATATTGTGCTATTAAAATTTCTATGTAGGATACACTTTTCACAACAATTTTCGTAGCGCTGCGGATGACTTGAACCTTCAGTTCGATGTCCTCCCTTTCGGCCTGGGGGTATATAGCTGATAATGTTGCTCACGGTTCCTCATCATCCGTGCGGCAGATTTATTCTCCCATCCAGATTGCAGCCGAAAGGGTGCAGGAAAATGATGCATGCAAGATGGACCCGACGATGTGTGACGGGTGTGCTTCTGTCAACTCTGAAACAGAAAATGTAGAGGAATGTAATCAACATTGGATCTAGACTTCTAACAAATAGGTATCCGAATTATTTGACTTACCTTGATCAACTGCAAATTACGAAAATCTTCGAGATAGTCGGCAATAGTTTCCACACACTTATACTCGGTCACATTATATGGAAACCGAGGAAAGAAAAATACGTCGGAACGGTTCCTACAAGATGTCTGAAAACAATTTGACACATTAATCGGCGCACGACGCACTAGAAGCAAACAAGTTGGAAGTGAACTTCTCTTCAAACTAAAGTTTAGGTTATTTCTTCTCCAAACAAAAACTTGGTTTCTTTCTGGCTAAACTATTTGTTGAGTCAAACTAAGAATTTAGATTGAAGTTCTCAACAGTGACAATTTCCAAACAACCTAACTTTTGGTAAAAACAAGGTGCTCCTTGGTAGAAAGCAATCAATATTTTGGTTTGTTTTTGCCCAAACAAATGTTGACAATCCTAGTTCGCAACAACAAAACCGAATAGGTTGTCTCAAACAAAACGATTAGTTTGGAAAAGCAAATTCATAATTCGGAATAACTAAATTTCCAGTTTGAAAAACAACCAACGTTTTGGTTGTTTCAAACTATGCTGTTTTCTCTGCGTGTAGCATTGTCGAACTAACATTCCTTCCCTTTCCTGATGACCGTAAGGACGTGGCCAGCGCCGTTATTGACTTTAAATAGCTGAACTCTCGAATTGTGCACATTGAGAATGGTTAGCTAGTCCCAAGCTTTCACATTCATTGGCTCTCTGTGCAACTTCGATTGTTTTGCCCTATAAATTGAGGTATAGCTCAAAATTGTGACGTGTTGGAGCAAATCTGAGCCCGGATTTGGATTCAGCGGCCCAAAATCCTTCGGAGACACATAAGTTTGCTCTTGAGACAAAAAAATGTTGCGCTGTGTAATCATCATGATCTTTAACCCTAAAAGGAATACCTGGGGTCCATTGCACCCCAGGCGCCTTTCAGAGCTCGGCTTTGATAGAACACACTCAGCGAGGTGACGAAACTGAGGCCATGAAGGTATCCCTTTTGGGGTCAATCATCCTTAAATTTAAATTAATCATTGAACATAACACTAGCTAACAAAATAAAACGAAAGTCGTGGACTTCTGTCAACGACCAAAATTTTTGAAGCACAATTTAGCGCTGATTTCGAAACCGTGCTTCAAAAAATTTTAAGTAGAACAGTTTTTGTGTTTTAGCTCAATATCGAGTTTTACAACTTTTTTAAATAAAGAATTAATTAAAATTCAAACATCTTGTGTTTTGTTCAATCAATTTTAAATATTTTTCCATAAAATCGATCATATGAATGCCGGTTTTGCGTAAGATCGATGAAATTTAAGATAAAAAAATATCTCCTTCGCGTTTTCGAACTCAGGGCATGATTCTACACCAAAAATGTTCATCAGCTTACCGAGTTTAAAAATGTTGTAAACTTGTGTAATCGTCAATCAAAGAAATTAAATATCTTTAATCTTTTAATTAAATATTAACCACGATCCAAATTTTTGTAAATCATGGATGTTCTGATGTTAGGATACTGTCGATGTTGTTATTTATTTTTACTTGGATGCTTTCAACTGCTGGGAGTTTTGACCGGGAAGCTTTTTCGGCTTTCAGTCTTTGGAGCGGTCAGAACTAGAGCATGTTTTCTACGCCCGACGTTTTGATTGTTTATTTAATCTTTCTCAAGGGTTAGAAAAGCTTTGTTCTTGGTCTGGTGGTTTGTTTTTTGTTAATTTTCAATCGAATCGTCGGGCGTAGAAAACATGCTCTAGTTCTGACCGCTCTAAAGACTGAAAGCCGAAAAAGTTTCCCGGCAGTTACTTCCCCTATTTCGTTTCAACGAAATTTCTAGGTAAAATGATTTGCCTAAAATGATATCATTATGGATGTTTTCTTGGTTTAGGAAGCGTGGTTGTGTATCCGTATCCACGCTTCCTAAACCACTTCAGTCATTCTGCAAACTATTTTTCTTCACACCTGTAGGAGCACCCACTCACTTTATACCCACTAGGACTCTTGCATAGCAGAACGGTGTGACATCTTCATTACTAGGCAATGTTCAAAGTTGTTTGGGGTAACTTTAATGGGTTAAGTTATATCTTCGAATGAAGGCATAAGTAACACGATCGTGTACTCTTTTCTTCAGACTAAAGTGACAAGACGTAAGCTTGGTTGCATTTTGCAAGGCTGCATTTAAACGATAATTAATTTATTGTATTTGTCTCCACCACCGGTTACCTCGCATCAATATTGCCTCTTTTTACGGTACTTACTAACGTTTCAAATTACTCCCGAATACCACCCATACGTCATGATTTTTTTCCTTCTCTTGGGATTAAACACTGAGTCGTACCTTCTCGGAAAAGAGAGAAAAAACGTTCATAAGAAAGGACAGAAAATTTTGAAAACTCACTCGATGATGCGACAACATTAATTTTCGTCGCAAACTTGACGTCTTCGCGTCGCATGTGTGAATCACACCGTTTGAATTGTGTCACAGTCCATTCACGTCTTGAACGATTCAGTGGAAAACGATCGCCATCTCATAGACATAGAGTAATCGTACCTATATGTATTATATGCATAGGTTTTCATGGGCAGGTTGTTCGCTGGAAAAGATGAATTAATTTTCAAAGTGATCTCATTTGTTTTTTTTTTCGGCGAGACAACTGCAAACACAATGGTACTATTATCGCCGTAGCAACATTGAAGTTCGCAAAGCTCCGAAAGAAAATTCAACAGAGCGGGACGCTGGAAAAGTGCCAGAAATGAATGTCGTGCCAAAAAGCTTTCATCGTGTAACCTAATTGAAAGTTTAAAGGCGCCAGTCTGGCGTATAATTGCTCATTTTACCACAAAATAGAGCCACGGGAAATTGTATGACCTTACGTTAAAGCTAGCGTGTAGAGCTGATTTTCTTGCAGAACTGGAATTTTCGCTGTTTACATACAGTACTGGCAAGAATAGTTTGAGTTTGAGTCTCACCGAGAGGACGAGTAACTTTTTCGCAAATTCCACCCCAATTTGTCCATTTCTCACTCACGCCAGCATTTGTGAAGTCTAGCTTTTGGAATTAATTAAACAATTGTTTGATTTTTTAATTATCGAACAAAACCAAAAAGGTACATGCACCTAACTAATTTGAAAATATGAGAAACCTATCAAATATGAGAAATTATCAGAAGATTTTGTTTTACCTGAAGGAATTCTGAAAATCTCAAAGCGTGCCGGAGTGTATCAGCAGGGAATTTTATTTCAAGATTACCTGTGTGCATTGGGGAAAAAATTGCTTTTATGTATTTAGACATACTATTTTATTCTCTTTTACGTCATACATAGTGCAAAATCAGTTTGAGAACATGAAAAAAATAGTACTACTGTTTTCTTTAACGAGGCTTGCCGTGACTTTGATTACAGTCCAACGGCTGTATTCTGTAGTAAGCTATGATGTACATATACACAGTTGTCAGAATAAAGGAATTGTTTGGCAGAACTGGACGTTTTTCAATAAATCCCTACAATTTCAGAAGTGGGATGAAGCCTTCGTTCTTCTCGCAATGCTCTAAATTCCAAGTTATCCGTCAAGAAAACAGTTTCACACTTAAGTGAAGTCGACAAGTAGAACAGAAAGTGATCCGGATGTGGTATATTACTTTCTTACTAAACAGCGTTTGAGAGGAGTTACGGAGCCTATGGAAGAAACGAAATGTACACAACAAACTGGTTGTTGAGGACAGAAGCTGGATGTGAAGATGCGATACTGGAAAAGGCGTTAATACGGTGCATTACTCTCGAGTTTGAGAATCTGCGAGAGGAGTTTTGAATAATAGAAGCTAGATGAAAGTGTCAAGTATATGCTCAAGAATCAAGCACATCACAACATCGGAGAGCATATCACCGAGTTGGAGTTTAACTGACATTAGGCGGGTATTTCACATCGAGGACGATGTGTGAAGTCAAGATGGCCGAACTGTAGTAGTCTATGATGTATTTATACTGTAAGTTGTCAGAATAAAGGAATTGTTTGGCAGAACTGGACGTTTTTCAATAAATCCCTACAATTCAAAGCACAAACCCAAAACAAAACCGTTACTAGAGGACCTTGTGGTGTCGTTGAACGATCATAACAACAAAAAACCCTAATTAATCCACCTAGCGGTGATGGCGTCTTTTTCGTGCCTTCGAAAAACTAATTCAACAAAACTCAAGTGACATGTTGATGAATATCGCACTCTCATACCTTTAACAAAAATCCACTTCACGGCACCAGAGAACATATCGTTTAACTGGCTTTTGATGTTTGCGCCTTAGACTCTTAAAAAAATGCAATCTTGAATTTTAATCCGTCATTTTGGATTTAGGTCCACCATCTAGGAAATTCTGGTCACCATTTTTTAACTTCAGACTTCTTTTCCTTGCCAGATACACCCATATTAAATGGTTTTGGAGCCTAAAACTCCATTAAACATCCGCCATCTTGGTTACTGTGGTTGCTATTTTTTGACTCCGAAAACACCAATAAATTGCCACCATCTAGAATTTTAGGACGTCATCTTCAGGTATCAGGTATCAGAAGGCCGGCTCCAGAGGCACGTTATCCTCCATTTGGGACATTTGTGCCATCGCTAAAATAACAGCCTATTTCATCATCTACCCGAGGGATAAGGAAGGAAAAAGGATTTGGATGGGGATAGGGACAGGTTCGGAAATAGGAAAAATACCCTAGAAGAGGGTACTAACGCACAAGCGTACCACAATGGGTTCAAACAGCGCCCTGAAAATGGCACTGTAATAACGCATAAAGCGAAAGAGAGCCTATAGCTCTTTACCACAGCGGGTTAAGAACAACAGAATATCCTGAGTCAAGTTTCAGTCTGAAGTCAGTTTCACTTAAGGACAGACTTGTTAGAATCCCAAAATGGCCGCCATAATGGCCGACTTTGGCACCTACTCACGATTTCGAGCGCACAAATCTCTTCGTAAACAAAACCAGCGCATCGGATCTTCTTATTTTAAGCTAATAACAAGTGAGCAAGAACAAAATTTTTAAATACACTGTTGTTTGAAGCTTGCTTCTTGAGATTTGTGCGTCTGAAGTTCTGATGCACTGTTGAAGCGAGATTTCAAGACGTTTGTCCTTAATAAGTGTTTACCGAATACTCGGAAACGCAGTTGCGCAAAAACTGGACAGTTACATATCAAATGATACGAAGTTCCTTAATCGGATTCACAGCTATCACAGGCAAATGAATCAGCTTGCTGAATATTCGCCATGTGATAGCTGAGTCGGCAGCAGCCAGTCAATGCTTTGACCAGCATGCTGCAATTCTACTTTGACAGATTTGTAAGATACTTCGCCACCCTTGGAGATGGCTCAGTACAATACAATTTGGTTTGACGACATGACTCCAAACTATTCCAGTATTGTCTGTGTTGAGTGGCAGCCCAGGTGTGAATCTGAAGCTTTACCCTACACTTCGATATCGGAATAGCTGGCTCAGGGCCGATGAGGTCATGTGATGCTCCAGTGCGAGCTAACTCATCAGCCAATTCATTTCCAGCGATGGCTGAATGGCCAGGTACCCATACAAGGTGAACAGCGTTTGCTGAATTCAGCTCTTCGATTTGAGTTCGACAAGCGATAACTACCTTCGACCTAGAGTTGGCCGAAGCAAGTGCTTAAATAGCAGCCTGGCTATCTGAACAGAAGTATATTACTTTGCCCATTACGTGCTGCTGAAGTGCTGATTGCACTCCGCACATAAGAGCAAAGATTTCGGTCTGAAAAACGGTGCAGTGTCTACCAAGTGAGTAAGACTGATGCAGCCTTAGCTCACGAGAATAAACACCAGCACCTGCTCGACCTTTGAGAAGGGAGCCATCAGTGTAACATACGATGCCGTCTGAAATATTTCTTTCCAGATAATCAGATGTCCACTATTCCCGGGAAGGGAATTTCGGGAAAATGTCCTATATAGAAAATTACAAGCAATTGTAAGATCACTTGGAGCAAGGACAATTTTGTCCCAATTCACCAAAAGTGGAAACAACGAGGTGTGTGTTGATGTGCGGTTCACAGGAGTTTCCTCTAGTAGACCGAGTACCCTTAACTGGTAAGTGCAAGAAAGTGCTTCTTGTTTGAGATGAATGTGTAGTGGGGCAACGTCAAAGAGAACTTCGAGCGCTGCCGTAGGAGTTGAAGAGAACGCTCCAGACATCGCCATTAAGCATATTCATTGGAGATGACCTAATTTTGATTGGACCGTTCTCACTTCGCTCTTTTGCCACCACACAAGACATCCATAAGCCAATATTGGACAAACAACAGTCGTGTAAATCCATTTGATATACTTGGGTTTTAGACCCCAAGTTGTACCAAAAGTACGCCGGCATTGCCCGAAGGCCATACAAGCTTTCTTGATTCTGAACTCAATGTGAAGTGTCCAGGAAAGCTTGGAATCAAGAATGACTCCAACGTACTTTACCTGTTCAGTCACATCGATTTCAGAATCAAAGAGACGCAAAGGTCGAACGCCATTACGGTTTCACCTTTCCATGATGTTTTACTCGGATTAACCGAAAGGTTATATTGGCGACACCAACCCTCAACTATCTGAAGGGCGCTTTGCATCAGGTCGAAAAGGGTGCTGATGCACATACCAACTAACAATGTTAGGTAGTCGCCGGCAAAACCATAAGTAGGAAAACCGCTATTATTGAGTTGCCTCAATAGCGTATCTGCTACGAGATTCCACAAAAGCGGGGACAAGACTCCCCCTTGGGGGCATCCACAAACACTCAATTTCCTAATCCCTGCTAGATGCAATGTCGGTTTTTGAGCATTTGGTGAATCCAATTGGAAATCATTGGAGATATACCATGACTCCGTGCGGCTTCCAATGTGGCATCGAAAGGCACGTTGTCAAAGACAAAGACAAGACTGTTTTTGAGCGAATGCCTTCTCGATATCGTAAACAACCTTGTGTAAAAGAGTCACAGTGGACTTACCAGATTGGTAGGCATGTTGGTTCACATGAAGAGGCACGTTGGCCAGATGAACATCACGGATGTGATGATCCACAGTGCGTTTTTTTTATTCCTGTTCGGGTTTGTCCACAATGTGTTCTAAGCATTTCAGAAGAAAAGAGGTCAAACTGATAGGTCTGAAACTCTTTGCTTCTTCATACGACGCACGACCCACTTTCGGAGTAAACTTTACAGTAATATCCCGCCAGGATTTGGAAATATATCCCTGTAGCGAATCTGCAAACAAGTAGTTTTTTCAAAACATGTTTGAAATAAGCAAATCCATTCTGAAGCAAAATAGGATAAATCCCATCTGCCCAGGAGATTTGAAAGGAGCAAAGCTATTAAGAGCCCACTCAATCGATTCTATATTTAGTTACAATACTTCGAGCCAAAGCTAAAGAATCATAACTGCAAGAAAAGACATCAGGTTCATTCGAAGATGTAATATCCACACATCCAGGGAAGTGTGTGCTGAATAAGCATTCCAGAACTTCCTCATCAGAGGAAGTCAGATCGCCATTTGGCAAACGAAGTTCGTTCACCCGGAAATCCTTAGATTTCGCAAGGATTTTGTTTAACCGACTGACTTCACTCAAGCTGGAAACATTTGTGCAAAGGTTTTTCCAGTCGGATCGTTCAGCAGACCGCAGAGCTTTCCTGTAGGCTCTGCGAGCCGACCTGAAAGCCTCCGAACCAGCCGAACGTCGTCTGTTCCAACTCTTTCTACCGTGGGTACACAGTCATGGATCACTTAGTGGTATTTTTGACCTTCAAAATTCAATTAAAAATAAAAGAAAACAAAAACTACGACTTTGAAAGCACCGTTGGCTATGTTTTGATTCGAACTTTTCATTACCGATCCATTTGAAGTATAATCGCAAGTCATTTCCGCGTAAAAAAGGAATATTTCACTGTTTACAAAATGCCCTATTATGGATCAGCTTCACAGAGTTCCACATATTATGGATCAATTTTTGCCATATTATGGATCAGTGCAAAATTACTCAAAATTCTAACACTAATAATAAATTTGCGTTTGTAAGGCCAAACTACGCAGTGTATTCATTATTTTACTGATGGAGTACCCGATTTTACAACAAGAATAAAGAGAAAACAATAAAAAGTCCCGAATCCATGTACTTCGATAGAGGTGCGCCACTAGGGTTCCGTGATGTTCTCCATTTTAAGTGTTATTATTAAAATTCTGTGTTTCAAGACATCTGGTTTTCAAGGTTACATGTTTTTTAATGATACTTTTGATACTTTAAGGTAAGAATATTGTATCAAAAGCGTTGAGTGGAACAAAAATCTATATTTGTTTAAAGTGATCCATAATAGCGTCAAACGATTAGTTTTTGGGTCACATTATGGATCACTGTTTAAAGTCACATTATTTTAGTATTTGAATCCCAGAATGAAACAAAACTTCTTTCAATAGATACATACATATCTTATCTAACGTGTACGAGCGATTTTTATATCAAAATTGATGGATTTCGACACTTTTAGAGCTTACCGCTGCAGGAGTAGCTTCTTATGGAATTCGGCTGTTTACTGGCAGATGTGAGAGGACAACACTATCGTTGCATTAAAATACATTTAATTTTTAGGTTGAACTCTTGTAAATGACTTTTTATCTCAGAAAACAAATAGGATCATGCTACAAAAATGAATTTCGTGCCGAAATATATGTTTTGAGCAAGATATTCGACTTGAAACATCAAAGTGATCCGTAACTGTGTGTGATCCATAACTGTGTAGGGACGGTACATTGCTTCCTGAGTTTCGCCAGGTTAGAGTTGCACCAAGGGGTTCCTCGTGTGGTCTTCACAGACCGTAGAGGGCATGCTTCTTCAAAAGCTTCCATGATGAAGGCCGTTGTAGTATCAACGGCGTCATCTAAATCACTTGGAGTGTCAATGGATGGTGAGTATCCATGAAATTTGGCCGCAACCAAATCAGTAAAAAGATCCCAGTTTGTTGGCCGGGGATTCCTGAAACGCAATGTTTGCGAAGTAACATTTAAATGTTCAAAAAAGATATAGCGATGGTCAGATAGAGATTCTTCATCTGACACATGCCAATTGGTCAGCTCGTGACTAATTCTGCTAGAGCAAAGCGTTATATCTAATACTTCTTCTCTAGCAGATACCATGAAGGTTGGGCGCTTGCCTATGTTAAGTAATGCAAGATCTGTACTACTTAAGTACTCCATCAAACTGGAGCCTCTCAAGTTAATGTCAGAGCTGCCCAGATGATAGAGTGAGCATTAGCATCACTGCCAACAATTAGCGGAACTTGTTTGAAAGTATCCGAAGGGGATTGTTCATCATGCGGTAAATACACCGAACAATAGACGTATTTCCCGAACTATAGACGTGAGGTTTCCAACAGATACATCAATTGTGATAGCACATACATCTCTGGTGGTTGGTTCAGAGAGGAGTGTAGCAACAATTGCGTTGTTGACAAGCACACAGGCTCGAGGCATGACACGCGAGTTTGCCATTTCATGTTTACTGAAAGTAGCAAACACTGGGTTCACAAGGTCTTCTAGATAGAAATTTCCCTTACGAAAGTAAGGTTCTTGTACCAAGGCCATGGTACAGTCCTAGCATTTTGCATAAGTCTGCAAAGATTGATCGTTGCTGTTCTTTTATGCTGAAGATTGATCTGAGTTATCCTAACCGTAGCCACTACCCAAACTAGGTAAGATTATACTCTTCGCAACAGCAGCACAACAAAGAACAGCAACAATAAAACCAAATCGGTATCGATTGGAAAACGCCAAAGGCGAAAATGCACAGAATACACTGTGTAAAACGCATAATGCGAAACCATATAAGGTACACCGGGGCAAGTTGAAACGGGTGGGGCAAGATGAAACGCGAAGTTTTGAAATAGATTTCAATAAAATTTGTAAATTTATCCTTCGGTAAATGATTGTTTGAATCAAAAACTATGTGTTATGGCAATCAAATTGTTTATCATCAATAGAAAACATCATGTTAACCCGCTGTTTCATCTTGCCCCACCCGTTTCAACTTGCCCCGGTGTACCTTAGGTGAAAATTTAAACTAATTAATAACTTCTTCATAATCCCGCCCTTATTCAGCCTCAAGTATGAGATTGAAGAAGGGTAGCTGATTGTCTCGGAGAAACACAAGGTCCACCGCACTATTGTGCTCAGGTTAACGCAGTAAGGGCAAAATACTGTGGAGGGTGCCCTGGTACTCCACAGGGTCCGTTTGCGATTAGGTTTTTATAAGACCCCTCCTAACCATTCATTCCTAAGTACGGTAAGCGTAAAGCCGCATAACACCTTGAATTAGGGGTCACCTGATTAGTAGGCTCCTACCACTGGAACAGGCGGTCCGTAGTGCTATTCTTAGCCAGTTGAACCGAACGCTACCGACACTACACAGCTATTTAGGCTAATCGGGAAAAGAAGTTAATATTGGTGATCAACTTCATACGAGCCCGAAAAAACACCAATGCCACCATCTTGAATTTCAGGACGTCATCTTAGATTTTAGATTACCATACTGGATATTCTGGTCGCCATTTTTGGACACCGAACACATTGTCCATACTTTATATGCCCATATTGCATAGTTTCAAAGTCTAACACTCCATACGATAACGCAAATAAAAAAATACGTTAAATTGAAAATTCGTTTTTTTAATTAACTCTCTACAGCAGGGGTTCCCAACTTTTTTGGGGTGGCGACTCCCTTTAAGAACTGTCGAACATCTGGGGCCCAATGATTTTTTTTAGAAAAAAAAAATGGATTAAATGAACGAAATCGAGTTTTTTTAGGTACAGTGACGTAGCCAGAAATTTACTGTGGGAGGAGTTTTCGACGGCCAATGATACGTTTTTTTTATTCATTCAATTTGAGTCATAGGTGAAAAATAGCGGCGCAGCCGAAATTTTTTTCTTCTGAAGTCGTTTTATTCTGAAAATTTGTTCCTAAAATTGTGGCTACAAAATACAAAATTAAAAATTGGTATTATTTGCACAAAATTGAATAAACATTTTAGTATGTTTTGGTAACATCGCGGCCCCCTTGGACCGCTTCACGGCCCCCCAGGGGGCCGCGGACCACCGGTTGGGAACCCGTGCTCTACAGGAAACCTTAAATGATGGTCCATTTCTGAAACCTGGGGTCCATTTGGACCCCAAATTCGTTCTTCTGTATTGCATGATCCTGATTTATTAGAATATCGGTGTCTTCAGTAAAGTTGTTAGGTTAGTCAAGGACTTACAGATGCTGGACTCACAAATCTCAGGATCCTGATTATTTAGAAAAATGGTATTTTCGGTATAAAAATTTTAATTATTAGCCAGAAAATTTTAAACAAGTTATAACTTCTTATTAAGCACACCAAATTTTTACAGATCCCCAACTAGTTAGCTATAATTGGTACAAATTTGGGCTTGATTGGTAACTCTACGTGAAGTTGAAGTGTTTCTAGTGAAATTCTTCTGAATATGTATGACTAATAAATTGGTCTTTGTTGACCATTTAACTTGACTCAAATTTGTCTGAAGAGAAGAAAGTTACAGCTTGCTGAACACATTTTAAGAAATTTAAATCATTTGCAACCTATTTGTAACCTATTTGTAACTAAATTTGTAACTAAATTTGTAACTAGCACCGCCTAGAGACAAAACCTTTTTAGCTACGTCACTCCCAACGTTGGAGTTTAAACAAACTAAACACTTACACCATAGACTAATTTCTTACACTCGCATCAACATATCTACATGTACTACTCAAATATACACAAAATCTTGTCGCATCACTCGCTTATAGTGAATCCCAAATCAACCCATTCCAAATACCCAACTCCTTGACACCTATGGGGGCACCGGTGAGTTGCTGGCCTTTCATCCTTTCCTATCCTCGTAACGGAGAAGATGGGCGTGGCCGGCAATGGAAGTTCTCATGTCTTTTTCTTCAACCTCTAATTGGATAGCTATTCCTTCCCAAATAGCATTCTATAAGCAATTAGAAGAGGAGTATTAAGGTATAACATGACAACTTTCAGTATGCAATCTACGAATTACTCCGTTACCACGCAACGCAACGCAAATTTGTAACTAGCACCGCCTAGAGATGAAATTTTGCATCATCAAACTGTAAGCTCTTAACTTACCAAACAGTTTTGCGGTGGAAACCATCTTTCTAAGTAACCAGCGTCCTGAAATTAAAAAATAATATAGGCTCTTTAGCGCCACATATTAGTGAAATTTCGAATCAAATGGCCTATCAACTGTTAGTCCTCGACCAGCTTAACAGTATTGCCGAGCACACCGACACTCCAAGTACCGTAAACCGGGGTCAAATTGATCTTCGGGTCGAAATTGATCACACGTTTTTCAGTTAGGTTTAGCATATTTTAAATAATTTCCTTTCAACTATCGTGCAGTTGGGAACCGATACTAAACGATATTTGCTTGGAAACTATTTGAAGTATGTTTTATCTAACGGAAAATCGTCTGATCAATTTCGACCCGGAGATCAATTTGACCCCGGTTTACGGTAGTTGGGTTGTTTAATGAATAAAATATTGCTATTTTCTATAGCCTAATCGAAAGAGCTCATTTTTCTGAGTATTACGTGATTTTATTGGATTCCAATACCTTTATTTTGATGGTCAAATTAATAAAACAATTTTAATTTTCGTGGATAGAATGACAGTTCAATCGATAAAATGACAGTTCGACCCGAATAAAAAATTTCCCCCATACAAACTTTAAAAGCATTTTAAAAATAGTTCCCGGACTCCAAAAATTATGAAACTTTGGATTTAGACTTATTTTGGGGCGAGGAATCCGATTATGACATAATCCGGATACCCCTAAAGAACCCAATTAAAACCCTGAGATATATGGGTGAGAAATTGTGTTATTGTTGTGCATGTTTGTCTCTGAAGCTGTGATGTCTCTTAGCTTTTTTTTTGGGATCCACTGGGATGCGTTTGATTCATCAAAATATTTGAACAGCCCCCTGTGAACCCTCTGCGTGTGCAATGAGTGGTGTTTTTTTCTGAGTGCGCGCAGAAATTGTACACTGGGATTATGACTTGCAGGCTCTTGTGCTTTATGAGATATACAAATTGCATGCCCACCCGAGCAGGAACGAATAACTGACACATAACTGCAGCATACCAAAGTCAGGTATCATACCAAGACAAGGTATTGGTCGGTTATACAGGTATTGAAAATAACTTAGATTGGTGTTTTGTAGGTATTGATAAAATACCTCAACAAGTTATTGGTTTGATGTTGAGGACTGCTTGAGGTATTGTTCAATTATGGAAAAATCGCTATTTGTATAGAAAAATCGTCGATTATTATTTAGGTATTGCAATACCTGATGTCATTATTCACTAGTTATGCACAAAGTACACTCCAGATATTATTTGAGGTATTTTACCTCTTATGCAGTGGCGCCACCTATGTGTGGATTTCCGAATCAAATTTTGCATGATCTGTAAGCTTTTGACCTATGAAACAACTTTGCCAAACACACCAGCTTTCTGGGGGTCTCCAGTTAGCCTAGTCGTTAAGGCTATGGATCGCCAATCCGGAGACGGCGGGTTCGATTCCCGTTCTGGTCGGGAAAATTTTATGGACTCTCTGGGCATAGTGTAACATTGTGCTTGCCTCACAATATACAAATTCATGCAATGGCAGGCAAAGAAGGCCCTTCAATTAATAACTGTGGAAATGCTCAAAGAACACTAAGTTGAAGCGAGGCAGGCCAAGTCCCAGTGGGGAAGTAGAGCCATAAAGAAGAAGAAGAAGAAGAATAAGAAGAATAAGAATAAGAACCAGCTTTCTATGTTATGTGATCTTGAGATATTCTTCTTCTTCTGTTCTGTATGCAAATTTTATGCCTCAAATATCCCAGGGTCCTAATAACTCTCTTACCGTTTCTACTATCTTTAGCATAGATGTTTGGTAAGTCAAGAAAATCTTGAGATATATGAGATGTAAAATTTGCATGCTCACTAGCGCCACCTGTGCGAAGTTTCAAATCAAACGGCCCATCATCTGGAAGTAATTGACAAACACATCCACTTTCTCGAAGGCGTCATCTTTCTAAGTGATAAGGATCCAGTGATATATGAGATACAAAATTTACATGCTCACTAGCACCACCTAGTGGTGGAATTTCGAATCACTCGGTCCATTATCTGTAAGCGCTCGACTTACTGAGCAACTTTCCCGAAAACGTGACGCTTCTTAAACCTCTAGATCTTTCGATAATTTCGTTTGAATACATTATATTACTAAATTGTTTATGCCAAATAGCGTCATTTATTGAGAAAATTACGAATTAAACAATGCACCGCCAGATGGCGCAAAACTTACCGAAGACCTACCTATTATTCTAAAACATCAGAATTAAAAGATATAGAGAATTCAATTTGGGGTCCAAATAGACCCCAGGTATACAAAATCACCCGATTCATCTTTGACATGGAATAAAATGAAATCAACTTTATTTTTGATTAAATAATAAAACTAGGTCTAGTTTGAAGGTATTGAAAAAATAAAGTCAATATGTTATACCCAACTTGTTGGCCATTATTCCAAAGTTGCCTGGGGTCCAAATGGATCCCAGGTATCCATAAGCGGGTTAAGCATGTATTTAAATTTATTGAAGAGGTAGTTTCTCCAGAGAACAGATTTTTATAACCTCTGCAGGTATTTTAAACAGAGCGTCAAAGTTCAACCAAAAAGTAGGTGTTTATTTTGGATAGACCATGTTGAGGATTTTTCTATTAAAAATACGAATTTAATAAGTCGGCATTGAGCGATATGTTATATGTACATAACTGCTAATAATAATTATTATTTTCCAGATTTTTCCCCGTATGTACATTTTTTTTCGCTGCAAATTATTGAAACGTTCAAAAATTTAAAAAGCGACAAGGTAATTTAAATTGCAATTAAACACAGATCGGCAACTTGTTTATTTTTTGCAGGTGGGAAGCATTCTGAAACTTAAATTAAAAATATAAATAATCACTATTTGTGTGGTTCAAAACCGGAAATTGTCATTTTCATTTCTAACGGTATTTATCATATTTTGTCTTTTTTTTGTCTGTATTAACGAGATTCTTAGCCCTAGGCTAGTTCATCTAGAGACCCACGTTTTACTTCCCTTCGGAAGGAGAACCCATATTTTGTGAGTTTGTCGGGAGTGGGATTCGATCCCAGGTCCTCGGCGTGATAGTCAAGTGCTCTAACCATCATACCAGGTCCGTTCCATATTTTGTCTTAATAAATAAACTAAATTTATTGTGGTTGAGGGCAAAAGAAACGCATTGCAAGTTTAGGACGTTTGTGATACTACTGGAAACAATGTGAAATCAAATTTGGAAAGGTTATATTTTTCGTCATATATAGTTTATTAGCAGTTAATGTATCGTCATTAAGAGTTACATGTACACTGAATGCTATTGCTACTCTCCCCAAGCAGCACACTTTGTTACAACTAAATCACGGTCATTTCTATGCGACAAATGCAAAAGTCGATTCTAAATGACTGCAACATCGATTCTCACAGCTATGCAACCGAAACAGCGCAGGAGGTGGAGCCTCTGTGCAACATGTTGTTCGTTACATAAGAATTAGATTGTAACCAATGTGTAATGTAGTTTGTTTACACTGCAATAGAAAAATAAACTCAAAGTTACATTGCTGGTTTCGACATAACAACTATGGAAAATGAGGATGATGGATCCGCCAAAGTATAGCAATGGCGATTGAATAAAGTGTCGCTAAAAAAATGGAAATATTTTTGGTCGGTATCCTAAATGAGCCTGGCAATTGCATTTTTCCGGCGAAATTGCCAATTTTAGTAACAGAAAACCTGCGCGCTTGCAAAATTCGTTAATTTCAGCATATACATTTGCATGTCGTACTGATTTGTTAAACGGCATTATAATGGGAACAAGGGTATTAGGCTTGCCAGGTTTTTTTTTCGTCAAATGTGATTTGTTTTCTTTCTATTATGTTTGATTAAGACTCCAAAATCATAATTGAGAGTAATTTTATGTCAGTTTTTTTGTAACAGAAACAAGTAATCGCCATTGTGATGACTGAGCAGAACCTACATTGCCGGTTGGATGTCTGAAAATATCAATATCCACATCATACATTATTTTATACAGCACTCTAAACTAAAAATTTTATAGCAAGTATTGTCAAATGCATCTTGACGTCATAAGGTCAAAACATCGAATTTATTGCTTAAGTTTTAGCATACAAACATATCTAATTAGTTGATACTTTTGACATGCAGTGTTGATCTCAATCTGTTAGTAGCTGGCGAGTTGCACATTTGTGACCAAGTAATCGTACGTTTTTGTGCGTCTCATATGTGCTCACAATGAAACAAAAAAAAGTTACACTGTCGTCATTTGGAAACGACTTTCGGTAACATGATACATGGTAACCAAACATCGACTTCGCAGCAACTAGTCTGGTCATTTGTTTTGGTTTTTGGTTTCAATGTAACAGGATGATGTCAAGAATGCAACTTTTTAAATTTGACAGTTCAAGAGCATGTTTCACGAAAGCCACCATGTGACAATAATGTAGCTTCTGCAAAATTAAGGTTGCATTGTGATGTCTGTGCAACCAGAATGTATACTGCAAAAATAGAATTGTTACGATTAGTCTGAAGTGAAACGGCTATGCAATCTTTATTATTTTTCTAATATATTTCCTAAGTTACAAGTGCTACTTGGGTCTTCTCCTACTCTACCATTTCATTTCTAACTGGATAACAGCAGTTAGCCATTTTCTTTATTTGCTATCGCTATCCATCTACTGTTTACACGGATGGAAATCTTGGTATGCAGGTGTTTGAATTGGTGAATGAGTTCGTGAAGACAATGTGAAAAGATTGAAAAATTTGAAAAGGTAAAATATTACAACAATCGGTAAATATATTTATATCGCCTGCTCTTCATGAGCTTAAATTATTTCTGATCAATCTCTCATCTATGTTCAACATGTTTTTGATTCAGTTACATTTTTTAAACATACGGATTTTCTCAACATTTTTTACGCTATGACTAAGTGATATTGGTTTCTTTATGTGTATAAATATGTCCATTCTTCGATTTTACAGAAGCTGGTTCTGCCGACGAACCCGGACTTAAACCGAATAGCGGAGTCCATTTCAAACGTTTGGTATTTACAGCTTTTATGTGTATAAACTTGAATCAACAGCTTTCGTTGGCGTAACCACGCTTACTAAACTAATATAATGGAAAACTTTAATTGGTGAGTAAAACCGATTTGACCGTTGGGTAGAAAAATCGTTATTATCATGGATTGTATAAAGACGGGAATAATCAGACAATAAAGCTCAATTTCACGCATTAGTATAGATTCTAACAAAAATATCGCGCTCCAATATTTGTTTACATAACTATAATATTTTATCACATTTGTTTAGTGTTGAAATTAATTTCGTATTTTGATTATCGTTTCGGGTGTGCACTTCTATATCGGGAATTGCAGTAATCTTTTCTTCTTATGTTTGTCCCAAGTTGAATTACACAAACATAAGTTTTTCGATTGAAACGCATCTTCAAGTTGAAATAGTAGCGAGTGTGGAAAATAAAAATGAGACTTCCGCGTGCTATGATGCACTGAATGCTGATTAAGCAGTTTACTTCATGGAAAAAGAGAGAATCAGTTCCATTCACAGCGACAATCTTGCATTTCAAATGCACCTTATGTTCACTTGCATGGTCAAAACTATCATAGCTATGTCACTACTCTTTTGTAGAAGAATGTTTCCAACTCGGTGGGGAGATACACGAAACACTGAGAAGCTTTTAATCTTACTAGAAATCTGGTATATTGATAGTAAATAACGTGTTTCACATGTTGTTAGATGTACAGTGTGAATGTTCATATAAAGTGAAAAACACCAGTGAGCAAGTGTTTATTGAGCCATGTGTAAACGACAGCTATTCTACATACAGTACACATTTTACACTGATCTACAGTGGGTTCTAGCTTGCATGAATCAAAACGTTTTCTCCGAGGTGCCTTATTTAAAACCTTCCTTGGCTCGCTTTTCCCATTCAGCTCGTCTCTGTAATATACCTTTAAATTCACTTGCTTCTCCAATGGCTTCGATTGTTGTACTGTTCCCATTGGTACTAGTGGTGGAATTGTTATTGTTAGCATTCAAATTGAACTGATTCATTGTGGCAATTGTATGGCGGTTGCTGTTGTTATTATTGATTCCATTAACACTACTGTTTTCGTTACTGTCCGTCGTAGTCTTCGAAATATTGTTATTGTTGTTGTTATTGGTATTAGCACTTGCAGTTACCGTGGGACTAGGAATCAGTGACTTTCGAAGTTCCACAAATGACGTGGTGTTTCTGGTTTGCACGTTGGCAGTGTTTCCGAATCGATTAGGAACACCGAACGGCTTTGTAGAACTTTTCCTTTGGCCTTCACTGGAACTGTTGTCCGGCGTGGTTTTCCCATCGGTGTGCTCCTTGTTTATACTTTTTCCAATTGGTGTGCTTTCGGGCTTTACGATCTTGTCTAGCTTTTCCTCACTCGATTGGTTCTCCTTATCACTATCGACGTTTGACAAAGGTTTTGCCTCTCCAGGTCTGTATTCTTCATCAGATCGTAGCTTCAATGATCTCCGTGCAAACACTTTCATCAACTCTGGCGTATCCTTATCTTTGTCTTTGATCGAATCCACGATCGATTTCTTACGTAACACAACCAACTCATCCCCACTACTGGAGCCGCTGTTGTAGTTGCTGTTTCGTTTTTCCAGTAATTCTTCTGATCCAGACTTTTTCCTCTCTATTTTAATATCCTCTGATGAAGAAGAAATTCTACGTTCATATTTTATCTTTTCTTCTGTTACAGAGGTTCTGCGTTGCAGTATCACTTTCCTGTCGTCAGCAATTTCCTGAGACAGATTCACCGAATTTCGCTTGGATCCAACCTCAGCTCGTTTGAAGGCTGGAGGGCTCTTTGGTGGTTCAACAAAACTACTCCTGGCAGCGACAATCGCAGCTGACGGTGGCAATGGTGGCTTGCTCTCTGTAATCTCGATATTCTCATTACTGAATCGCCTGGTCTTGATAGATTCATCGCCTGAACTGAGCGGCAATGCAGGACTAGGTGACGGAGTTGATGACGTACTACTGAAAGGAGTCGACGTTGATAGCACCACAGTCGATTTGGCACGAGGCGTATCGACACGGTTCAATTGAATCTTCATGAACTCGGGCACATTATTGCTCAGCAACTGTGGATCCACTTGATCTAGCCGATCGTTGCTTCCCGTTGCGTCTTTGATTATGCTTACGAAAGGTGATGACACCAGCTTGTCGATGGTCTCTTCAATCTGAGAGATGTTTTGGTTTGACTTGTGCAGAATACCGTTCGGTTCCGGTGGAGCAATTGTGTTTGTGGTCAGCACTATCGATTTGGGCTGATGATCAATATGTTCTTCTCGTGGGTTTAGCAGATTATTGTCATTGATTTCGAATTTTTGCAGAGATGAGTTCGATGTAATTATACGCCCATCTTCGCCAATCTGATCATCCACGTTGGTGATGTAATCTTTGTATATTTTCTGATTTCCAACATTGATGTTCTCTGTCATGCTGAAAAATTTGTGCTCGGTTTCCAGGAAGTTGTTGGTAAAGTTTCCGATAGAAAGTGAGTTGGTCAAATTGGGTAGACTAGGCAAGTTGTTAGCGTTGGTTAAATTGTTCGATACGCTATCGCTATACACTCGGAAGCTCTTGGACTTTTCAACTGCTTTTCGTTTTGAAGGACTTTCCTTAGGCGATTCGGCCTGGTTAACTGTGATCTTTGCTATTCTTTGTTGATATGGGCTCAGCCCATAAATCTTGGGATTTTTATGTTTATCGACATTCGAATGATACTTCCGTCCACTGTCCTCATCTTCATCCTCATCGTCAAAGCTACGTTCGGACAGTTTTCGACTTTTGGACACCAGATATTCTTCACTTTTATGTTGCATGGCTTTCGTATCACCACTGATAACAATCGATCCACTTCCATTGGATGACGTCGAATGGCGGTTCACCTCGACGTTGGAAGAATATCGCTGTGCTTCGCGTGGAGCATCAACTTCGGCGTTGAAAATATCTTTCGGGAAGACTCTTTGTCTAGCTGCTGGTCCCGCTTTGATTTTCTTGTAACCGCTCATGTCGGGCACATCGGCCTCGCAAACTGGTAGCGTAAGTTTGACACTAGGCTCAGGAGCAATACTCATACCAGGAGTGATGTACACTGTGCTGGTGTTATCTTCTTTCCTGGATGATGCTACTGGAATAACAGACGACAGCTCTTCCTTCATCCCTTGATCATGTTTCTTCTTCTTAAAGCTGTAGTTGAGAATTCTCTTGAAGAATCCGTCATCTTCTTTCTTATTGCCTGTGACCTGATCTATTTCTTCGGTGATGAATTGCTCTCCATTGTGACCATTGAAATCGTAGCTCTTTGAAATATTCCTGTTGACATAGATGGACGTATTGGGGTTGGGTTCTCCGGATGTAGACAGTGACACCGAAGCGGATAGTTTGGAATTGATTGGTGGTGGTAGTTTTGCCGGAGATCTATTGATTATGGTTGTGCTGCTACTGCTTGTTAGCACAGAATGTGTCGTGGTGGTAAGAGAACCTGGATTTATGTACGGCAGAGAGTGGCATTTCTCTTCGTCTTCGTTTGCAATAGGTGACAGATTCGCTGGAATGTCTAGCGTGGATAGCTTAAGCGATTCTTCGTTAACCTCTGGCGTAGCCGGTAGGACAGACGACTGAAAATAAAAGCATTGTAGTAAGTTCATACAAAATGTTTAAAAATTATCTGTAAATGTATACCTCTCGTGGACGAGGTCGAGCACGTGTTGGTCCTTTCTTTTTCGGTCGAACGGCCAGTTTGTGTTTCGCTGCTGAATGGCTGAGCTTCGATGAAGGAGAATCTGCGCCTGCAAGAGTTAGAAGTTCAATAAGTTGGTGGATTCCTGACTCGTAAAAATAACCGATTTCACCACCGTTTTCATCATGATTATCAGTCGATCGGTTATATGTACTGGAGCTGGAGGAATCCAGATGTAGCAGATTATGCCCACTGGCATTGGAAGCTGACCGTTCCTCTAGATCCAGATCGGAACTGGTCATGCTGAGAATGCTGAGCGATCCTTCACTCTTGTTGATTCCCCGATCCTTCCGCTGCGGTGTGATTGGGCTCTGTGGTAGACCCAAGTCTTCGTCGGAAGCCTCATTGTGTCGATCTTTTCTTCGTTTGCGCAATACGTCTGCCAGTTCGTTCTGTCAATGAAAGGAGGTATGACACGTATATGCAACTAACAAGTAATTTGAAAACATCTTGAGCAAGCTAAATATGATTAGATAGTTTACCTTAAGTGTTATCGATAGGCTGCTGGCCGTACCGGCGGATTCCGAAAACACGCTGTCATGAGACTGGGACAAGCCATCGCGACTTATGTCACTGTAAAGAAAAAGCAATACATTCAAACCATTACTCGTTTGATAGTTGTATGGAGGAGGGCTCGTTCACAACTGAAGCTGTAAACATGCGGGTGCTCAGCAAGATTCTGCTGGATGCCTAGGATAAATTCGCGGTATCGTGCCTGCTACACGACATATGATTGCAAAGATGGATGGATGCAATTGGAATTTTGGGTGCTTCAGGGAGTTTAATAGGATTTCAAGGGGCTTCAGAAGGGTCTAAGTGATATTTACGATGGTCTCTCGTCGGGGATTCAGAAAGGTTTTGATGCGCTTCAAGTAGTTTAAGGCATTTCAGGGCAGTTCCAGAGGTATTCGGCGAGAATAATTTGGGTGAGCTACGCACCCGGAGAAAGCAGTAGATCACATATGGTACCTGTAGGAAGATACAGGAGCAAAAGAAAGCCGAAGCCGTGATAAAGTGAGCGAAAACACGAGGATCCAAATCCGTAGCCTGTCAGCGCTACTTGTGAAACGCTCATATAGACGGGACAAAAGGCCGTGGGCAAGCTCCCTAGCCGATTGAGGCAAGAAAGCCGCAAACACCGGCGACATCCGTCTTTTCTACGATGTTTCACGTCGCCTAAGTGGAACTAAGATGAATGCTACGATTCCCGTGAAAGACACAGCTGGACAGTTATTGACCGTCCCGGCTGATCAGTTGAAACGCTGGTTTGAGCACTTTTGAAACTTTGGCGGCACTTGCCCTCAACGCCATCAACATCTCAGCATGATTCGCCAAGAGTTCGACGCATTTCCAGTGTCAACATCAGTGCAGGAGATTGCAACAACATTTTACAGGAGGAGCCATCCGTAGCATGAAATCGAACAGAGCCCCCGGGGGTCGATCACATATCAGCCGAGATGCTCAAAGCTAACCCCATAGTATCTGCACAACTGCTGTATCAATTATCCTGCAACATATGGAAAACTGCAACTTTAACGGTCAAGGTGTTTAAGTAAAGGTACCCAAATAGGGTGACCTGACTGTATGCGATAATTGGCGGGGCATCATGTTATTGTGTATCGTTCTCAAAGTCCTCTGCAAAGTGATTCTTAATCGGATACGGGAGAAGATGGACGCAACTCTCCGACGGCAGCAAGCAGGTATCCATATCAGACAATCCTGTGTGGACCATATTGTCACGCTCCGTATCATATTGGAGCAAATCAATGAATTCCAAGAGTCCTTCTGCCTGCTATTCATTGAAAGCTTCCGATCGTCTCAATCACGAAAACATGTGGGAACCCCTTAGGCGCAAGGGTGTCCCTGAGAATATCATCTGCTTCATTAGAGCACAGTACAAAGCATTTTCGTGCAGAGTGTCATGTCCGATCCCATCCGCGTCGTTGATGGAGTGAAGCAAGGATGTATACTATCACCGCTACTGTTCCTCATCGTAATCGATAAGATCCTGGTAGGTGCGATTGATCGTGAACCAAATCGTGGGCTGCTGTGGTAGCCCATTACCATGGAGCACCTAAATGGCTTCGAATTGACTGATGACGTTGTTCTCTTAGCTCAATGGCGCTCTGATATGTAGAGTAAGTTCGATGATCTTGCTAATCACTCCTCAGTGGCAGGTCTTAGCATCAACGTCAACAAGACGAAATCGTTGAATGTAAACACGGTCAACCCTTCCAACTGTACGGTAGCTGGCCAAGCAGTGAAGAATGTTGAAAGCTTTCAATATATTGGTAGCCAAATAGCAACCGATGGCGGCACCAAGATCGACATAGGTGCACGGATCAAGAAGGCGAGGGCTGCTCTTGTGAGTTTAAGAAATGTATGGAAAAACAACCAAATAAGTCGATGTATCAAACTCGGAATGTTCAACTGCAATCTGTGCTGCTGAAACTTGGTGTGTATCAGTGGAGAACACTCAACGGCTACGGCTGCAGGTCTTCATCAATATATAACTCGTGCATGGTGGCTTCACAATTAGATCTCCATCGTGAAGCCCCATCGTCGACGTCATAACAAGCCTATATCCAGAACTGCGAAGGCGAAAGTAGAGATGGGTTAGCCACACTCTACACAGGGCCGGAAACAAAATATGCAAGGAAGTGTTAGATTAGAACCCAGCAGGACATCGCAGCTGAGACAGGCCCAGAGGCTCATGGCCTCCGCAAAAAAAGGATGTCAACAGAAATTTGACCTGGCCACAAGTCAAGGCGATGACGAGCAATCGCTCATGTGTAGATCTTTCAATTCGGCCCTCTGTACCACTATGGATGCTCAGGATTGAAAGTCATTAAGTAGTTCGATTGTTTGTGATCGTTCTTTCGCAATAAAAACCATTATCAAATGAATATCTTCAGAGCTTTCCAATATTGGTTCAGTAAAATGTAAAATAGCCATTAGTCCGACACTTTCTAATCATTTCTGCATGCAACATTCCATCGAAAGTCACAAAACTTAATATCCTGGTTCCACAACAGCGAAAGTGGACAGGACATCACGTAGAGTTTTCCGTATAAACATTTATAATATCGCTGACAGTCGTTTATATGCGGATAAAAATGAAGCCCTCGATCGGGACATGTGGGTTCTTCGATGGGCCTTGAAGGGGCTGGAGTAGCTATAGTTGTTGTCGTTGTAGTTGATGGCACTGCTTGGGTGGTTGTTGTACTTGCTGTGGTTCCCGTAGTTGTAGTTGATGGCACCGTTTGGGTTGTTGTTGTAGTCACAAGAAGATTCGGTAGGCAAACGGAGATGTCCGGATAGTTGCATTTCAAAATGTTGACATCGAATATTAAGCCTTCGTTACACGTCATTGGAATTGAGGTTTCATCTACACACACAATGTATCCATTGCAGTTAACTGGGTCTGGAAAATTATGCACTCCGACATTTCCAACACAAATTTGGGATTGTGAGATGACGCCACCTAGTCCAGCGGTAATCAGTAGGAGGCATGCCACTAACGTGAAATAATTACATTATAACGTAATCGAGAAGTAGTGCTAAAATTAGACATAATTACCTTTACAACTGCCCATTTTGAAACCCCGCACCTAACTGCAATCACAACTGCCGAAATTTATTCTGAGTCCATCCTTTATATCGGATCCATTGTAATGCACATTGTAATGCGATGAGTCGATATATCAAACCTCTTATCGAACTACACGTACATGAAGATAAAATAACCGCTATGACGAACCGATTAAGATAATGTGATTCCCAGAAGCTTCAAACTAGTTACCCACACTTCACTTAGGTATTTCTGGCACTGCATAACTCTGATAATGACGGTATCACACCCTGCATCAATTCTCATTTCCTATTGATATCTGACATAGTTTTGCGAAACATAAACAGATTTGCTGAAAATAAATCTAACCACGGGTATCGTGCTATCGTTCAACTATTGTCCATGTGGGTTGAAAACAATAGGGAATCGGCAACTGAGTCAACGATTCAAACCAAAAACCGAAAACAAGTGACACACGATGCCTCGTTTGAACGGGGCAGTTCCAACCCACGACCAGATTGCATTTTGAAATTTGGTGCACTGCATTGCACTAAGCTGGAAATCGTTTGCTATGGACTGTCTGTCAGCAGTCGGATGTACTTTTTTTTTATATAATTTCCATTTCTGTCGACGCTATCGCGTGGTCGGAAACCAAAACAAGCAGGTAACTGTGCTTTGTGTGTACTTTTCAATCTTTTGTTCTATCCATATTCATACAATTGAGCACATGCCGAGGGGATGTTCAGATTTGCGAATCCTATTTGTTGCTGTTTTTAAATTGCTAGGTAATAATGATACAGCGAAACAAAAATTAACTATTGGTCTGTCTCAAGAGCAAACTTATGTGTCTCTGACGGGGCCGCTGAATACGAATCCGGGCTTAGATTTGGTCCAGCACGTCACAATTTTGAGCTATACCTCTATAGAATACATGATTTTGGGCTTTTTTGACTGCAAGCCTTTAGGCATGGTAATATTTTTTCAAGCAACCAAAAGGTAAATTGGTCAATTAACATGTACATTAACGACTCATGCAAAATATTTCATTTTACAAATCGAATTTGAGAGTCCACCTCACCATTGAGCAGCTTTGCGACAAATGTTGCTTGTTGAACTTTTCTTCTTTGCTCCAATGTTTCCAAGTCAAGCAACAAACAATTATTCGGATATGGTGGCAAACACACTGGGTCGCACCATGGTAGATTCCGCAAAGCCAGCCTGACAAATCTCTTCTGTACACTTTCAAGGCGAAGGATCCAGGTAACCTCATATGGACACCATACGATAGAAGCGTTTTCCAAAATCAGCCGAACTAGCGAGCAGTACAGTGCTTTTGAACAGTGAGGATCCTTGAAGTCACCAGCAATCTTGGTGATATATCCGAGTTGCCGGTTCGCTTTTGATATAATCGATGAATAGTGGAACCGGAGATCCAGCATCGGATCCAAAAGTACGGAGCAGAGTGCCATCTATGCGGTAGTTGAAAACTATTCCCACACCCAAAACAAGAATTCAGGAGCGTTTTAGTGCACATCGGTACGTGCACTAAAAGCTCACAGAGTAAGCGCAAAACACTCACAATCTGTTGCGCGCAAGCGCTCATACGAGGTCCCAGTACATCATCTGCTCGACAACCGATGCCGGCAGTACTCGAACGTGCATGGATTGATGAGCACACGCACGCATATACTGTATGGAAACCAGTCGCATATGCGTACAGTTCACGTGTGTGAAGATCAGTCAGTCTCGTATTTTTCATCGTCCGGTTCGGTTGGTATACGGCGTTGTTCGAGGCTCGCACCACCGTTATATTCTTTCAGTCGCGCGAGGTAAGGGCAAGTTGAAAATCCCACGGAAATGTTTTCGTCGTCGGTTCGGTCGGTCAACATTTTTTTTTAGATCAAGTGCGGAAGCGTGGTTCTTGTCATCTGTGGGAAGTGCGTTCCAGCTGAGTGCTCTGGCGATCATCACACTTTTCCTTCTGCTGGTGGTGCTCGGTATCATAAGGAGCTCGTTCGTTCCGAGTACCAGTTTTGAAGGAGGTCGAAGATGTGATTTACGACTCACCTCGCAAAAAATATATGATTGGTAATGGTTTTATCTATCGGAAGTGTTCAATTTTAATATTGTGAAAAATGCGAAATTTTTTAAAATAATTGTGTGGCAAGTGAATGAAATGAAAAACAGAAAATCAAACACTGAAGATGCTTATCTGCTGCTTCCATCGATTTGCAGAGTAAACAACCGCTTCAATTTATTCAACTAAATATTACGTGTTTCACCTGAAGACCATGCACTGGATTAGGAATTAAATATCCTCCAAAGGTAAGGACATGCGTAATATGGCGGTTTTTATTTCCGAGATAAAACTAATATAAATTGCAGGTGAAATAACATCGTTAGTACGAAGACCACTTTATCATAGTGGTAATCTAGGTACATATTACAATGGCATTCCATTGAAAAATTTGTGGCCAATTTATTAAGAAATTCATTCGCCAATTAAGTTCTTAATTTATCAAACATTTTCTACGGCATATTGTTTGGGAATTCCTCCTAAAACTGCCAGAACAAGTTTGGGTTAATCTTACGAAAATTTCGTTGTGAATCGACTTTCGTAGTTTGTTTTAGGGTATTTCAGGAAGTCTTCTCTAGACATTTCCTTCGACAAATCAATGAGGAGTTCCTTCGGAAATTCCTTAAAAAATTCGATGATTGGCAATTACGTCACCAGTTTTGTTGAATTTGACTTCGACATTTTATTTGGAAAGTCCTTTGAGATTTCCTTCAGTAAAATATTTGGGAATCCCTTAGGAAACTTTCTTTAGACATTTGCTTTGGTAAGTTCGTAGGGAATTCAGTTGAAATCCAATTTGGAAATTTATTTGAAAGTTCATTATAGATTCCCATCTGCGAATTAATTTGGAATTATCTTCAGATAAATATTTCTAGAAAAAAAAATCGTCAATTCTTTTAGTAGGTCCTTTGGAAGTTCGTTGGGAGTTCAACTGAAAATGCCTTCGGCAATATTTTTGAAAGTTCTTTTAAGATATTCGTCGATTAATTATAAGAGAATCCTTCAAAATTTGGTTGTTTCGGTTATTCTTAAAGTAATTCTTTTGGCAATTTATATGAAAATTCTTTTGATATTTCCTTCAACAAATTAATTGGGAATTGCTTCAAAAGTTACTCTGATTTGTTAATTTCTTCGAAAATTTCATTAGGAATTCCTTCGAGATTTGCTTGGGAAAATTATTTGGGAACTTCTTCGGTAATTCCTTCAAGAATTCATAAGTCGAATCTGCTGGAGAGCAAAAAAAATGTGTGGGCCATTTTTTCGACAAATTTCATGCGGATTCGATTGAAATTGACTTCGGAAATTTATTCGAAATTTCCTTTGAGTTCTTTTTCAGCAACATATTTGAAAGTTCCTTTGAGATTTCCTTCGCCAAGTAATTTGGAAATTTATTTTGTAATTTTGCAATTTTGTTGAAAATTAGTTTGGAATTTCCTTTGGGAATCCTTCGGTAAAATAATTTGACATTTTGTCGGGGACTTGTGTGCATTATTTTTAGTTGTTATGATGATGATTCCTTTGATAAGGGAATAAAATTGAAATTAATTACGGCAATTCATAAGGAAACATCTCCTTATTTTCTTCTGACAGATGAATTGTAAATTCCACTAGATTTTTTTTGAAAGTTTTTTTCCTTACTTCGTTTGATGATTCCTGAGTAATTCATTAGGTTTAAATTACTTTTCCATTGGTAAATTTCTTAGTTTTTTCGTAATCCTTTGAATGATTGCTTCATCCATCTCGTTGGTAATTTAATTGACGTTGATTCTGGCAAATTATTTGATAGCTTTTTCAAGATTTCTATGCAAATTATTTGATAGCTTCTTCAAGATTTCTATGCAAATTATTTGAGTGCGTTCTTCTGATAATTTATTTGTGATTTTCGTTTGAAATAAAGTTTAAATTTTTTTTCGCAAATTTATCCGGCAATTCCTTTGAGGTTTTCGTCAAACAATTATTAGATTTGTTTCCTTTGCGATTTATTTAGGTTTCCATGCAGCAATTTATTGAGCTTTCCTTTGAGTTTTCCCTCATAAAATTAATCCTGAATTTCGTGGAAAACTTGTGAGAATTTTGTTCGGTAATTCTTTTGTTAATTTCTTTGGACATTTTATTGGAAATTCAGTTGAAATCGACTTCGACTACTAACTCGGAAATTTCTTTGAGATTTCAGTCAACAACTTATTTGAAAATTCCTTTGTGATTTTCTTCGGAAATGTAATAGTAAGAGGATTCACTAAACAGCGTAAACCGCTGCGTTAAATATTTTCTTGTGTAAACGTTGCGATCACCAAGACAATTATTGATTAATTTATTCGCAATTGTGTGAATCTTTCCAAAGTGCAGAAAATCGTGGCTGCGGCAATTTAGTTGAGAATTCAATCGCAATTGACTTCCGCAAATGATTCGAAAATTTATTTGAGATTTCCGTCAGAAAATTATTTGAAAATTCCGCCGCCAAATTAACCTACCGATAACCTACCAAATTTTTTTTCCGGTATTTTTTTTATCATTTATTCAGCAATGCGATTCAGCAATTTCGATAAGTAGGTCCTTCGAAATTTCCTTCGGCAAACTTAAGCTGTTCAGTTAATTCTTGTTCAATTTTTGTTATTTTTAAACTACATATTTGTAATTATCTGTTTGTAACTATGTTTTTTTTATCAGTCTCTACGAGCCAAAGGCTCAAAGACAAATGAATAAATAAATATAAATGTAAAATGTCAACTGTTTGAGAATTCCTTTGAAAATTTATAAAAAGGCTTTAACCTTTTTTTATTATTTGATTTCGTGATTTAGTGATTTCGTTGGCAATTCAATTCAAATTAATTTGGAAGTTCATTTGAGATTTAGGGGGATTAGGGGCATAATGGACACCCTAAGCAAACGGGTACGTTAGACCTGTATAACGAAGAAAAACTTAACATATGATCAGTTGGCTTACAACTTTAGCTTCTTTCCTACGTATTTCAATCGTTTACAGCAGGTAGAAGGTCTTTATTGTGAAGAAATAACGAATTTTAAATCGTGTGTTTTTTAGGGCTGGCAGGAAAGGTACGGGGCGAAATGGACACCCATCGGGGCATAATGGACACCCCTGCATATTTTATGCTAATTCTTTGATTACATCGATCAGTTAAGTAATCTGCCTACGCAGATCAATGCCACAGATATAATACTCCATCTTAGACGAGTTAACATATCATCAAAGTTAATTAAATAAACTTTAGGCTAAAATAATCGGATTGATTTTTTCCAAACTCTCTAAAACGCCTAACAGTATGCAATGCGCGTACATCCATTTGTAATTGCCAGTGTTCATTTCGCCCCGAATCGACTACAACATTAAAATTGCTATTTAAAGTACATTCTGATCAAAAATAAAACACTTCATCCTTTGCTAAATCTCCGTATACATGTAGATTAGGTAACAATTCACTTGTTTTAATGGTGGACACACTCCAACACTCGTAATACCTTATTTGCTATTGCTTCGAAATTATAAGAATTTCACCATATGAAAAACATATTTCAATTTCAATGATATTTTGGTTATTTTGGAGCAATATAAATGGTTCTTTTGAAAAATAGAACCATGACTTGTTCTTTTACACTTATGCATTAAAAGTTTTACATAAAAGTCAACGGTTTCGCCAAAAACAGGGGTGTCCATTTCGCCCCGGGTGTCCATTATGCCCCTAATCCCCCTACATCGGCAGCATTATTTGACATTTATTTTGATGATTTTTGTGATAATTCCTCCGGCAATCTAAGGAAATTCAGTTGAAATTGACTTCGACAATTTTGTCAATTTTTTTTTCAGCCACATGTTTTTTATATTTTTTTCGGTAGATTAAGCTGGCCCTTCTTTGGAAACCAATGAGATTTTTAGGTAGTTGTTATGGATTGTTTTTCGGCAATTTCGTCAAAAATTCATCTAAATTTGGCTTTGGCAATTTATTTGAAAATTTAAAATTTCTTTGAGATTTTCATTGGCAAATAATTTGGGAATTCCTTTTGGAGTTTCTAAGCATTTTTTTATTTCATTTTTTTTTTGGTAATTCCTCCGATACTTTTTTCGAGAATTTTATTAAGATTGACTTTGGCAATGAATTCGAAAATTTCTTTGAGATTTGGAACTAAATTTGGGACTTTTCTTGGAAACTTGTTTAATTTTTTGCGCAGTTCTTTCGTTGACAATTTCAATGGAATTCCTGATAAAATACACTTTGATAATTAATCCGGAAGTTTTTTTCAGATTTCTATCAGCAACTTATCGGGACGTTTATTCGAAATTTCTATCAGCAACTTATCGGGACGTTTATTCGAAATTTCTTTCGGCAATTTCATTAGATTTTTTATCTTGTGAGCAATTATGTTTTCGTAATTCTATTAATAATTCCTTGTCAATTTATTTGAAAAATAAGCTGGAATTCACTTCAGTAATTTATAAGAAAATTCCTTCGTGAATTCCATCTGCAGATGATTTGATATCAGATATTTTTTAGAAAATACTTTCGGCAAATTGGTCGGTTTTCGGCAAATTTGTAAGAATTTAATTCAAACTAGCTGTACCCGCCAAACTTTATATTGCCTTCTGCGTTTATTGACGTTTCAAGTTTCTAGCCAAGATCGAGTCCCCGGTCAAAATGCATGGAAGGTCGATTTCAAAAACTATGTTTTTTGCCTCATAAACCTTCCTTTGGCGAGAACTAACAGAATAAAACTAAGACGACCAAAATCAAAGCTTCCGTTCACAAGTAATGCGCGGTCCCACGTATACCACTGCATTTTATATATATAAGATTGAGATTTCCTTCGGCAAACTAGTTTTAATTTTTTTTTTTTTGGAATCTTGTGAGAAACTGTTTTCAACATTCCTTTAGGACAAAAGACTTTGGCAAATTATTACGAAGTTACTTTCAATTGGCCTTCAGCAAATTAGTGAAAAATGTGAGATTTTTGGTTTTTAATTCTCTTGATAATTTCTTTGTCAATTTCGTTGGGAATCCAATTGAAAGTTCTTTTCAAAAATCCTTTGGCGATAGAATTGAGGAATTTCTTCGGTAACCCATGAGATTTTTTTTGCTAATTATTTGATGATTCTTTTGGCTATTTTGTTAGAAACTCTGTTGAAATTTCCTACGGTGATAAACTCGGAAATACTTTCAATATTTCATTCAGCATTTTATTTGGAAGTACAGGGGATGGCCAAAATGTTTGGGATAGGCAACTTTTTTTCTCCCACAAAAAAATTCAACATGCTGTAACTTTTCATAGAGTGCATAAAAAAATCTCAAATTTTGACTGTTTGTCAACCTATTATATGTGCATCATTGGTACAAATTTGGGCTCGATTGATTAATGTTTCGCAAAGTTAGAACCGTTTGGGTAAAACACTATTTTTTAGACAACTCATTTTTGAGCTGTCATATCTCGGAAACGAGTAAACCGAATTGAATGAAACTTTAAACGTAAACTAACAATATGTATATGCTTCACAAACGATTAAAACATAAGTACTTTTTAAACTTTGAAAAAAGTTATCATAGATTGACACTTTTTGGATTTTTCTCGAAAAAATGTATTTTTCTACATCAATGTCAATAAATTTTAGTGTTGATATCCAAAGATTTTCCACTTCTGTTTTCAAATTATCTCTAATCAGATATATTAGAGCCAATTTAGATTGAAGAAAGAACACCTTTAGTAATTTTTGAGTGGTACTGTAAATTTGACTTATTTTCCTCTATATGGGTAAAAATTTCAACCCGGTATAACTTAATTTTTGGGGCAGTTGCGATGGGGACCACAAGTCGATCACAGGTAACACATCGGACTACTCTTAATAATATACATAATTTGAAGAGAGCTATCTAAGTTTGAAAGTTTATTCTCCGTATACTCAAAGTTCAACACTGTGCGCGACTATTTCCGTGAGTCGGTCTGTTTTCTCGGTAGGGAGATGGGGACGCAAATATTGAATGCGAAATTAGAAGCGTGCGATAACTTTCGTGGGAAAGTCGGTTTTCACGGTAGTGCAAACGATCAATGCGGTGACGCGTTTAACCCTTTAATACCCAACCCCGCCTTTAGACGTTTGAGAGTTTGATAATTTTTGTAATTTTTGTTTCGTGGAAAATCAAAATATTTATATTTTTGGCTGATATTTAGGACTGTTTTGTATATCTCAAATTGGTTTTTGGTGTATTTTAAAGCGTATTTACATTTTGTTTAAATCATTGAAAAATTGATGTTTTAGTCACTTTTAAGAAGTCATTGTTTGAATAGCTACAATTAACATATTTTAAATTTTTCCCAAATCATTCTACCCTAGTTTATTAGTTTGAAGGAATCGAATACACTCTAAAATTATTTTCCTTAATTTTTTTCATAGAAAATAAAATTTTCTATGAAAAAAAAAAAATGAAAATGAAAATATTTCAACAATAATCATAAAATCTCAAAATGTTTTCATCTCAAAAAATCCGTACCCCAAATAGGCTTCAAGAAAAAAATATTAAATTGTGGGCACAGACAAACAGACGTAACACTTCGAACATTTTTCGATTCAAATCATAGTCACGGAAACATGTTCGCCCAGTGCTAAAAGGACTATGTTTGGCCGACCACCAACTAGGTGGCGGTAGTGAGCAAACGTCAAACTCGAACAAAAACGGTGCGAGCCGCACGGGTGGGCAGTTGGCCAACTATCAAATTTTGAAAAAGACCGTTAAATCGGTGTACGATGGGAATTATCAGAGTGTTATGTCTGTTTGTCTGTGGTGTGGGGATGTTCAAAAATAAAAATTAGAAAAATCAAAATTGAAATTCACGAAATCGAGAATTAAAAAGAAACATCTTCCAAAACATGTTTAAATCGATTTTAGATGACGAAAAATGATGTTTAGATCAAAATCAAAAATTTGGGTATTAGAGGGTTGATATAGAACGATCGTTGACGTATGGGCAACGTTGACGTATGTGTAACGTGGCCAGCGCCGTTATTGACTTTAAAATATTGAACTCTCGAATTGTGTACATTGAGAGTGTGTAGCTAGTCCCAAGCACCATTCATTGGATCTCTGTACAACTTCGATTGTTCTGGTCAATCACGGAGTAGCAACTACGATGTGTACGGTTATCTTTGCTTTGTATTCTTTTGATTATTTTTTTGTTTCGCAATTTCCTTGGGAGCTCCATTCAAATTGTCTTTTTTGAAAGTTTGAAAGTTTTTTAGATTTTCTTTGGCAAATAAGTTGGGTCATTTTTCCATAAAATTTCTTCGACAATTTCAAAGGAAAATCAATTTTAAATTGAGGTAGGAAAATTATTTGAAATTTTAGATTTCCTTTGGAAAATCATTATGAGTTTTTTTTTCGGAATTTATGTTAGGTAATTCTTTGATAACGTTGGAAATTAAATTGAAACTAGATTTTATTTGTAAGTTTATTTAAAAGTTTCATTGAGATTTTTTTCGGCAAGTTTATTTGAAATTTCTTATGAGAATTATTTTTTCGTGATTTTTTTAAATTAACACCACTGGAATTATTTTTGAAAATTCAGTTGAAATTGACTTGGACAATTAACTAAGGAATTTCTTTTAGTTTTCATTCAGGCACTCATTTGGCATTATTTGAGATTTTCTTGCAAATTATCTTAGGATTTCGACGGTAATATCTTGGAAAGCTTTTTCCTTAATTTTTTGATGATTCTTTCATCAATTTTGTTGGCTTATATCGAAATTGATTCCGGCATATTATTTGGAACTTCCTTAGAGATTTCCCTCGGCGAAGCTTGTGAGTTTTTTTTTTTTTCAGGTCATTCTTTTCATATGTACATTGTCAATTTCGTTCTATATAAGGTTTAAATTTAATTCGCAAATTTATTGGGAAATTCCTATTCCTTCGGAAATATCGCTAAACATTTAACTTCGTTAGATAATTTCTATCTGAATTTCATTGGAAATTCAGCTAAATTTACTTCCCCAATTTATTCAGAAATTTCATTTGAAATTTGCTTCGGCAAATTAATTTGGGGTTTCTTTTGGAAACTTGTCAATGTTTGTTTTTCGTACTTTTTTGATGATTCCTTTGCCAATTCCATCGGGGATTTAGTTGAAAATTATTGAGCCATTCAGGAAATTAGTAGGAAATAATTTTGAGATTTCCTTCGGCAAATTTTTAGGAATTCCTTAATGAGTTTTCTGCACATTTTGTCGGTAATTGTTTTGGAAACTCCTGACAATAATGAGATTTCCTTCGTCAAACAAATAAGGATTATCTTTGGTGTTTTTTTTGTAACTTTATTATATTTTTGGAGATTTTTTTCCTTCGAGATTTTGTTCGGTGGGAACGTCTTCGGAAAAAAATCAGTATTTTTTCGGAAATTCTTATGATAATTGAATTGGGAATTGACTTCGGTAATGAATTTGAACATTCGTTTGATAAGCTCCTTCAGAAAATTAATTTGGAATTTCTTCGGAATCTTGTGAATATTGTTTTGGATATTCCTCTGGCAATTCGATGGGAAATTGAATTTCCCCTTCGACAATGCTCGGCAATTCCTTTAAGATTTCATTTGGCTTATTTATTTAGAGTTTTTAAGAAAATACGATAGTATTTTTTATGATACTTCTTGTCATTCCTTCGGCAATTTCGTCAGGAATTCAGTTGAAATTTACTCCGGAAATTGATTCGGAAATGCCATTGATACAGGGGATGGCCAAAATGTTTGGGATAGGCAACTTCTTTTTCTCTCACAAAAAAGTTCAACATGCTATAACTTTTCATAGAGCGCATCAAAAAATTTCAAATTTTGACTGTTTGTCAACCAACTATATGTGCATCATTGGTACAAATTGGGGCTCGATTGATTAATATTTCGCAAAGTTAGAACCGTTCGGGTAAAACACTTTTTTTAGACAACTCATTTTTGAGCTGTCATATCTCGGAGACCACTGAACCGAATTGAATGAAATTTTGAACGTACACTATAAATATGTAAATGCTTCACAAACTGTTAAAACATTGGTACCTTTTGAACGTTGAAAAAAGTTTGACACTTCTTGGATTTATCTCGAAAAAATGTATATTTTTTACATCAATGTCAATAAATTTTAGTGTTGATATCCAGAGATTTTCTACTTCTGTTCCCAAATTATCTTTTATCAGATATATTAGAGCCTGTTTAGATTGAAGGAAGAACACATTTAATAATTTTTGTGTGTTATTGTAAATTTTACTTATTTTCCTCTATATGGGTTAAAATTTCAACCCGATATAACTTAATTCGCCGTGAAAAAATATAACATTTTTCAACGTCGTATTAAGTATCAATATATTGCTGATAAACGTGAAAAAATTCATTTAATTCGGTTCACTGGTTTCCGAGATATGACAGTTCAAAAAATAGTTGTCTAAAAAATAGTGTTTTACCCAAACGGATCTAACTTTCCGAAAAATTAATCAATCGAGCCTAAATTTGTACCAACGATGCACATATAATAGGTTGACAAACAGTCAAAATTTGAGATTTTAAGTATCAATATATTGCTGATAAACGTTAAAAAATTCATTTAATTCGGTTCACTGGTTTCCGAGATATGACAGTTCAAAAAATAGTTGTCTAAAAAATAGTGTTTTACCCAAACGAATCTAACTTTCCGAAAAATTAATCAATCGAGCCCAAATTTGTACCAATGATGCACATATAATAGGTTGACAAACAGTCAAAATTTGAGATTTTTTGAAGCACTCTATGAAAAGTTACAGCATGTTGAATTTTTTTGTGGGAGAAAAAAAGTTGCCTATCCCAAACATTTTGGCCATCCCCTGTATTAACTTTGGCAAATTATTTGAGATTTTCTTCGGAAATTTTCTTAGAATTTTTGTTTTGGAACCTCTCGTGGCAATTACTTTGAC